>NC_081552.1:257218696-257547029 GCF_963082655.1 Stomoxys calcitrans | reverse complement strand
AGATAGCGATGACGGAAATTATCCTCAACCTTAGCGTAAACTGCCACCGTTTGAAAACGACGCCAACCCATAGAAATGATAAGGGGATCACAGGACTTGAGAATCTTTTTATACCATCTGTGCTTCTTTACTTTGCAATTCACATAGCCAATGTTCTCCTCGGCCATGTTGAGACCACCAATCAGCACCGGATATGTAGGATCAAAGTTTTCAATAAATTCGGCGGGTAAACTTTTGAAGCCTAGACGCACGTACATGCCCGCCCGATAGCCTTCGATTTGCACTCGCAAATCATTATCCAAATTCTCAAACTCATTTTTATTCAATTGAGATTGTTTTTGGGCTTCAGCCTTAAGTGACTCATAGTAATCATGGTCGCCGGTTATGCGGCCATCATCTTCTTCCTTTTCTCCCTTATTATCGTACTCTGCATCAAACTTGGCTTTAAGCTTCAATTTTTTGGCCATAATTTCGGCTTTGGTAAGATTTTTCTCTTCCACTCGGGTTAGTTTTCTCTTCAAGGAATCTCCAGTATCCTCGCTGCTGGGCTTTGTCTCCTCAGGTTTGCCGCTTTGCTTTTCGCCTGTTTCCAGATCTTCGAAATCCCCATAAACTTCGCTCTCTGCATCGCTCATATCATCCAGACGCAGCAGGTTTTCTGCATCCTGAGAGGCTTTCCATTTGCCCGTAACAAAACAATTCCTAAGTAATTCCTTATTGGAATCTTCCAACCAATTGCGGGTACTTTCTGAAAACGCAAAGAGATTAAATCTTTACTCCACTTGTGGTTGTAGTTATGAAAACTCACCAAAGTTGTCTTCAAAGAAACATGTCTCCATTTTATTGCGCAAATCTTTGTCCTTTTGTAATTGTGATTGCTTTTTGGCAGCCACCTTGAACAAGCCTCCAATTTCATCCTCGCTATCGGAATCATCTTCGGCATCTTCATTATCCTCTGCGACCTTTTTGCGTTCACTTTGTGTGTAGCAGCCATAAACCAGTCGCATTATATTCTTCGATTCGGAATGACGTTGAAGGAATGCATCTCTGGCTTTCTCAGCCAAATTATCCTTCCAGCTCATACTGTTGACTATTATTGCCTCTTCTTCATCTTCAACCTCGTCTTCCTCATTATCGCTAGAAGCTTTTGAATCCTTCCGGGATTTTTGAACTTTCTCCAAATCCTGATAATCATCATCATCAGAGGAATCTTCTTCCGAGTCTTGGTTTCTAGATTCAGTTTGAGAATCTTCGTTGCGCCAATCGTCATCGTCATCAAACTCATCTTCTTCCTCCTCATTGTCACTGCCATTCTCATCATCATCCACTCCGGAATCATCCTAGAAAAGAAACGAAAATAGGGAAATGACCTTTGCGTGGTATCCCATACATGGATGAACACCCAACTTTGTTTGTGTATAGACTTACCTCCCTATCTAAGTTATCCTCATCTCCTTCATCATCATCACTTTTCATGTCATCGTCCTCTTCCTCTATAAAATCTTTCGACTTAATAGCAGCACCATCCGAAAACAATCTAAACACCTGCTCATCTATCTGTTCATCCACAGTTTGCTTCTTGCTAATCAGCTTTCCCACCAACTCTTCTTGTTCGGTGGCCTCAGCAGTTTTCTCTTTGTGACTGTGCGAACCCTGCAACTCGATATATACTGCATCTTTATCATAGACAATACCACCAACCCCTGACATGGGAGCATAAAGTAGACGTTCTTTTTCCAACAATGTACGTTTCTTTTCCGTTCCTGGCAATGGACAGGGATCAGCGATCATATTTAATTCATCGATACGGGCATCACCCAAACCAGCAATATGTACCATATGCTCCTGTTTTAAAGGCACTCCCCGAACATAACCATATAGGACCACATCGCGATCACATTTAGGATTACGTCGTATTAGGTCAGTGTTTGTTATGTCTTCTACACGATCGACGACTACATAACTATGGTTACCGCGCCACGTCAATGGCCTGAACTTCATCACAGATATAAAACGTCCCAAGTTCTTAACTTCATTTCTTAGGTATTCCCCGTGCAGTAGACCAGATAGGTAAAACAGCTTGGCACCATCGTACACCTCGGTCCAAAAACGATGTTTCAGCTCCTTTTTGCGTTTCCTCAACTGTTTTGTATTCTTTATCATATCCAAGTGGGTAAGAACACCCATAATTTTAGGCATCCCGTGAACCTGGCATATATTTAAGAACTCAAAGATTTCCATTTCGAAACCATAACTGGCATCACACATTAGCAGAACCAAATCGGCGCACTTGGCCACATCGATCATGGAATTTATATCATTGTTGCATTCCAAAAGTGTAATACGTCTCTTCTTAGAGGTCACTATGGTAATGGGACCCTTTATATCATTAACATTAGTCCTGGTGAAACTTCTTATCAAGTTGTTTATCAGCGTAGTTTTGCCCACCTTGGGTGGTCCCACAACTGCAATTAGCACTGGAGGAGGTTCATCGGGTGTTTGATCAACCACAGGTATGTGTTGTTTCTTAGCTGTTATATCTTCCTTGCGCCTAAAATTTCTCTCTGCGCTTATTGCAGAATTGATGGCAAATGCTTTTGGATTCCTTTGGCGTGCTGTTAAATTTGGCTCCTTTTGATTGGAATCTTTTTTCGCTTTTAATTTCTTTTTCTCCGCCTTAACACCGGATTGCCGGGCTCGGTGGGTTTTCTTTTTGTCAGTTCCCTCATCCTCAGGCATCGCTTTATCGGTTGGATTTTATTAAAATTAAAATTTAAGTTATATTTTGACCAGCAATTCTATAATTCCACGTGCTGGTGAGAGAGAAAAACAGTCCTCTTCTTCTTCTTCTTAAAAACAAACCGACGAAATGACATTTCGAACAAAACTTAAGCTACGTTGCCACCATATATCAAAACAGATCGTTATCTGTGAAAATTTTTCACAAAACATCTGGGTTGTTTAATTAGCAGTTTAGCGGATTCGCCAGCTTAAGCTGGGTATTCTGTTCCTCTTTTCAGGCGGAATGCTGTTAAACTCCATATAAGAAAAAAGTCGGCGAAACGTTGGCGGAAAATTCGCACTCTGCTTATAGCAAGGAAAATGGCACAAACCCAAGATATAATCAGTTACAGGTAGTGGCAGTTGGCCAACAACATAATATTGAGTGCACTAACTGTCAAAATCAGCGATCGAAGCAACTCTGATTTTGTGTATGTAACTAGTTCGCGCCATTTTTCGTTGTTTGTGTGTGCTATGGTTCTTAACTCTAATACACACACACAACCAAAACTCGTTGTCAGATAGTGCACTTCGCGAGAAAAAATTGTACTTAGATGTGTATTGGTATTGGTAATTATGTCATGGCAAAAACCTACAATAGTGGCAACACTTAAAACTATTGCAGGCATCATTTTTGTTTGTTTTATTGGTTTCAGTGGTTCGTTTTTCTTTATTTGTTTGAGAAAACAGTAAGTGCAGATAAAGAAACGTATTTTGGTATGGAAACAAAACCCTTTGATTGCTGCCAAATTTTGCTCGCGAAACAATTGAAAATTTCGGCTGCTATTCCGAAAGCAGAATAGAATACTAACCCTTAAGCTGGGTATTCTGTCCAGCTTTTCGAGCGGAATGGATAATAGGCGAAAAAGTAGTACTCTGTCTATAGTGAGTTACGTTTGTTTATCTTTCTTGACAGCCAATGCCTGTCGCATTACAGTTAGCCAAGAGCATTCTCTTTCATACACGTTATTTAACATGCCATTTTCATATCTTGCAAAGTAGTGTTACCCACAAATTCAATGGATTAGAATAAGGTAACAACAGTTATAAATTTATTCATTATGACCATTCGTTGTAAACATTGTCATTTGTCAGAGAAAAGAAAAAAAATAAAACAACTTACTTAATTACTGTCTAAAGTGAGGAAAATGGCAAAAAGAAATTGTAATTGCAACGCAAGATGGATTTAAAAAGGTTGTCTCCCGCGAACAGCTGTTAACAATCGGCCAGGTTTGACGGCATTAAGATGTCAGATTTTTGTTTGCATTCACTTTGTTGTTATCATCTTTCTCGCATTTTCTTTGCTCATTTACGCACACGTGTACATACACAAATTGTTGTACAAATGAGACCACCATTAATTAGGTATGTTAGCGTACTTTTCCAGTAAACATTTGCAGGAGAGTAAGATCCATTTTTGGGCGCCCCGGTAGCCGAGTTGGTAGTGTGCTTGGATTGCCAGTGGAGGGGTTGTGGATTCGATTCCCGCCATAAGTCTTGGTCTGTCACTACTGTGGTATCACAATGTACCAAAAATTGTCTAAGTGAGTCAGTAGAGGATTGCCACTCTTACCTAACCTAAGATCCATTTTACTCTCTCTAAAGAATTTTCAAGCAAAAGTACGCGAACGACTTCCAGTGAAAATTTGCAGAAAAACTATTATTCCACTAAGGAGCAGGGGTAAATTTCTCACATATCAATGAGTACAGTCCGATTCAAGTTTAAGCTCAATGATAAGGGGCCTCTTTTTTATAGCCAAATCCGAATGGCGTGCCGCAATGCGACACCTCTTTGGAGGGAAGTCTTACATGACATAGTACCTCTCAAATGCTACCAGCATTTGGAGCGGAAAACTACCGCTGAAATTTTTTTCTGATGGTCTCGCTAGGATTCGAATCCAGGCGTTCAGCGTCATGGGCGGACATGTTAACCTTTGCGCTACGGTGGCCGCGAACAAGTAACATTCACAAATCAGCGTTGCACTAATCACTGATTTTGACGGATAGTGCACTCAATATTTTGTTGTTGGGCAACAGCTACTACCTGTAAATGAATGTATCCTGACCACTTGTACGGAATGCGTTCGCATTACTTTCGTCACCATTTTTTATAGTGCGTTTTGACGGTTGTTCATGTGAAAAGTCAAAGTCAGTACTATGCTTAAGGTTGGTATTTTATTCAGCTTTCGGAATAGTCGCGGAAATCTTTAATTGTTCCGTTTGCGGAATTTGACAGATAAATTTTTTGTTTTTATTTTCATACCAAAAGCTGTTTTTTATCTGCACTAATGGTTGTATTTTTGAATCAAAACAACAAAAAGAAAAAAACGAGCCATTGAAACCAATTAAAACAAAACTGATGCAGACAATGATGTTAAGCGTTGCCACTAAAGTATATTTTGCCGTTTTCTTCACTATAAGCGGAGTACTACCTTTTCGCATATTTTCGTCCATCGTTTCGCCGACGTTTTTTTTAATGGAGTTTGACAGCGTTCCGTCTGAAAAGCTAAACAGAAAACTCTGTTTTAAGGATATTAATGAACGAACAAGCAACTCGATCAACCAGTACGAACAAAATAAGGTTTGTGAAACAATGTGTTGTGCTTTTGATCTTGCAATTACAATAACAATATCTCAATAAAAGTGGAAGATGCTGACAAAGGCTTCTGGAAAGATGGGCTCATTTTACTTATAACAGTAAAAATGCTAGAAAATCTAATTATTTTTGCAAATAAATGCTGCATTTGTCTCTTGTTTAATTGTTTTGTGTTTCATTATTTATTAATTACGAAGGGGTGAGTTTTGGTTGAAATTACAACAACATTTATGAATTTTAGTACGACCCACACACAGTCACATTTGTGTATACACATGCACGTAAGCAGGTGATAAATTGTTTGATGCCATATTAATTTTTATTTGTAAATGGCAACATTTTGGCCAAAGAAACCCAAAAATATCAACCTTGTCAAACCACCGAAAGAACGATTTTCGGAAATTGTTGCGTAAAAAAGAACGTAGTACCCAAAGAGCGTAAGAAGAAGAAGAGTTGGCTTTAGACCGCAATTCGAGATAACGAGTGACAAAGTTTAAAGACACAGCATGTATGGATTGAAGGGGTAGAACATACGATATTTCGTATTTCTTTTTATTCCAACATTCGGTTTCAAGTGGAATAAGAAGAAGACAACCCCTAATAATTACAATCCGGCAGATGCAGCCGCTTCATCTCCTAAAGAGCAAGGATTGATGCCGGCGTGCAATATGTATGTCCCGATTGTGACCAGGGACCACACGACACACGTCATCTGTTTAACTGTCCAGCCAGACCAGAATGAAATCACCCCACCTGGAGTTCCCGAAGGTGGTGTGATATCTCCGGCACCGCTTAAACTCTACCTATCCTCCATTCCACCCTCTCCAGACGGCAAAAGAACGTATTATATGCGGACGATTATACGACTTAGCATTAGCCCCCCCAACCATTGAAATCTGAAGATATCTGCCACTAAATCTTCAGCCACATAGTTTACTGCAAATACGCGTGAGGTGAATACAGAGCTGACTGTGATGGTCGATTAAGAAATGATGGGTGGTGTTATGGGGGATGAAGTAGCCGTTCAGTGAGAAGGCCCTGAAAATATATATCAGATTCGTGTTCTACTCTCAAATACTTCTTATTACAACCCCATACTGGAATGGTCAGCAAATACGTCCTATATGGGTGGTGTTATGGGGGTGGGGTGCCCCATACACACTTTTTCCCGAATATTGATATCAGATTCATACTTTACTCCCATTTGAGCCCAATATTGCCATGGTCAGTAAATAACTCCTGTTTGGGGGTTGTTTTTGGAAGGGCCCCCCAAACACTTGGTCCCATATTTGGATATCACATTCGTATTCTACACTCTATAACTTGTATTTAAGCCCCATAAGGGGTGGACCACCAGAAATTCGGTCCCAAATTTGGATATCAGATTCATGTTTTACTCACATATACCTTTCATTTAAGTCCCATATTGAAATGTTCGGTAAATATGTCCCATACCAAATTTTTGTTTTTAGCTTTCTATAAGAGAGCACACAAAATTTCGCTTAAATCGCACCACCCATCTCCGAGATATGCATTCAGATATCAACAAATGTAGTAGCCTATTTTCACTACGAGATCATTATGCACCATCAGTGAAAATTTCAAGAAATCGGTTCAGTCGTTTCTGAGTCTGTAAGGAACACACAAACAAACAAACAAAAAACACAAATTGATTTTTATATATAAGACGATTATTCATCGTCATGACATTTTAAGTCTATCTAGCCGTGTACGTTAATATATATAAAATTGGGCGTGGCCAAACTTAACACGGTCTTACTTGTTCTCACTATTATTTATTTTACTTCTTGAGCCACCAAAGGGCGCAAGTCTTATTCGAATTGGCTGACATTTTACACAGATTTCCAACATGTAATTAATTGTGGTCCAAATCGGACCATATCTTGATATCGCTCTAATAGCAGAGCAAATCTTTTCTTATATCATTTTTGGCCTAAGAAGAGATGCCGGAAAAAGAACTCGACAAATGCGATCCATGGTGGAGGGTATATAAGATTCGGCCCGGCCGAACTTAACACGCTTTTACATGTTTTTATTTTACTATTAAATATACAAGAGATTACTTCATGAAAAAAAAAGAAACACATACAAGGGACAGAACGAGGGTACTTACCTAAATTCAGGGTAGGCCTGGATCCCTTGCGGAGACGACGCTTTAGAAAACAATCCGGCTCAAAATGTCTACCTCATAGCCGTGTACCACTATGAACTTCATTTTTATTAATACGCAGGTTAGCGCACCAGTGATCTATATCGTCTTTTGGAAACGTGACGAAGTGGATATCCACTTCTCCCGCCGGCACAGTACGCACTTCATTATTTTTAATTGATTCTCAACCGCACCGAGAATTTTACTAACTTTTTTATAAATTCTCAGGATTCACTAATAGAAGGTTAGGTCACATGCAAAACACAAAGTGGATAGGCCCCATAAACATCATTAAGGATGTCAAATCTGACGATTGAAAATGTCATCATATAGGAGAAAACGTAAACAAAGAATGAATGTAAAAAGAGAACAAGTTGACATCCTCAATGCCAAGTACTGCCAAATATTAAAAAAAAGTATATCGGCTGATCGCTTGGCTTAACCTTATTCAGTGAATCCTGATAAATTCTCAACCGCACTGAGAATTTTCCTTCATATAATAATGGAAATTTTGCGCGATTTCCATTGACAGCGCGCCAAATGGATAGCTCTCTCCTAGAAAGAGATTTATACAAGAGAGAAATTACTTTCCCCAAATTTCCAACTGTTATAGGGTTTCATTCCACGACGGAACCCTGTAACACTCCAGAAAATTGGAGTTTATATACGTTGCTCCATCCAGTTAAGGACACAATTTCATCCATTACCGAATAATAAGTTTAAATTTTCTTAATTGTTTTTATTTTTGAACTTTTTTACCAAATACGACATCAACACACAAACACACGCGACAACCGAAACCTTTTTTTCCAATTTTTTGCACATAAAGTGATTAAATTTAAAGGAAATTAGATTGTTAATCTAAGTCCCTTTAAATTAAGCCACTTTAATAAACTATTTTCTTTTTTTAAACATTTTAACTCGCGACGACCGAAGTTTGTCATCCGTAATAAACCGGCACTTTTCACTATTAAAATGATTAAATCCAAAGGAACTTAGACTACAAATCGAATTCCCTTTAAATTTAATCATTTTTTTTTCACATTAAACAAAAAATTTAATTAAAAGTTAACAAATAGCACAAGCGACACGAAAAAAATACTTTGCGTTTTAAAAAACCCGAAATGAACTAAAATTAATTCACGATGAATTAATAACACAAAGTGAAATACAAAAAATGTTCCAAAGAATG
The DNA here is from genome assembly GCF_963082655.1 of Stomoxys calcitrans. NCBI lineage: Eukaryota > Metazoa > Arthropoda > Insecta > Diptera > Muscidae > Stomoxys > Stomoxys calcitrans. The sequence continues at coordinate 257,538,290 of NC_081552.1, read as the reverse complement.
GCAAATCAAAACAAAAAAAGAAAAAATGTTGCACCCTCAAAATGATTCCAATTGGAATACATTGAAAATGTTGTGTCTATAACGCGAGTTATTTTACGATACGGGGAGGACAAAGCAGAAACCCTCTCTTCTTCTTCTTACGCTCTTTGGTAGCACCAGCCTTAAGCCTGATAGAGTTTTTAATATACGTCTTCATATGTGAATGTCCCATTAAATATTCTATCAACAAAAGCATTTAGTACAACACTGCGCAGTTTTTCTGTGTAAACACGGCTACATGGTTAATCTATTACAATAAAAAACTGCTAGAATTTCTAGCAATATGGCGTCTTCATTTTGTCTCGTTCTTTTACATTTCTTTTCTTCCGGTTAGCAGTCATGGTAAGGAATGTTTTCGAGTTTTTCTTCGAAAAAAATTGCTGAAAATGTGTGGAAATTTGTTACAAGCTCGTTTAGCGGTGTTAATATTTCGAAATTTATTAACAACAAATCTTGCAGCATAGAAATTGTGATCCCAAAGTGGTAAATTGTTGTAAAAATGCTGAAAAATTCGTGGCGATGTCTAGTGGCAGAGCTCAGCATGCATTTGACAGCTGACAATGTGTCAGTGGAAATACGCGAAATGTGAGCACAACGTGTTTGTAGGCTTTTGCTATGCTAGTCTTGAAACAAATCTTTCCACAATTAACAATATGTGAAGAGAAATATAATTAGTGTGACTTTGCTTCATTGGAGAGTAACAATTGTTTTGTTTACTTCATTATAGCCCTTCCAAAGATTTGTACAAACTGGTCGCATAGCGAAATGCTCGGCTGGTCCCTTGAAGGGACGTCTCGTCGCCATCGTCGACGTGATCGACCAAAACCGGGTAAGTAAACTTCCATTCTGAAAAAAAGACAATAGGCATTATTGTTGTTTGTTTAGTGTTGATCATGATGATTATTGGCTTCTTGATAGGAAGTGCCAACTGATACATAACTGAAGCTATCATACCATAAATGCTGAAAACGTAAACAAGCAATTATATGCCGATAGTCTTTCTGATTCAAGACAGATTTGTATATCTAACTTGAATGTCATTTTTTTATAGGTTCTCGTTGATGGCCCCTTGACCGGTGTTCCCCGCCAAGAATACAGATTGAACAACATGCACTTGACCAAGTACCGCATCAAGTTCCCCTATACTGCCCCCACACGCATTGTGCGCAAGACATGGCAGGACAGTGACTTGAAGGCCCAATGGAAAGTCAGTCCCTGGTCCTCCAAGGCTCAAAACATTTGCAAGGTATGTGCGAAAGCCAGACTCGCTCAATTAACATCATAAAAAAAGAACTCAAAAGCATGATGATAATGAAAGTTCTTGATAGGAATTGCCGGCTGATACATAAATGAAGCTAATTTTCTACTAACTGAAGCTATTCATTGTCATCAAATACTACTGATACTCTTGCTAAGGTTTGGTTTTAATAGTTCTATTTTCTCTTTTTTTTTAGGTATGTACTAAAAAAATCTATCCATTTGACCCTCTACATGATGATAATGAAAGTTCTTGATAGGAATTGCCGGCTGATACATAAATGAAGCTAATTTTTTTGTAATAACTGAAAAATCCTGTGACAATGCGTTATGATTTTATATTTTCATTTTATTAATTTGATGTTCTCCCTTTACATTTTTTAGCGTTCCCAATTGAACGATTTCGATCGTTTCAAATTGCGTTATGCCAAACGTCAACGCAACAAGTTGCTTACCATTGCCTTCAACACTTTGAAGAAGCGCACCAAGGATGATGGCTCCGTGCGCAAACTGAAAAAGGACAAACGCGAACGCATTCGTGAATTGAAGGCTAAGGGCGTTAAGAAGGGCGCTGCCAAGAAGTAAATTTGTTTGCCACATTTACTTGACATTTTCTAAATAGTTGTTTAGCGAAGTTGTTTCTTTAAACATTAAAGAAAGGAGAGAATAAAAATTTTAAAAAACAAACAATATTTTCTAAGAAAATAACTTGAAGACTTTTATAGTTTTTGGTGATTACAAACTTGTGGGAAGCAAGCAAACAGTTAAAAATTATCCATTTGCAGAAATGAATATGTACAACGAACAAGGAGAGATGGAAATAAAAATTGCCTGGGTTTTTTACACAACTTTTATGAACGATACATTTATAGTTGTCGGAAGTTTAGTTTTTTTTTTGCAGAATTTGGATCTTGACTTCTTGAGCCAATAGAGAGCGCAATTCTAGTCCGCTTTGGCTGAAATTTTGCATGAGGTGTTTGGTTATGACTTCCAATAAATGTGCTAAGTATGGCGAAAATCGGTACATAACCTGATATAGCTGCCATATAACCCGATCTGGGATCTTGACTTCTTGAGCCTCTAGAGGGCGCAATTCTCATTCGATTTGGCTGAAATTCTGTACAACGGCTTCTCTCATGACCCTCAACATACGTGTCTTATATGGTTTGAATCGATCTATAGCTTGATACAGCTCCCATATAAACCTATCTCCCGATTTTGATTTTTGAGCCCCTATAAGGCAGAATTCATATCCGAATGAACTGAAATATTACACAATGACTTCTACAATGTTTGACATTAATTTATGGTCCGAATCGGATTATAACTTGGTATAGCTACAATAGCATGGAACTCGACAAATGAGATCCATGGTGGAGGGTATATAAGATTCGGCCCGGCCGAACTTAGCACGCTCTTACTTGTTAAAGTTAAGCAGAGAAAATGAGTTTGTAGTGTCAGCTTTTGACTGGTTCTCTAGATCGCGAGTTCGTTTGGTGCCACCAAACTCATCGGTAGGATGTGTCAAAAGGCATGTTTTCTGGCTGAGACTATGCTATGAAGAGTATTTTCCCATTTCAAGTTTTTTGCCTGTTGGGGCGAAGATCATTAAATTTTGCAATATTTGTTTGATTCTCTCTCAAGACGAGCTCAATGATCGGAGATTTTCTTTGCAAGTGGAAACGGAAAGCCATTCTGCCCACATGCCACAGCAATCTGCAATAAAGTCAAAAGTAGAAACAAGGTCCTCAAGCCACTTGCTGGCAGCACTTGGGGTGCAGACAAAGAAACCTTGTTGACCACGTACAAAACAATTGGCCGGTCTGTGGTAAGTTATGCAGCGCCAGTGTGTTCTCGCCAAATTTGTGATACGCAGTGGAATAATATTCAGATCTGTCAGAATGCCGCCCTCCGAACTGCGACGGGCTGTCTCCTCAGATCTCATGTGGACCACCTCCATTAGGAGATAAAGATCCTACCAGTGCGAAGACATAACTACATGCTGTCTAAACAATACCTTTTGGGCTGTTATGGCAGAGACCATCCAAATCATCATCTTGTGGATAGATATCCACTGCCCAGAAGCCTTAAGGTAGATCTACATGATCTAGGGCGTGAGGTTCATCGCTACAAGAGAGAACCTTTAGATCAAGCGGCATACATTCATGCAGACACGGTAGCAGATGCGGTAAATGGCTACCGGGTGAATGTAGTCCTTGGAGAACGACCGCCACCCATTGCACCTGAAGAAATTGATCTCCCCCGTCAAACCAGAGTAGTTCTGGCTCAATTACGTTCCGGCAGATTCAGCCGCCTCAACTCCTACAGAGCAAGGATTGATGCCGACGTTCAAGATGTATGGCCCGATTGTAACCAGGGACCGCACGATACACGTCACGTGGTAAACTGCCCGGCCAGACCCTGTGGACGCACCCCCTCTTAGTCGCAGAGTTCCTGGGTCTTTACACTCAACAGAATCAAGCAGACGAAAGATAGAACACAATAAAATGTTATAACAACAACCATTTTGTTGAGAAGTTGTACATGGCTGAAATACTCACAAATGTTTCCAGCATTTGGTGAGCGTATTACCACCGCTGAAAAATGTTTTAAGGTGTTCTCGGCGGCAGGATTTGAACCCGAGCGTTTGGGCACGATAGGCGGTCACGCTAGTCTTTGCACCACGGTGGCTCTCTGTTCCCTAAATGTTCAAGATTATTCCTATAAAACTGAAACGGTTATAAACTATTAAAACCTAGCCTAACCTAACGAAGGTTAGGTTAGGTTACGTTTAAGTGGCAGTCTGCCATCAGACTCACTTAGACGTTTTCGTTCATTGTGATATCACTGAAACAGAAGAAGGAAGATGCCTTCTAGTTCCAACCGTTGAACCATCCAGATCGCTTTAAAAACCCCAATAACTTGCGAATGTTCACATCCGCTAAATCAGAAAGGTTCTCAAAGAAATGAGAACCTAAAGTGGAACTCCTTCTAACTGCTGGTGCGGGACACACCCACAGAAGGTGTTCTATAGTCTCTTCTTCTTCGATGTTCTCACAGCTTCTGCAAAAGTCGTTGTTGGCAACGTTTAGTCTGTCAGCATGTTTTCCGATTAGACAGTGACCTGTCATGACGGACACAATGACTGAGACGTCTGTTCTAGCCAATGACAGCAAAGCAGAAGACCTCTTCAAGTCTAGATTAGGCCACATAGTTTTGGAATACTCACAGCCCCCTCTTTGTGACCATCTATCATTCGTTGTCCTTCGGGCCTGGTCCTGAAAACTTAACTTACATGTCGCTAGAGGCATACCCACAGATTCCAGTGTCCCTGAAATGTGTAGGGTAGTTCCTAGTCTCATCCACTTTACAATTCCCTGGGATATCTCTGTGGCCCGGCACCCAGAACAGGTGAATTTTGAACTGATCAGCCATCTCGTCGAGAGATCTACGACCTTTTCCAGACATTCCAAAATAAGTTTTCTATTTATATTTGTTTTCAATAGATTGTTGCAAAAAATCTTTGCAACTTTTATTTGTTTTTTTCATGACTTTAATAAAACCTAAAAAAAAAACAAAAATAAAGGAACAATTAAAAAAAATCATTACATAACAGACTATTTTCAGCTCTAAGTATTCTAAAGGTTAAAAATGTTGTTATTCCGATGGGGGAGGATTTTGTATTTTGTTTTTGTCCTTGCTGCCATACAACAATTGCCAGTTATTTGGATGATTATAGGCCAGGAATATGGGCAAATGCAAAAACAATGTTAAATGTTCCAATTGAATTGAATTGGAAACCTTAATCCAGCCACGCAACCAAGTGATCATGTCATCATTGCTCATATTTACAGGATTTAGGCCGCGGATGTAGCAAGCATTACGCAGCGATTCTAAAGGCATATTGTGGACTCCACCTTCCCGGCCAATGGCCAAATCCATGTAGTGTATAAAGAAGGCATGCTCATACAAACTATGACGCTTAAACCAACCACGGGGGATGCCATGCATTTTGTTGAGCAATTTCTGGGAAAGAAAAAGGGTAAAGAAATTAATATGTGGGTAATAGCATGATTTCTTATGCTTAACGTTCTTTCGTTTCTTTTTGGGATTTAGGGGATTTTAAAAATTATTGCTTAGACTTTCAACTGGGTATTGTCTAGCTTAAGAGTCTTGAAGTTTTTAAAGCCGTAAAGTATGATCTGAAATCGAGATTCCGTCTTTGTCACAGATTATTGATGTAAAACTATGAACGAAGTGCTATTTGCGAGCATTGCCATGGGTAACGAGTGTTGAAGTACAACAACATATCAATGTATGATTTACACAGTCTGGAACATTGAGGTCCGATCTGTGTGTTGTTCATTGCGGTCACGAGGAGCTTAGCTGCGAGCTACCAGGCGGGTCCATAGGTTGCGGATAGTGAAATTCTCCATATGGAGTAGCTGTTAATGCAGTCACGGATCATCAGCGGTATCGAACGGAGAGTCTCAGTTAGAGGCCGGGCGGCACCGGCTCTTGCACACATACTGAGTGCCTATGATACTCGATAGGGCGACAAGGCGAGTTATTGGCGCCTTTAAATAATCAATGGCCGCTCTGTTCGCGCGGCGATCGGTGCTTTGGACCGGAACGAACTTGCTCACCCACAGGAGCTTGACGAGGATCGCACTTCCACATGAAAATGTGGCTACTACAACAACAACAAACACATGTATGATCCAGAAAAGCAATATGGGCACGCATATATAGGATGTTTGTTTTAGCTATGCTTCATGGATTTTTTTTCGCTTTTATACGGTTTTAAAATGTCTAAACGGTATGAATCCAACTTACGATATGTTTTCCAGGTAATGAGACTAGGCTAAATGGGGTATCGGCAAAAATGTCTTTAATATCCAAAATTTGCTCGACACTGGGATGAGTGCCACTTCCTAATTGACCTAAGACCTGAGCGAACTGCTCGTGTTTCGGATGCTTTTTGAGAGACTTCAGTTTTGCTTGCAAGCAACGCAATACAGGGCGATTGTAGGTTAAGCGTTCCAAAAAATAATATTCCCGGAACTCGGCCCGCTGTTGCAGTGTCCAAAAGTGCGCTGTTAAAAATGTTCGAGGATACATAACACTAAAAACATTATGAGAGTTAATATTTAATACACATTTATTGCAATATATTTTAACATACTTACACCAAAGGAAAGATGGCATAGCCCACCATAGGCAGTGAGGATAATATCAAAGCCGGGGCAACTTTGATCATATCTCGTGGCATTTGCATGTACAGCTCTAGTTCTTGTCGGTTCAAAGTCTTTAGACCCTTGGACGAGGAGTTGACAATTCGAGCCACCTTCAAGAAACGTTTCATGTCGGCAAAAAATTCCTTAACACCATCAAAGAAAACCCTATAGACTTTCATGGCCGATGGGAAATTCTTCTCCAACACTTTGTCATAGTTCTTGACATAGTCAAAGAATCTTGTGAACATGTAGCCCCTTACATTTTCTCTTACTTGTTGAGGGGATAATTTGGCCTTGTTGATGACCGCCTGTTTGGCAGCATCTTTTATAGGTGCGGTTGCCTGTTGCAATTTGTTGACATTTTCGGTAAATTTCATTTTTGCGCTCTTGGCATCGAAACCATCGTTGTTAGGCAAATGGGGAGTTTCTTTTTTCGTATCGTATTCGGAGCTGTTTGGGGGTATGGGCGTTGACGAAGTGGACTTCTTTGGCGCTGGATCGCTAAAGGAAATGAAAAAAAATATGAGTGACGGCCAACAATAGATCGCACAAAATCTACCAAGGATTTTAAAGGACATAGATATAGGAGAACTGAAATTCTGAATTTTTGTTTACAAATAATCTTCTATGGTTTAAAATGTCTTTGTTTGGATATGTCTCATTAATAGATCTTAAATCTTTTCCGAAAGTTCCCATTTGGCATCTTAATGCAACATGCATAAAGAAGTGAAATCAATATGGACAATCTTATCAAGTTAGAAGTTATTCAAAAACAATATCAGATCTCAATTTGCCTGACTGCTGGGATTTATGAGGTCTGTTTAATAAAATGGGCTACGTGGCATTTGTTTCGAACATGTGTTCTTAGTTCAGCAGGCTGGTGCTAAGTTCAGTTCAATTATTGCGGGGCATATATCAAAGAATTTTATTTTTTAAAATGTTGTAAATGAAATTGTTTTCAAAAGCCCTTGAAATATCAAATGGTTCTGTAAGAAAAATTTACAATTGGAATGTGGAAACGATGTATGTAACTGGAGGCAATCATTTAAAAAATTTAAAAACATCAAAGACCGATGAAAAGGTTGGGAAATTCAAGAAAGTTATTAAGGTGAATAGTATAACTAATATCTGAGAAGTTCTAGGGGATTCGAGAAAGCAGTACGCTCGTGCAACATAATTTTGGTTCGTAAACTTCATTTCGACCAAGAATAAGCCATAGCATCAGAATTGTTCTAGAAATGTTCAATGAGTTTAACAAAGATCAATCATATGGCAGATGGTTGTGCGTACCGACTTGGTCCGATGGAGACTTTCATCGGCAAGGGCTGCCGCCTCAGTGCTGCACTGCTACAACAACAACAAAGATCCAGCATTTAGGCGTAATAACTGTTGCCGGAGTCACCGTCTGGGATCGAATCCTGGCAAGCACATCAGAAACATTTTCACGGTGGTTATGCTAACTACATATGTGTGTAAAAACTTATCCCCAAAGAGGCGGCAAGCCGTTCGGACTCGGCTATAGTAAGCACTCATTGATGTAAGAAGTTTTCCTCCCGTTCCTTGATAGAATGTTCGTGGGAAAATTTGCAATTTAAACATTGCATGGGACATAATTTTCTTAGCTCTGTAGGACTGTTTCAAAAATTGGGGACGCCCATAAGTTGAGAGCTTAAAATCAAACCAAATAGTGCATAATGGAATTGTGCTTCTGGGGCTAAGAGGAAACACTTTGAGACGCATTTGATAGAATATAAACAAATAAAAAAAAGTTTGTAAAATTGTGTTTTGCAAAAATAAATCCCCTTTCTGGTATGAACAGGCCTCGCATATAATAAAAGTTGACGAATGCGCAAACTTGAGCCCATAAATACTATCCATCAAAATAAGTCAATTAGCCGTCTGTCCAATTATGTCTCCCACTTGTACTTTTTAATAATGATTCAAATGTATTGCCGGTGTTCTTCCCGAACACCCGACGCATTCATCCATGTATTCGATTTTGGCATTGCTATATGTGGTTTGAACACAAATTCACACTTTCTGATTACCTTACCTTGAAGTTACGTAGTGACGTCGTCTTAGAAGTGCATTGTTACCTAAACAAGTGTGTTGGAATAGGGATTCCTGGCTCAATGCACTGGTCGCCCGGAGCCGGGTCAAACGTAATACCAAAGTCATATTCACCAACTATGGCGCTCCACTTCGTTAAAGGGCGCAAGGACGTACACCGGTGTCAGCTGCGCCACTTTCTTGTCCTTTCGTCAATTTCTGTTGTTGTAACACTTGTGAAAAAAATTATAAATTTACACTTTATACGCAACACCAAAAACACCAACCTAGAATGCAAGAAACCTTAACCTTACGAATGAAAAATGAAAACGAATGAGAATTTTTAAGTTTTGTTGTGGTTCTTAGCTTCTATTCATTCACAGTAGATGACACAAATTTGACATCTCAGGGTGTGTAATCAATGTCAATGAATGGCTAACTTGTACTCATGGTTTAATAATACGAGGTTAAGCCACTTGCCGAAAACACAAAATGGATAGGTAGGCCTCATAGCAAAACAATTGTGCAACAACACAAATCATATTGAGCAGACCACAATTTTGCCATCAAGCTGATCGACGGTTTGTCAACACACACAAAGAAAATTGTGTGCATACGTATGCGTACATGTGCAGACAGATTTTTGTTTGCATTCTCTTTTTTGTTATTTTAAAAGAGAGCAGTGTAAACGGGGATTAGGCGGATTTTCTCCCTTTGTTTGTATGGAGAAAAATTCTATCCTCGATTATCTAAGCGGTTAATCTTTTCGCCGTTTATTAAAAGATATGGTGTCATCATTCAATTTGAATGACAAAACCAAAAGAGGAAGAACGAAACGTATATATTTAATAATTAAACCCTCTGAAATGACAAAATTTCTTAGGATTGTATAAAATCACATATATGAACTCAGAGAAACATTTATTAAAAATTAAAATTATTTATTTTGTTTTACGAGTATTGTTATTTGATTATTTCTGTTTTGTTTCAGTGCTGCCAACGTTAAAGTACAAAGCATTTCCATGAAGCCCAGTACTATTAAATTATTGCGAAAGCCGACGAACTCTTAGCCAGAATACAAACAAAAGTCCTATGATTGATGCTCATTTCGTGAGCATATAATTACATCGGCAATTGATTGAAGCGAAATTTTTATTGGCACAGCGACATGTCGCTACTATTTTGCTTATAGAACTCAGTACCATTTCAACGGAATGTGTTCGCATTTTCTTCGTCACCATTTTTTATAATGTGGCAGTGGCGCAGAGGTTAGCATGTCCTCCTATGACGCCGAACTCCTGGGTTCAAATCCCGGCGTGAACGTCAACAAAATTTTCAGCTACAACTGTTTCGTCAGTTGTTCGCGAAAATGGATCCGAAGAAGTTGAAAAGCCTATTAGTCGATTTAAATAAATAAATCATATATTTGAAGTAAATTTAGAGCCTATAGAATATAAGCCCGCGGGCTTGGAAAGAATATGTAAATGTGTGCGTTTGGTCATTGCTGCTATAAAGCTGAAAAGCCTCTATACATTATTTCCAAACATGCGGGTTCTTGCTCTTGTATGCATATTATTGAATTCACAATAATGCACAATAGTGCGTATGCTGCTATATATGTAGGTTAAGCTGCCATTATACGATAAGGCATGTCATACGCAATTTTAAAAACAGCAAATCAGATAGCATGGCTAAATAAATAAAGGTGATCTCATTTGTACTACAACCACAAATCATATGGTGCAAACCGCCATGTTGTCATCAAACTGATCGACGTTTTGCCAACACACACAAAGAAATTTGTGTGCGTGCGTGTATACATGTGCGTACATGAGAAGAGAATATGCGAGAAAGAAGATAACAAAAAAGAGAATGCAAACAAAAATCGCTCATCTTAATACCGTCAAAGCTGGCCGGCTGTTAACAGCTGTTGGCGTGAGATCACCTTTTTAAATTCGCCTTGCTCTGATAGTTGTACACATCGTGCGATACGAATGAAAATTTTAATATGACAAATGGATTTTAGAATAAATATGCCACTTTTTCGATTAAATCGAGTTTTATTTTATCGCTCATACATTTGGATACATGATGCAATACACATGAGAATACATGCCGATTAGAGCGCCCTCTATTCTTATTCGACGTACATAAGACAAGGCACTATTTTACGGTACATAGGTGTCTTTTGACTTGTCAAATTTAGCACATGTGCCGTGTGATGCAAATGAAACTAACATATGAAAATCTTACTTATTTACTTTACTTTAATTGGCTATGACAGAACATTTGTTCCACTAGCCGAACGTATAATAGCGTTCTAAGCGCCTCGATCTTCTGCGCTCATCCTAAAATCTCTGATACCAAGTTTCGAGGTGTCTCCCACCATTTGATTTTCCATCGGGCTTTTGGACTTCCTGGTTTGCGTGCTGGAGCTTCTTCATCTATTCAACATGACATAGCCAACGCAGCCGTTGTATTTTGATGCGTGTAACTATGCTATCGTCCTCGTGGTTCATACGTCGCCTATATTCTCCATTAACGCAAACTGGTCCATATATTTTACGAACATATGAAAATCTCTTTTCAAAACAGCTCATGTAATTTTTTGGTTTAAAGCGTGCTCTATTCCTTTTGACGAAAACATAAAGAAATCAGCGGTTTTTGTTGTCAGTCGAATGAAAGCAATCTAAATTAAATTGTTTTCACAAATTTATTATTAAACCACCTTTCTCAAAACTTTAACAATTTTTACAAAAAATCTATTTCAATCATTTTTAGGTTGTTTCGTACGAAAAAACATGCAGGTATTATAGCAAAAATGATGAATCGTTTGTAAATTGAAAATGTTGACAAACATTTTAAATTACATGTGAATACAAAAAGTGACATGTCATAAGACAACAACATGCCGTGTAATAGCTGCTTTACGCATATGTAAATATTATAAAATTAATTTCGTTTTTTAAATGCATTTCTTTACGCATGTATAAATATTATGAAATTAATTTTGTTTTTAAAATACTTTTCTTGCCGCACATATAAATATTATGATATTAGATTTGTTTTTGCCAGCCGATTTACCTATACCCTCATAATGGGTTAAGTGTTCTTCATGCGCATGCGTCATTCTCAATACTGACATTGGACTAGAATGAAATGTGACATTCTCTTAAGTTGCTTTTTCCAAAGAAACCCCATCATGTTCGCTCTTACCTTGTTTGGCCAAACAAACGGGACACGGCCAACAGTTTAGCTCCAGACCTATGCCATTAATAAACGTAGTCGCAGCTTCACTCGCTTTTTCTAATATTTATTTTTTCTTTGCGAGTGTGTATAAGTGTGTGTGCGAACAATACAAAAAGTGATAAAGACATGTAAATTGCGGGAAATACACACATTGGAGTAGAAGGCAGTAGCATCCTAAAAAAAATATTATTGTAACATTGAAACTGTGCGTTACAATTAACGTGTGTGTAATCGCGCGTGTAAACGTTCGACGGAGTCTATCTGTGTCTATTAGACGTATCAAGTGAATAATGGGGACCACCGCCAGCCACCAACAATCTCCATGATGATTGCAATGAAGATGAAAACGATGATGGCCAATATGCGGAAACCCCAGTAAAGTTAAGATCTTCCAAGCGGAGAGTATACAACAACAAAGAGTTAAGAAAAAAAAATAGCTTTCTTCGCTATGTGTATATAAAAGGAAAAAAGTGCGTATAACACTAATGTATAAAGCATCCGTACATATTAGATGAAATTTCCTTAGTTAATATCCTTTGGCTTTGATATAGTTTATTTTTAATAATAATACAAAAAAAAAAAACATTAAGCAAACTGGGAGTGTGTAGTAGAAAACTTCCAGTGCAAGCAAACAAAAAAATGTTAAGCGTAGAGGTAAAGTACAAAGAAAAAACAAAGAAATTAGAAACATGCCGTGAAAACCTTGAAAATTGTGCAAAAGCCAAAGAAAGAAAAATACACCGTCCTATGTATGTATGTATGGGTACTAGCAAATATATGTGTGTGTGTGAACACGTATGTCTGTATGTATATAAGGTGGTATGCATGTTTGTAGTACAAGGATGTATGTATGTATAATATAGAAGATTATTTACATATCTACAGAGTTTAAATCACAATAGTAGCGAAAACAAAAATTCCACCAGCTAGTCATCCAGCCAACCCAACTAACCATCATGGATGGAATACACAAATGAATGGATGGCAAGCACCTTACTCAAAAAAAAAAAAACAGAGCAATTGCATTCATTGCATTTTGTGTGCGTTGTTGTGGCAGTAGTAGTAAGAGCTGTTGTTATTGCTGCCTGCATTCAATGCTACTGTTACTGTGTTGTTATGTTATTTTTCTCCACATGGGAGACGGCATGTCATTACACGAATGGCGCGCTGCTGAGTGTATATACGTTGTGGGTATGTTTGTGTGTATGTTGTGTTTATCCCCCCAAAAGATAACTGCTTACTTGCATACTCACATGGTCGTTTACAACCATACGCCTACATACCCCTTTTGTAGGATGTTGCTGTTAGAGATACAAAATTGTCAAGTTCCCTTACCAATTTAAGCAGCTGCAAATAGTACCAGCAAAATAAAACATTTCACCCATTAAAAAGAACAAAAAAAAAACAACAAAAAACGCATCCTATGATATTCATTCTGAAGGCAATGGAATGCACCAAGCGTCAAATACAAATATTGTCCATGAACGTTCCACTAAGGAACAGGGGCAAGCATCAAACAGAATTAAATTTGACAAAATTTTTGTCACACGCCTTTTGAAGATGGGAATTCCCGGGAAGATTTCTAATTTTTTCCTGGAATACGGGAATGAACAAAATGGTCATACTGACTTTATTCAAAAATTGTTCTCTTATAAGAAATAGACGTTTTCGTCCATTGTGATACCAAAGGAACAGGAGAAGGAAGACTTTTCTAGTTCCTACCGTTGAACCATCCACATTGCTTTAAACAGCCCAACAACTTGTCAATGTTTACATCCGCTAAATCAGAAAAGTTCTCAAAGAAATGAGAACCTTCTGACTGCTAGTGCGGGACACACACACAGCAGATGTTCTACGGTCTCTTCTGCCTCAACGTCCAACGTTGGAGGTCACCGTAGCGCAGAGGTTTGCATGTCCGCATATGACGCTGAACGACTGGGTTCGAATCCTGGCGAGACCATTAGAAAAAATTTTCAGCGGTGGTTTTCCCCTCCTAATGCTGGCAGCATTTGTGAGGTAGTATGCCATGTAAAAACTTCTCTACAAAGAGGTGTCCCACTGCGACTCGGCTATAAAAAGGAGGCCCCTTATCATTGAGCTTAAACTTGAATCGGACTGCATTCATTGCTATGTGAGAAGTTTGCCCCTGTTCCTTAGTGGAAAGTTCATGGGCAAAATTTGCATTTGCCTCAACGTACTCACAGCCTTTGCACAATCCTTTACTTGCAGCCTTCGGTCGGTCAGCATGTTTTCCGATCAGACAGTGACTTGGCATGACGGACACAAAGACTGAGTCGTCTGTTCTAGCCAGCGACAGCGAAGCGGTAGGACCCTTCAAGTCTAGATTGAGCCACTTAGAAGGCTTGGCTTACATATCTCTAGAGATTACCCACAGATTCCAGATCCCCTGGAATGTGTAAGGTAGGTAAGCTAAACTCTCAGGTACGTTGCAAGGTTTTCCGCTTGTGACACACTACAGTGGTCGGGTAACCTTCTCGCTATGGCCAGTCTTAGTTCTTCAAGGTACACTCCAAAGCCTACTGGTCATCTAGTTTGGAACACTTGGTATAGTTTCAATTGGAATGGAAAAAATAAAAATGTGGGAGATTTTTGACAGAACAGTGGGAGAAAATCGAAAAAAAAACTAGTAAAATATATGCCATTTGAGAACGGACAGAGATAACTCTTTGAAATTTAAAGATGAGGCGTTATCGAGATCATGGTCAAAATTCAATGCTCTAGGTAGTCCGGACGCCTCATAGCAGGCCCCTGAAGTTGGTCACCTCGGCATTTCGAAAATGGTTCGGGCTGCCAAATTTACAATTGTCTTGGAAATATTCGACTTTTTTGTAATTTTGACCGAGACCGGAATTGTATTTTGCACGCTAACTTTCGAAGGTGTAATGCTAGGCTTTTGAAATATTGTGCAAATACTTCCTATTAGAGTAGGTCGGTTGGGATTGTAAATGGGCCATGTCGGTTCATATTAAGATATAGCTCTCACATAAACCGATTTCCAGATTTTATTATTTGAGCCTCTATAGGGCGCAATTCTTATACGAATCGGTTGAAATTTGGCACAATGGTTGCCGTTTACATTCTTGACATTTTAAGTTGATCTAGCCAAGTCCGTCAGTCTGTCTGTTGAAATTATGTTACAGTTTTAAAAAAATAGAGCTATTTAGCTGAAACTTTGCACAGATCCTTTTCTTGTTCATAGGCAGGTTCAAAGGTGGGCTGTATCGGACTATATCTTGATAGAGCCTTCATATAGACCAATCTCCCTATTTAAGTTCGTGGGCATATACAATCGCATTTGTTAGCGGAAATTGGGCACAATGAGTTGTGTTAAGCACCTTGACGTTTGCATTGTATACCGATATGCCGATTTACGTTCCTGGGCCCATAAAAGGCGAGATACCATGCCATCCATGGTCATGTACATATTTTACGGGTATTTCGGGGGTTGGGTGGCCACACAGACTCTTGGCATTAAAGTACATATAAGATTCGTGCTCTACTTTCAAATATATTTTATATGAGCCCCATAATTGCATCATCGGTAAAAAGTTCTGTTTGAGTGTAGGGTGGACCCCAGGGTCTTTGTTCCGAAAATGAGTGTAAATTTACCGAAATTTATGAGTATCAATTCGACTCGAATATGGATATCAAATTTGTCGGTCGGTAAATATGAACCGTATGGAGGGTGTTTTGGGGCTGGGCGGCCACCGGCACTTTGCCCTGAAAATAGATATCAAATTCGTTCTTTACAACCAAATACCGTTCATTTGGGCTCCATGTTGCCATTATCGGAAATGAAGTTCAATTTAGGGGGTGCTTTAGGGCGTACCCCCAAACACTTGGCTCCAAAATTGGGCATCAAAATTCGTTTTCTACTCTCAAATATCTTTCATTTGAGTCCCATATTGTCATAATGGGTCAATCAACTTATTTGACTTATTTTTGGAAGGAAAAGCGCCACCTAGACTTGTACTCAAATTTTAATTTCATATTCGTAATCTACTCCTAAATGCCTTTCATTTGAGTCCCATATAGACATTGTCGGCTAATATGCCCATTTGGTGGTATTTGGGGGTTGGGTGACCCCCTATACTTCGATCTGTTTTTGTATGCCAGATTCATAATCTACTCTCGAAGACCTTTCATTTGAGACTCATATTGGCATGAACGTTGAATATATCTGTTTAGAGGAGTTTTTGGGTTGGGGCGTCCCGCTGGGTACATGAACCCAAATTTTAATACGATATTCGTTTTCTACTCTCCACTACCTTTCATTTGATACCCATGTTGTGCCTATCGGTCCACTTTTGGTTTTTGATAGTGTTCGGGACCGACCCCATCCGATACCTATACATTATATAGCCTATGTTTCCTTCCAGACAAATTTACACAATCTGTGAAAACTTTAAGCAAAATCGGTTTAGCCGTTTTTGATTTTACGGATCAAACAAACCATGTCCATTTGAGGCATATTTGGGGGGGTAGGGTGACCCCCTATATTTCGATCAGATTTTATATGCCGGATTCGAAATTTACTCCCGAATATCTTTCATTTGAGCCCCATATTGACATGAACTTCCAATATGTCTGTTTGGGCGAATTTTGGGGTTGGGACGGCCCAATAGGTACTTAGACCCAAATTTGTGTACCCTATTCGAATTCTACTCTCTAATACCTTTCATTTCATACCCATATTGTCCCGATCGGTCCACTTTTGATTTCGGGTGGTGGTTTTGGGTAACGGGGGAAGGTCCACCTCCTCCCGAAATCAAAAAATTATAAGGCCTATTTCTCCTTCCTGACCATATTCGTAATCTACTTCCGAATACCTTCCATTTGAGTCCCATATTGTCATGATCGTCAAATAAACCTCTTTTAAGGGGTTTTGGGACTGGGGCGGCCCCCCAGGTACTTGGACCCAACTTTTATTATTTATTATTCGTACTCTACTCTTAAATACCTTTCATTTGAATCCCATATTGTTCCGATCGGTCCACTTTTATTTTTGGGTAGTATTTTAGGGGTAAGGGGGAGGGTCCGCCCCCTCAATTGTTTTCCATTGTGATACCACAGTAGAGACAGAACACGGCCTCGAACCCACGAGGCTGTGTTCTGTCTCTACTCTTATCCGTGCTCGTTACCAACTCAAGTATCAGGACAATCCCCCTATCGATAAATAACGTGAAAAACTAATTTTTAAAAATTAATAGTAATTTGCATACAAATTTTAAAATTTTTTTGGAGCTTTTTCAGAAAAATAATGTTACATATTATTTTCCACATAAATGCTGTGGCATTGAAGTTTTGTTTTTGTATCCATTACCCAAATAAAAACAAATCTTCTAATACTAAAAGTATACGTATAAGCTTTCTTTCTTTGAATGCTTTCATTAAAAAGGAAACTTTGTCATGTAAAGGGTGATTTTTTTGAGGTTAGGATTTTCATGCATTAGTATTTGACAGATCACGTGGGATTTCAGACATGGTGTCAAAGAGAAAGATGCTCAGTATGCTTTGACATTTCATCATGAATAGACTTACTAACGAGCAACGCTTGCAAATCATTGAATTTTATTACCAAAATCAGTGTTCGGTTCGAAATGTGTTCATTCATGTGTTCAGCGATGAGGCTCATTTCTGGTTGAATGGCTACGTAAATAAGCAAAATTGCCGCATTTGGAGTGAAGAGCAACCAGAAGCCGTTCAAGAACTGCCCATGCATCCCGAAAAATGCACTGTTTGGTGTAGTTTGTACGCTGGTGGAATCATTGGACCGTATTTTTTCAAAGATGCTGTTGGACGCAACGTTACGGTGAATGAACACATTTCGAACCGAACACTGATTTTGGTAATAAAATTCAATGATTTGCAAGCGTTGCTCGTTAGTAAGTCTATTCATGATGAAATGTCAAAGCATACTGAGCATCTTTCTCTTTGACACCATGTCTGAAATCCCACGTGATCTGTCAAATACTAATGCATGAAAATCCTAACCTCAAAAAAATCACCCTTTACATCGTCTAATTTATACAACTCGAACAACAAACTATCAGCCTAAGTACGTTATACATGCATAGTTCCTTCAGCAAACCTTAACTCACGCATATACTCTTTGTGTTATGACTTTACTTCTCTTCACATACAATGACAGAGAGGAAAAACCCCCTTTAGTGCCTCAGAGAAGAGATCAAAGCTTAACTAACATACATATATGGATAGTGTACCAAAGAATGGCATCGAAATGCTGCTTATTTTAACCTTAGGTTGTAAAACTTTATTTACTGCTGTAGAGCACATGTGTGTGCTCTGTTTTAATACATTTGCCAGGTTTGTTGTTGCAAAATATTTATGACCGTGCATGCGGTCGTAAGCGTAGCAGGTTTGATTTTTTTTAATAGCCCAGCTAACACTTGTCGTCTGTCTGTCTTGCTTTCTTATGCGATGGTTTTATGCATGTATTTATGGCATCGCCATCGCTTGTACCTTCCACAAAAATCTGTCCTCCATTTCCCCCTGTTTTTTGGTTACCCATTAAGCACATTCATAGATACTTTCGTACATACATATACACAAGTTTGTGTACTCGTACAAAGATGAGTACAAGTAAACAACTTGAGGTACTGGTGTACTACTGACGAGTTGACGTTGCGATGTGGGTGTGTGAGTGTTGTTTGGCTTGGCATGAGTATGCACTAACCAGCCAACCCAGACTGAAGCAGTCAGAATACATGGGTACGCATACGTGTTATAAGATTATCTTTTACTCAGCACACAGTATTTTTCATTTTGGTTATTGGTTAAAACTGAATGTCAAAAGCATTGACGACTTAATTTATTGACATTGTTTCCTTTCACTTGATAAGGAGGAAGATAATCTAGATTTTTATCAGGAAAATGTTAAAGGCAGCTGAATTAAAACACAATAATGCTACAATCAGATTATTTTCGATTTTCTTTGACTAATGCTTCCATTGCGCTAAGTGTACAATGGCATGGATGATTCATTCCGTTTATAACACCTCGAAATATGGACCTTAGATCCTATAAGTTATGGTATGGTTATAGTATGCCATTAGAGGGCGGCACGCACCATTCTTTAATATTCCATAACTCCAATACCGTATGTACGAAGGATGGGCGTATATTCATTTTGTCGTTCCGTTTGCAACACATCGAAACATCCATTTCCGATCCTATAATGTATATATATTCTTGATCGTCGTAAAAATCTAAGACGATCTAGCCATGTCCGTCCGTCTGTCTGTCCATCCGTCTGTCCGTGCGTCCGTCCGTCCGTCCGTCCGTCCGTCTGTCCGTTGAAATCACGCTACAGTCTTTAAAAATAGATATATTGAGCAGAAACTTTGCATAGATTCTATTCGGACTATATCTTGATATAGTCCCCATATAGACCGATCCGCCAATTTAGGGTCTTACGCCCATAAAAGCCACATTAATTATCCGATTTTGATGAAATTTGGGACAGCGAGTTGTGTTCTGCCCTTTGACATTCTTCTTCAATTCGGCCCAGATTGGTCCAGATTTGGATAAAGCTGTCATATAGACTGATCCGCCGATTTAGGGTCTTAGGCCCATAAAAGCCATATCTATTATCCCATTTTGCTGAAATTTGGGGCAGTGAGTTGTGTTAGGCCACTCGACATCTTTATTTAATTTGGCGCCGATCGGTGGATATAGCTGCCATATAGACCGATTGCAGTGTTTCTGCAATTTAGCCCAGATCGGTCCAGATTTGGATATAGCTGCCATATAGACCGATCTCTCGATTTAAGGTTATAGGCACATAAAAGCCACATTTATTGCCCAATTTCGCTGAAATTTGGGACAGTCAGTTGTGTTAAACCCTTAGATATATTTCTGTAATTTGGCCCAGATCGGTCCAGATTTGGATATAGCTGCCATATAGACCGATCTCTCGATTTAAGGTCATAGGCACATAAAAGCCACATTTACTGTCCAATGTCGCCGAAATTAAGGACAGTGAGTTGTGTTAGACCCCTCGACATGTTTCTGCAATTTGGCCTAGATCAGTTCAGATTTGAATATATTGTAGCTGCCTTATACACGGATCTCTCCATTTATGGTTTTGGACCAATAAAAGGCACATTTATTGTCCGATGTCGTTAAAATTTGGGACAGTCAGGTGTTTTAGGGCCTTCAACATCCTTTCTCAATCTGACCTAGTCTTGGCCCCTTAAAAGGCGCATTTATGTTCGATTTCACTGAAATGTGACACAGTGACTTATGTTAGGCTTTTCGACATTCGTGTCGTATATGGTTCAGATAGGTCCATATTTGGATATGGCTACCAAAAATACCAACATTTAGTTCGACAAAATTGAACAATGAACAATGTACTTATTAGACCACTCAATGTTCATGCCGAATTTGGTCCAAATCGGTCCTTATTTCGATAAAGCTACTATGGGGGCATAAATTATGCATTTTTCACCGGATTATGACGAAAGGTGATTTACAAATGTACCCCAGATGGTGGGTATCCAAAGTTCGGCCCAGCCGAACTTAACGCCTTTTTATTTGCTTTCGTTTAAAAAGGACATCCATTTTCTTAGGTTTTTTCAAATGTATTTTATCCTATCACGCTGAACTCGTCGTCTATAACACTGAACAAGAACATCACAAATCCTTGGTTCTCTCTTCAATAATGCTGACGAAATTTGTAAGGTCTTTAGCCGTTCGTTTCGTTTAAAAAGGACATCCATTTTCTTAGGTTTTTTTCAAATGTATGTTATCCTATCACGCTGAACTCGTCGTCTATAACACTGAACAAGAACATCACAAATCCTTGGTTCTCTCTTCAATAATGCTGACGAAATTTGTAAGGTCTTTAGCCGGGTAAAAGTTTTTGTCGCTCAGTGGCACGCTGTTAGATCTCGCCTACAAAGAAAGTTTACTATAATTAAGCTAAAACATGCATTTTGATATGAGTAGGACTGCCGAATTGAGACTTTACACGAAGACCAAGTCCGGTTTGGAGTTCAATAAGCTTGATACGAATCCAAACGATGCCGATTTCGAATCTGCCAAAATACTCCGTTTACGACCCTAGGACGTAGTCGAGGGTTATACTTTGCATTTGAGAGATATTTATCCTCAGTTCCTTAATGGGATGCTCAAGGGTCATATTTGTGACCTTTTTTATAGCTGACTTGACATTAAAGGAATTAGGAAGTATGGTTATATATTTTAAATGACGATGGCGTGTCATTAGAATACAGTATTGTTGGGTTAGAAATATTCATAATTTTCCTAGTAAACGTTTCGTCAAGGTGTTGTTGATCTGTCAGAGGCAGGACTACTTTATTAGCCACCACATTTGCTTTTTTTTAATAAATAAAGAGTGTTCTACAACTATATATTTTTTAATTCTTTCACATTTTCCCAAACATTTCTTTCTAAATGGTTTTAAACGTTGCACTCGTCTTGTGGAATATTTATTGTAAGGCTTTATTGAATATGTCTTATATGTATGCATCATCTTTACCTGACATAAAATGCAATGGCCTTTAACGATTGCCTTTTTCTAGATTTCAAAGAAAAATAAGTGCAATCTTTATGCAAAATCCCCCAGAGGAGAAATGTAAAACACAAAGAATAAATGTTCTTTTATTTTTGCATACATATTTATAAAGGTGTTCTTTATCTTTGAACCGGGCAACCCTCCCCACAGGCTGCTCAACAATTGTATTTGTATTTAGCATAAAACAATAAAAAGCGCACATTAGAACAAAAAGAAAGAATGCAATTTTACGCGCCCTCTTTTTTTTAAGTACTCCCGCACTCTGACAACACTGTGCGCTGCCATTTGTTGCAGCTGTGTTGAAGTGAATGAATGCAAACTAACGGCAGAAGATCTACTGCTAAAATGAAAATGATGGTGAAAAACAATGCCAACTGTAATAGTTTTGTCAACACGAACTTGACATGGGCTCTCACCTCACTTACCTCAGCTGACAACAGAAGGCACAAAATACAACACATCATGCCACACACACACGCACGCACACACACACACATCAGCTCATGTCACAGTATTCGAAAGAACTATCAGAGTATGACAGTGACACTGACAATGTGACTCGCGTTGTACAAACAGAAAAGAGGAACAAAAAGGAATAATCGTCACACTCGTACAACAATTTACTCGTATTTGCCCATAGAGGTACGAGTATTTATTTACATACATGGACAAATGTAAATACAAAGTATTCTTATCGGTCCACACGTGCATGTATGTATGTTTGTATATATATGTATACATTACATTATTCTACACATATGCATTAAAAACAAAAAGAGCGGCAAACTGCGACTGCGGATATCTTGTGAAACTTTTAATCTTCTAAAATACCTCTTTGCCTTCCATATTTTGTGCAGGATTCTTCTATTCTTGGTTTAAGTTTCCAAACAATTAAATGACAGCTAGCTGCCAGGTTGACTGATATGAAAGGAAATGATGGTATAAGCATTAATGCATTGAAAACATTCACAGTAGGGTGGATTACTTTTTTTGTGATATTAGCATAAGACTGAACGCTTCGCTGTTGCCGATGGCACGCCCAATGTCGAGGTCTAACTGAATCGCAATTTTGAGAGCTTTAGCTTGATACCAAAAAGAAAGTGACATTTTGTAAGTTTTAGTGCCCAAATGTACCTTTTGGTATGAATTTCAAAAAATTCTTCAATCAGCCGAAACGTACTCTGAAGGTGTATCCGTATCCGAAATTTTAGTGCTCTAGCTCATTTCGAAAAGAAAGTACCATTATGTACGTTTTAGTACGATTTTCAAAAAGTCTTTTAGTCGCCCAAAATATATTGTCAAGATGTAACAGTGTCCTTATTATGAAAGCATTAGTTCAGTCAGTAAAGAATGTACCAAAATATTGGGTTGCTCAAAAAGTAATTGCGGATTTTTTAAAAGAAAGTAAATGCATTTTTAATAAATCTTAGAATGAACTTTAATCAAATATACTTTTTTTTACACTTTTTTTCTAAAGCAAGCTAAAAGTAACAGCTGATAACTCACAGAAGAAAGAGTGCAATTACAGAGTCACAAGCTGTGAAAAAATTTGTCAACGCCGACTATATGAAAAATCCGCAATTACTTTTTGGGCAACCCAATAGTACCAATTACAGCACTATAGTACGTTTTCTTCCACTTTTGGTAATATTTGTTGCCGAACATTCTATTTTTTCAAGATGACGATCACTTTTACCAAGTTGTTTAATTCTAGCTATTGCCGTTCGTTGTGGACGAAGATAAGCTATATCTTACTATTGTGTCCTTTCTGGTACCAAAATGTATGAGTTTTGAAAAAATCATTTAGTCATCCAATATATAATTTCTAGTTTCACCTACATGCCAAATTTCAGAGCTCAGGATCTGATCGTAAAGAAAGTACCAAATTGTACCAAATGCAGTACTAAACGTACGATTTCTGTCGTTTCGAGAACAACTCTCTACTGTTTTTTCCCAACCCCACTTTTACGCAACACAATCCTTTAAGCAGGAAAAATATTCTAACACTACCCGTTCGCCTTGTTCAATGTTCACACATTTCGTAAAATTTTGGTACTTTTTTTGGTACCTTAATATACTATTTTCCAAAAACTTATATAGTCACTTAAGCCATAGTGTGCTTAAATACCAAAATTCAGAGCTCTAGCTCAATCCGTAAAGGTGGTACCAATAGTACCAATTGTGCCACTAATCGTACATTTCCTCCACTTCCGATACTATTTAGATTTTTTTTTATTAACCAAATCTTATTTTTTCGAGACGCTTCTTAATTTGAGTCACAATTCATCAAGGGCTAGGAGTTTCCGTTAGCGATGAGTAACAATACACCATTTGTATCATATTGCAGAAGTATATCGAGCGGCATACCACAACTCACTGTCCCAAATTTCGGCGACATCGGACTATAAATGCGTCTTTTATGGGTCCAAAACCTTAAATTGAGCTATCGGTCTATATGGCAGCTATATTCAAATCTGGACCGATCTGAGTCAAATTGACGAAGGATATCGAAGGGCCTAACACAACTCACCGTCGCAAATTTCGTCGTCGCAAATTTCAGACAATAAATGCGTCGCTTATGGGCCCAAGACCTTAAATCGAGAGATCGTTCTAGATGGCAGCTATATCCAAATCTGGACCTATCTGGGCCATATTGCAGAATTATGTCGAGGGGCCTACCACAACTCACTGTCCCAAATTTCGGCGACATCGGACAATAAATGCGCCTTTTATGGGCCCAAAACCTTAAATCGAGAGATCGATCTGGGCCAAATTAAAGAAAGATCTCCAATGGCCTAACACAACTCACTGTCCCACATTTCAGCAAAATCGGATAATAAATGTAGCTTTTATGGGCCTAAGACCCTAAATCGGCGGATCGGTCTATATGGCAGTCCAACTTGAAGAATAGAATCTGTTCAAAGTTTCAGCTCAATATCACTTTTTTTTAAAGACTGTAGCGTGATTTCAACAGGCAGACGGACGGACATGGCTAGATCGTCTTAGATTTTTACGCTGATCAAAAATATATATACTTTATAGGGTCGGAAATAGATATTTCCATGTGTTACAAACGGAATGACAAAATGAATATACCCTCATCCTTCGGTGGTGGCTATAAAAAGTCAAAAAGTCTTACAACACTCATTTATATGTGAGCAGTTTACCCATTGTTCATCGATGGAATGTTCGAGGGAAAATTCTCAATTTGTAAATTTGTGTTTACCATGAGCACTTTTTATTCGCTGAATTCATTCAGATTATCTCCTCTTTTTAACACAGATTATCTGTTTTAATTGCTCTATTTAACACATACCTCCTAATGATGTTGACAGTTTTTATGTTGTTTCTACTATGCCATTAAATCCCATGGAAACAGTAAGCTTTTCTCTTTTTCATAGTATGGCGGAAATTAAGTAAGCAATGTTGGCTATTAATAACAAACTTTTTACGGACAAAAATGGCCACGCATTTAACAAATCCACTGTAACATAACCTTTCATTAATTCAGCTACAAGTTTAAGGACAATGATAACAACCACATCAAGCCATGGAATGACAGGCGTTGCAGCTTAGTTGCCATCACCTAGTGTTGCAACTTTGATGGTGCACTAGAAACACATACGCACATGCCCACATACATACTGTTATGTATGTTTCATTCCTCCACATGATGCCAAAGTGAAATTTCATGTTCGAAATGACTTCATGTCCATCCATGTGGAAACGTGATTGCAATATCATTGAAATGAAAATGTCCGTTAAATAAATGGGCGGGCGATGGACTAGATGATGCAAGCAGACCAAACCGAATCGAGCCAAAGCTAAGCACAGCAAAGCAAAGTCAAGCCACACGACAGGCAAGGCAAAGTCTTCGAGGCAAAGCAATTTTTAATTAAAAACAAGGATATGAAACTATAAAGATGAAAAATTACAGATGGTGCAAGTTTTGTGGAAATAATTGTAAGGCAAAAACTAATCAAATAATTACATACGAATGCATGCTGGCTGGTTGGCTGGCTGGTCAGCAGTCAGGCGGCATTGGAGGCATTGGATTGGCAGGCTGAGTGACAGTCCATATATGGCTGATGGACAGCATGGTTGACAGTGGATTTCGGGGAATTATGAAATGCTGATGGCTTTGGGGATAATGTCACCATGAAAATGTATGTCTTTCAATAGAGAACTGTATAAACAAAAACGTGGGTCAGTAGTTGGTATTGGTTGGTTTTAAACGATAAGAAAATCTATTACTAAAATTGCTTTAAAATGCCAATTACATAAAAGAAAACTAAAGAAATGCTTTGTTTGATATATCTTCACCTACTGCCATAAAAGTGGACAATAAATATTTCATACACTACAAAGTTGGATTTCTTAAGGGAGTAGTGTGCTGATGGAATTAGGATTATTGATATTTTATGGCTTTCAACCTTGGTAATTTTTGTGTTCCTTGGAGATAGAGTAATACCCCTAACCTAATAAAAGGTATGAGCCATAAAAGCTGATTAAATAGCATTGAGAATAGTGTGATGTGAGTTGTCTCTGATGTGGGTGCAAAAGAAATATTTGTACTGCGGCTCAAGTTGCAGCTGTGAAGTTGTTAGGCTATTCTATGTCTAACAAATCTGAACCGATATGGATACCATATAGCAAAGGCTTTCAAATGGGTAAAAAACAGCTCATACCAAGTTTCGTTGAAAATTGTAAATCCCTATAAGTGTAAACCAGGCGCAATATATTGGGTTGCCCAAAAAGTTATTGCGGATATTTCATATAGTCGGCGTTGACAAATTTTTTCACAGCTTGTGACTCTGTAATTGCATTCTTTCTTCTGTCAGTTATCAGCTGTTACTTTTAGCTTGCTTAAGAAAAAAAGTGTAAAAAAAGTATATTTGAATAAAGTTCATTCTAAGTTTTATTAAAAATGCATTTACTTTCTTTTAAAAAATCCGCAATTACTTTTTGGGCAACCCAATATATACGTATAGAGGGGAGCTACATCAAAATCTGAACCGATTTTAACCAAAATTCATAGCATTTGTATTTGGGCTACAAAAGTGCTATGTGGAAATTTCGTGATGGTTGAGTAACAAATGCGATATCCACCTTGATTATAAAGAAATGCAGACGGACAAAGACTATAAAGAGGATACGCGGGCAGACGGACAAGGCAAAGGCCAATCAGGAAGAATTTCTGAGACGAACCTAATACTGCATCATAGCCACCGTTGAGACGAAGGGAGCAGAATAAATGCCATATAAATGTGTAGTTTGTTTATGAATTTCATACTAGGACCTAAACGCCTAAAGAGGATTGCTAAGAAAGAATAGGATATGGAAAGAACATTTTACCCAACTGCTAGTGTCCGACGTTGGCGGCGAAGAGGATACCGCAGAACCAATCAATGATGATGGTATAGAATGTTTACCTCCTACTCAGAATGAGGTCCAAGTAGCAGTGATCCGACTAACAAACAACAAGGCAGCAGGAGCCGACGGGTTACCCGGTGAACTATTTAAGACCGGAGGCGACACGCTGATAAGGGGTATGCATCAGCTCATCTGCGTAATCTGGCTAGAAGAACGATGATTGGAAGCTCAGCATACAAGAAAGGAGCCAAGACGGAATGTGCCAACTACAGAGGAATAAGTCTCCTTCCCATCGCAAGATACAAGATACTCTCGACCGTACTGTGTGAAAGATTAAGACCTAAAGTAAATAAGATAATTGGTCCCTATCAATGCGGCTTTAGACCTGGTAAATCCACCCTGGACCAGATATTCACACTACGCCAAATCCTGGAAAAGACCCGAGAAGGAGAAATCAACACCTACCATCTCTTTGTTGACTACAAAGCCACTTTCGATACTCCTTAACGTTCAAAGGTATTTGAAGCCATGTCTGAGTTTGGTATCCCTGCAAAATTTAATAAGACTCTGCAGGATGACACTTGCCGATACGCGTTCCTCAGTAACAATAGGAAAGAATCTCTCTGAACCATTTAATACCAAACGAGGTTTCAGACAAGGGGACAGCCTATCGTGTGATCTCCTTAATATCCTGCTGGAGAAGATTATACGAGATGCAGATGTGAAAAGATATGGCACACTAATCACAAGAGAACACATGCTACTCGCCTATGCCGACGACATCGATATCATAGGTCGGTCGCAGGAAGTAGTAACTGCTGTCTTTGAAAGAATCTAAAGAGAGTCAATTAAAAAAAGGGTTTGGCAGTAAATCCAGATAAGACGAAATGGAAGGTTTCAACTCCCAAAACACCTTGTACAACCGAGCAGATAAAGAAAATTGAGGAAGTTGGGAACCACAGCTTTGAGACAGTCAGTAACTTTATCTACCTCGGCACTGCCGTAACCGAAACGAATGACACCAGTTTTGAGATAAAGCGAAGAATAATACTGGTAAACAGATACTACTTTGGACTAAGTAAGCAGTTTAGAAACAAGGCCACCTCTCGACAGACAAAGATTACACTATACAAGACACTGATACCAGCCGTGCTGTTATATGGTTCTGAAGCATGGCTACTTATGAAAGCAGATGAGGCAGTGCTTGGAGTATTTGAGAGAAAGATTCTTCATAAAATATTGGGTTGCCCAAAAAGTAATTGCGGATTCTTTAAAAGAAAGCAAATGAATTTTTAATAAAACTTAGAATGAACTTTAATCAAATATACTTTTTTTACACTTTTTTTCTAAAGCAAGCTAAATGTAACATCTGATAACTGACAGAAGAAAGAATGCAATTACAGAGTCACAAGCTGTGAAAAAATTTGTCAATCGCAATTACTTTTTGGGCAACCCAATATATGGACCAGTTTGCGTTAATGGAGAATGTATGAACCACCACCCTTATGAGCTGTATGACGACGATAGCGTAGTTACAGGCATCAAAATACAACGGCTGCGTTGGCTAGGTCATGTTGTCAGAATGGATGAAGAAGCTCGAGCAAAGAAGGCAAACATGGTGGTACACGCAAACCGGGAAGACCAAAAGCCCGATGGAAGGATCAAGTGGTGGGAGACACCTCGAAACTTGGTGTCAGAGATTTTAGAAAGAGCGCAGAAGATCGAGGCGCTAGGAACGCTATTCTACGTTCGACTAGAGGAACAAATGTTCTGTCATGGCCAATTAAAGTAAAGTAAGGTACTGAGTTTTATGAGCAAAAAAGTAGCGACATGTCGCTGCATCAGGATAAATTTCGCACAATTTTAATTGCAAACGTAATTGAATGCTCACGAAATACGCCGAATCAACTCTACTTTAATACTGTTGTCTTTTTTGTGTGTTGTTGTTTGAGTTTTGTTTGTGTTCTGACTAAGAAAAGAGTCCTCGCAATGTCGCAATAATTTAATAGGCATTTTCGCTGTGGATGTAGTCAGTACTAGGCTTTAGAGGAAAAAACCCTGGTTTTAACCTTCTTCGTACGCCGACTTGTTTTTGATAAACTTACTGAAAGCAAATAATTTAAAAGTCACCTTTTGTAATGAACAGACCTCGTCAACAGCACACAAACATCAAATGAATGCAGCTTAGATACACCACCATGTCGTATGAGTGTTGTTTACTACACCACACATTAATTATACGCTACCAAGAACTATTATTGCATGCCGTAGTTTTGGTTTGCATTAGCAATCCCAACATCAAGCAATTGAAAATTTAACATTAGAAATAAACATGAGGCATTTTTACAGTTTGTTGGCTTGGAAACGAGTATTCAAGTGAAATTTAAATATGTTTTAAAATGTTTAATGAGTTTGGCAACAAATTGCCTGCATTAGGCATTAATTGGTAATTTGAGAAACTGAAAGAGAATTAGAGTCCGTAGTAATATTTCAAACAAATTTAATACCCTTTTCTCTTTTCCTTTCCATTCTTGTGTGTGTGATCTTAATTGGCCAACAACAAGACTATTTCTCGGTACTAAGCTCTTCCCATTGTGCCAGTTGGCTAAAATAACGAAATTATTATTAAGCTACACACATAAATTATTAGGGGATAATTTCAAGGAATTTTTCAATGATAAATTAAGATGTAAATTGGACAGACTTTTACTAGGAAACCCTTAAATTTAGGGTTTCAGTCCCTTTATTAAACACATTAAATTTGTGTTTGAGCTTTTGTGTATCTGGTTGGTAATTGAAATTCATAAAAATGTGTGCTTATTTACTTGTCGTCTATGAGAGAGAGTTTATTGGGCGATCAAAATTATGTGGAAAGACATTTCTATTTATAGTGGTAAGATTTTGTGTCGTGTTCTTCTTCAGTAGTGAAGGTTAAAAGTGCCTTTGATACCCTGAGAGTCATTATCTATGAGTTATAGTTACACCATAAAATTTGCATTTACTTTTGCCAATAATAAGAAGAATTTAAGTGACAGCGTAAGCAGTAAGTATAGCAAATAAGTGCCAGCAATAAAATGGTTGTGTATTTTTCCTATAAATTATATATGAAATGGAAACGTATGTAGGTGACATTCATAGTTAGCAAAAGCAAAAGATGGTAGTAGCTATTGGGTTGCCCAAAAAGTAATTGCGGATTTTTCATATAGTCGGCGTTGACAAATTTTTTCACAGCTTTTGACTCTGTAATTGCATTCTTTCTTCTGTCAGTTATCAGCTGTTACTTTTAGCTTGCTTTAGAAAAAAAGTGTAAAAAAAGTATATTTGATTAAAGTTCATTCTAAGTTTTATTAATAATGCATTTACTTTCTTTTAAAAAATCCGCAATTACTTTTTGGGCAACCCAATATATTAATAATAATATAATGCAAAGCTACACCCAGAGAAATAAATTTGCTGATACCAGCACACACTGTCTGCTGATTACAAACTAAAAAATATTTCAACTTTTGAAGGAAACCAATAAAACCTTACCCTAATTTTCAGAAACGCCAGATCTCGGTAATGGGTGGTGCGATTTAAGCGAAATTTTGTGTGCCCTCTTAAAATACCCTAAAAACAAGTAAAAAGGCGTTAAGTTCGGCCGGGCCGAACTTTGGATACTTAACCATCTCGGGTATATATGTAAACCACCTTTCATCAAAATCCGGTAAAAATTACATACCTTATGTACTATAGCAGTTATAACGAAATATGTTCCGATTTGAACCAAATACTAATGAGTACAAGTCATTGTTCAATTTTGTATATTAACATTTTGATCTCTTCAGTAGCTATATCTAAGAATAAACCGATCTGAACCATATACAACATGGATGTCGAAAAGCCTAACTAAGTCACTGTGTCAAATTTCTGTGAAATCGGATTATAAATGCGCCTTTTATGGGGCCAAGACTTTAAATCCAGATATCGGTCTATATGGCAGCTATAACCAAATCTGGACTGATTTCGGCCAAGTTGCAGAAAAATTTCGAAGAGCCTTACACAATTCACTGTCCCAAATTTTGGCGAAATCGGACAATAAATGCGCCCTTTATGGCCCCAAAACCTTAGATCGAGAGATCCGATCTGGACCAAATTGATGAAGGATATCAAAGGGCCTAACACAACTCACTGTCCCAAATTCCAGCAAAATCGGACCAAGTGTTTGGGGGGCCGCCTCTCCCCAAAAACATCCCCCAAAGGGGACAAAATTACGACCATAGCAATATGAGGCTCGAATGAAAGGACTTTAGGAGTAAAGCACGAATTTGATATCAATATTCGGGGAAAAGTGTCTATGGGGCCACGCCACCCCCACAACGCCATCCAAATAGTAAGTATTTTCTGACTATTGCAATATGAGGCTCAAATAAGAGGGTTTTTAAAGTGGAACACGAATCCGATATATATTTTCAAGGTAAACTCAGTGAGTGGCCGCCCATTTTCCAAAACACCCCCCAAGCTGGTCATGTTTGCCGACTATGGAAATATGGGGCTCAAATTAAAGGTATTTGGGATTAGACTACGTATCTGATATCAACATTAGGAGCCAACTGTCTAGCGGACGTCCCACCACCATGACAACCCCCAAATAGGACGTATTTGCTCACCAAGACAATTTGGGTCTTAAAGAGAGTGGAACTAAATATTCATAATTTTTGGGGCCAATACCCCAAACCGGACATATTTGCTGACTTTTGCAATAAGGAGTTTAAATGAGATTAGAAAACGAATTTGATTTCCAATTTTGAGGCCAATGGCAATATGGGGTTCAAATAAATCATATATATTGGGTTGCCCAAAAAGTAATTGTGGATTTTTTAAAAGAAAGTAAATGCATTTATATTAAAATTTAGAATGAACTTTAATCAAATATACTTTTTTTACACTTTTTTCTAAAGCAAGCTAAAAGTAACAGCTGATAACTGACAGAAGAAAGAATGCAATTACAGAGTCACAAGCTGTGAAAAAAATTGTCAACGCCGACTATATGAAAAATCCGCAATTACTTTTTGGGCAACCCAAAAGATATATGAGAATAGAGCACGTTGCTCATATATTTTCAGGGCTTAGAATTTGGGGGACCACCAAACTCCTCAAAACACCCCTAAATCAGGCATATTTACCGACCATGACAACGTGGGGCTTAAATGAAAGGTATTGGGGGTAGATCAATAATTGATACCCATTTTCGGGACCAATTTTCCGGGGGTCTACTCCTTTCCCAAAACACCCCCAAAGGGAAAAAATTTTTCGACCATGACAATATGTAGCTCAAATGAAAGGTATTTGAGATTAGAAAACGAATTTGATAACCTATTTTTTGGGGCCATGTGTTTGGGAGACGCCTCATCCTGTAAACTCCTCTTACGCAAATGGCAATATGGGGTTTTAAATGAATGGTAGTTGAGAGAAGAGCACGATGCTGATATTTTTTCAGTGCCAAGTGTCTGGGGGACCACCTCTCCACCGAAAACACCACTAAATCAGACATCATGAGAATATCGGGCTGAAATGAAATATTTCAAGAATGAAGAACACTTAACATCCAAACTTAAATTCGTAGACCAATAGAGATCATATGGGATTCAGATATAGGCACTTATATTGTCAAACTGTTAGTCAAGTTAGCATGGTATTTCACTAAAAGACCTTTAATTGTTAAAAATAAACATTCCAAGGAAACTTTTGTTCCATATAAAGTAAAAGAAGGCGCAGCGGAGTGAGCCCGGGTCAGCTGGTATTATATAAAAATTAACATCTCATTGTCATGCCTCCAAAAGTATTTGCTTCTGAGTTCATTCTTTTTAAATAAAAGAATTTTATTCGTAAGTTCAAGCGTAATGGTGTGATTAGGTTATATTAAGCTGGAATATCAAAACCGGCTTTTGTTGGCGAACTCTAATACTTCAAAATGAACAAAATGTTTGTGTATAGCGATATGGTTCACGTTGCCAAACGCCGTAGAGAGGGTCCAATAAAACTGCCACAACTCCTGAAATGGTTCGGCAAGTAAAGGTTCGAATTCAACGAAATTCGTTGTTTTTTTACTTTTGGAAGTTAGTGTGGTGAAATTAATTTCCGGTACTAGATTTTAATCAAATGTTCACTTTATTTTGCATTAATTTTGTATTATATTTCTTTATTAATAGTTTTTTTTAGTATCTCATTTGGAAGTTATTCTTGGATGATCCCTTTGTGCACTTCTCATCCATAAAGGTTAAATGTCTGGTTGTGTTAACAGAATAAACTGCTTGCAAACAAACCATCGTTGAAAATTATGTGTGGGCTTTCCATATGAATTCACATGCACACAGGCACACGGGCATTAGTTTCCTGTCATTCATTGCATACTGAGTTAAAAATTTTATGGCATAAAATTGCCTCGAAATGTCATAAAGTGCCACCATACCCTTGGACTTTATGTCAGTTTACCTTCGGTGTAACCTAGAATTAGCCACAACAAAAATGTCCTCCTCATGCATATACGTATGTAGTGTAATAATACAATGTCTTGTACTTTATTGTACATTGTTTCAAAAATTTACTTACATTAAATTTGCATAGCGGAATTCAATTTTAGGAAATTGCATAAATTCATTTATAACTACTTAACCGTAAGGGTTAAGAGTTTACCCAAAACTTTTGGGTTATATCTAGTTTGTGTTGTATGCAGTGATAGTTTGGCATTTCATAGACATATCCTCTTCTTTGGCCTATTAAATGGCGAATTGCCATATTGTCATTTAAATTAACCTTGAATTGAAAATAATAGACCATTTAAATGGGCTGAGTCAAAAAGGTTACCGAAATTACGCCAGTCATAGCAAAGGCAGCAGCAGCAACAACAACAATGGTAAAAGCAACAATCCATTAGAAAGTACATCAAAGGAATATAATAGGCAGCCGATGCAAAAAGGACTTATTTGTGGAACACTCCAGAAATCATACCACATTCATATGATGAGTTCACAAAATTTTACGAATTGTGAACGGAAAAGTATTTATATGAAATACTACTGGCTTGTGGACGATTGGCTTTAAACATTGGTTGGATAGATATGCAGGTAGAATAAGAATCGACTACCCATAAATTGTCAATGAAGAAACAGACAAGAAGATCGTACAATGTATATATATTTCGGATAGTCGTTAAATTCTAAGACGATTTAACGATGTCCGTGTGTCTGCCCGTCTGTCCGTCTATCTGTTTGTCCGTCCGTCTGTTGTAATCACTCTACAGCCTTCAAAATTGATACGTCTTTTTGATGCACGCTGGTTAAGTTTTTGAACGGACCAAATCGGACAATATTTAGATATAGCTGCTATATAGACCGAATTTCCGATAAAGGGTCTAATGCCCATAAAAACTTTATTTTTAATCCGATTTTGCTGAAATTTGAAACAGTAAGTAGTTTAGGGCTTCCTGACCCGAATATTGTTTAGATTGGACTATATTTAGATATAGCTACCATATAGACCGGATTGTTAGGAAATGGGGTTTACATATATACCCGAGGTGGTGGGTATCCAAAGTTCGGCCCGGCCGAACTTAATGCCTTTTTACTTGTTTTCTTTTTTTTTTAATAGCGGCTCTGATATTGTTCCTGGGATATCTGGAATAGAGAATTATACAGAGTCCATAGCCGTTTGCTCAAATATGTCTTGATATTATTATCTGATATGTGCTCCTAGGACTCTAATATCCAACGTTTTGATCTGGCCGTTTCAAAAATTTACTTGCCATTTTTTTATACCAGACTAGCTGACCCGGGCTCGCTCCGCTGCGCCTTCTTTTACTTTATATGGAACAAAAGTTTCCTTGGATTATTTATTTTCGACAATTAAAGATCTTTTAGTGAAATAGTATATCGCTTGACTAACAGTTTAACAACATAAGTGCCTTTATCTGAATCCCATATGATCTTTATTGGTCTACGAATTTAAGTTTGGATGTAAGGTGTACTCCATTCTTAAAATACTTTATTTCAGCCCGATATTCTCAAGATATCAAATTAAGGGGTGTTTTCGGGGGTGAGGTGGTCCCCCAGGCACTTGGCCGTGAAAAAATATCAGCATCGTGCTCTTCTTTCAACAACCATTTATTTAAACCCCATATTGCCATTGGCTTAAGAGGAGTTTACAGGATGAGGCGTCCCCCCAACACATGGCCCCAAAATAGATTATCAAATTCGTTTTCTAATCTCAAATACCTTTCATTTGAGGTACATATTGACATGGTCCAAAAATTTTTTCCCTTTGGGGGTGTTTTGAGAAAGGGGTGATGCCTTAAATACATTGTCCTACATTTGGATATCAAATTCGTATTCTACTCCCAAATACCTTTATTTGAGCCCCATATTGCGATGATCACTAAAAAATTGTTGGTTGTGGGGTATTTTGAACCCCAGAAAATTAGTCCCGAAAATGGGTATCAATTCTTGCTCTACCCCCCAATACCTTTCATTTAAGCTCCACATTGACATGGTAGGTAAATATGCCCGATTTAGGGGTGTTTTGGGGATTGGGGTGGTCCCCAAACACTAAGCCCGGAAAATATATCAGCAACATTTTATTTTCATTTATTTGATCCCCATATTGCCATTGCCCTCAAAATTGGATATCAAATTCGTTTTCTAATCTCATTTAAACTCCTTATTGCAAAAGTCAGCAAGTTGGAGTATTGGCCCTAAAAACTATGAATATTGAGTTCCACTCTCTTTAAGACTCAAATTGTTGTGGTGAGTGGACATCCCCAAGACAGTTGGTTCCTAATGTTGATATCAGATACGTGGTCTACTCCCACATACCTTTAATTTGAGCCCCATATTTCCATAGTCGGCAAACATGACCGGCTTGGGGGGTGTTTTGGGAAATGGGTGGCCACTCAATGAGTTGGCCTTGAAAATATATGCCGGATTCGTGTTCCATTTTAAAAACCCACTTATTTGAGCCTCATATTGCAATAGTCAGAAAATACTTACTATTTGGGTGGTGTTGTGGGGGTGGGGTGGCCCCATAGACACTTCTCCCGAATATTGATATCAAATTCTTGCTTTACTCCCAAAGACCTTTCATTTGAGCCCCATATTGCTATGGTCGTAAATTTATCCCCTTTGGGGGATGTTTTTGGTGAGAGGCAAATACCTTTTATTTGAGCCCCATATTTCCATGGTCAGTAAATAAATCCTGTTTGGGGGATGTTTTGGGAAAGGGATGGACCCCCAGAAACGGGGTCCCATATTTGGATATCAGATTCGTATTCTACTCGCAAATACCTTGCAGTTGAGTCCCATATTGCCACGGTCGGTAAATATGTCCGATTATGGGTGTTTTGGGGGTTGGGGTGGACCCCCTAGCACTTGGTCCGACAATTGGATATCACATACGTTTTCTTATCCTAAATACCTTTCATTTGATTCCCGTATTGTGGTGATTGGTCAAAATATATATATTGTAGGTTTTGGGGTGGGGCACCCCCCCTAGGTACCCCATCCGAAATTTGGATACCAAATTTTTATTTCTAGGGTACTATATGAAAGCACACAAAATTTTGCTTAAATCGCACCACCCATCTCCGAGATCTGGCGTTTCTGAAAATTAGGGTAAGGGGGAGGGTCCGTCCCCCCTTCAGACTTCAAAAAATGTAGTACCCTATTTTCAAAACGGGATCATTGTACACTATCTGTGTAATTTTCAAGAAAATCGGTTCAGCCGTTTCTGAGTCTATAAGGAAGACACAAACAAACACAAATTGATTTTTATATATAAGAAGAAGAAGATAAGACTATATGTACCGTTTAATTTTTTACGGCTCTAATTCAATGTTGGGCTAAATTGGCAGAAATTTTGGACGTAAAGTACACATGCGGGTCCGTATAGGGTCCGTAGCCCAACTTAGCACATTTAAACTAGTTTTTTTCTTTTTTTTAATAGCGGCTCTGATATTGTCCCGGGGATATCTGGAATAGAGAATAATACAGAGTCCGTAGCCACTGTTTGATCAAATATGTCTTGATATCATTATCTGATATACGCTTCTAGGGCTCTAATAGCCAAAGTTTTGATCTGGCCGTTTCATAAAATTTACTTGCCATTTTTATACCCACCACCGAAGGATGGGGGTATATTCATTTTGCCATTCCGTTTGCAACACATCGAAATATCCATTTCCGACCCTATAAAGTATATACACTCTTGATCAGCGTAAAAATCTAAGACGATCTAGCCATGTCCGTCCGTCTGTCTGTTGAAATCACGCTACAGTCTTTAAAAATAGAGATATTGAGCTGAAATTTTGCACAGATTCTTTTTTTGTCCATAAGCAGGTTAAGTTCGAAGATGGGCTATATCGGACTATATCTTCATATAGCCCCCATATAGACCGATCCGCCGATTTAGGGTCTTGGGCCCATAAAAGCTACATTTATTATCCGATTTTGCTGAAATTTGGGACAGTGAGTTGTGTTAGGCCCTTCGACATCCTTCGTCAATTTGGCTCAGATCGGTCTAGATTTGGATATAGCTGCCATATAGACCGATCCTCCGATTTAGGGTCTAAGGCCCATAAAAGCCACATTAATAATCCGATTTCGATGAAATTCGGGACAGGGAGTTGTGTTAGGCCCTTCGACTTCCTTCGTTAATTTTGCCTAGATTGGTTCAGATTTGGATATAGCTGCCATATAGACCGATCCTCCGATTTCGGGTCTTAGGCCCACAAAAGCCACATTTATTATCCGATTTTGCTGAAGTTTGGGACAGTGAGTTGTTTTAGGCCCTTCGACATCTGTCTTCAATTTGGCCCAGATCGGTTCAGATTTGGATATAGCTGCCATATAGACCGATTTCTTGATTTAAGGTTTTGGGCCCATAAAATGGTCATTTATTGTTCGATATCGCCGAAATTTAGGACAGTGAGTTAAATTAAGCCCCTAGACATTCTTTTGCAATATCGCACAGATCGGTCCAGATTTGGATATAGCTGCCATATAGACCGATATCTGGGTTTTAGGTTTTGGGGCCATAAAAGACGCATTTATTGTCTGATGTCGCTGAAATTTGAAACAGTGAGTTTAGTTAGGCTCTTCGACGTCGTTCTTCAATTTTGCCCAGATCGGTCTAGATTTGAATATAGCTGCCATATAGACCGATCTCTCGATTTAAGGTTTTGGGCCCATAAAAGAGGCATTTGTGATCCGATTTCGCCGAAATTTGGGACAGTGCTTTGAGTTAGGCTCTTATGCAACTTGGCCCAAATCGGTCCAGATTTGGATATAGCTGCCATGTAGACCGATATCTCGATTTAAAATCTTGGCCCCATAAAAGGCGCATTTATAATCCGATTTCACTGAAATTTGACACTGTGACTTATGTTAGGCTTTTCCACATCCGTGTCGTATATGGTTCAGATCGGTTTATTTTTAGATATAGCTATTGTACTTTTTAGTATTGAAATTTGACACTGTGACTTATGTTAGGCTTTTCCACATCCGTATCGTATATGGTTCAGATCGGTTTATTTTTAGATATAACTATTGTACTTTTTAGTATTCGGTCCAAATCGGAACATATTTTGATATAACTGATATGGGACATAAATTATGAAGTTTTCACCGAATTTTAAAGAAAGGTCGTTTACATAAAGGGTGATTTTTTTGAGGTTAGGATTTTCATGCATTAGTATTTGACAGATCACGTGGGATTTCAGACATGGTGTCAAAGAGAAAGATGCTCAGTATGCTTTGACATTTCATCATGAATAGACTTACTAACGAGCAACGCTTGCAAATCATTGAATTTTATTACCAAAATCAGTGTTCGGTTCGAAATGTGTTCAAACGCCTTTTTACTTTTTTTATACCAGATTATGAAATCTGGTTAGTTAGGTATGGGGCTTGCATATATGATATCCTCATCTTACTTTAATAGGCCTTTGTTTTGATGTTTAATGATATCCTCATCTATTTGGTTAAAACTATTATTAAAGGCACACATTCGGCAAAGCTAGAATTTTGTATTTTCTTACATGCTTATGACAAAAATTGTTATAGCTTTAATATATTTCAACCTTTTTTTTTGATATAATAAATATTCAGACACGCTTATCAGCCGATTTGAATCAATCTTCAAAAATATTTATAGGATTATTAATGCAAACATAATAAGTCTAAAAGGCCCATAAACCACAATATTTTTAATTATTCTATGCTTTGATAACTTGTCTGATACTAAATTTTACAAAAGTCCCACACAATAATGTTGCAATACGTTAAATTAAGCAAAATTGAACTTCATTGAAGCCTGGTATTATCTATTTTTGAAGGTTGTATGCCAGCATGTGTGGACTTTTTTGGAATGAAAAATCCCCATTCGGTTTGATGTTTTAATTGCATTTCTCATCTGATATATGGAAGCTTTTACAGTCTGTATGAATGGCTATGTGTGTGCCAATATTTCAGTGTGTGTACATTTTATGTCATTCTTTCTTCTATATACATAAAAGTCCTTTGATGGTATGGTAGCAGCCAGCAATGGACAAATCCATTTTTATGTTTTTGTTTTTTTTTTTTAAACATTTTTTGTTGGCAAATTGGCATTGTGCAATAAAAGTATTCCCCTACATTGAGTTATATACACATTCTTTAAATTTTTATAAGGTTTTTTTTATGCTTTTACTACACAAAACGAATTTGTTCATTTCGCCCCGAAGTCCATGAATTTTATGTTCATTTATGCATGGGAACAACATGTGTGTGGGTTGAGTAAATATGTATTTCGAAGCATATGTGTTTTGAGGTGGGTGGAGAAGCTTAGGTGGCCACGTTTGCAATTTAAATTAAAATTGTGCGAATGTTATTTTGCAAAGAATTCGTTAATCAAATTTATTTTGTCTACCTCAATGGAATGAGAATAGGTATAGGGTTGTCCATTTAGAGATTTCGCAACATTTTTATACACCAACCTCGAAAAGTCGTAACAAGTGATTTCTTTGGATGACATCACAATAACGCATTTTATATGTGTTTATTAAACTTTGCGTGAATTTGATTAATAAGAGAAAGTTCTTAATGATCAAAGATTTCTTGCAATGGAACAGGAAAGCCAGAGATCACAACACACAAACCACTGTGGTTCGCGTTTCGTCCTGGGTCAGGGGGTCTTATTCAAACACTTTACGTGTGGAAGCTTCACAGGTCATCATACATTGGGAGGTCGTACTTACATTGAATATACTGCGAATAGGTGTTTACAATGTGTAAACAACTTTAACACTATCTGCTCTTTTCCAACGCATATATTTTCGTTGTAGTGATGGATTTTTTGTCCATACAACTACAATTGCTTCCATGGTATATACATGCCATTTGTGCATCTTTTGAGAGTTGTATTAATGGCTTTGAAAGCTAGACGACGGCAATGGCTCATGATGTTACTCCCAGTGTCAAGATTTGAATCCCTGCCGTGCTTTGCCGAATTTTTATTTTTAAGTTAATCATCCTTGAGTTCTTCACAACATCTGCAGTAATAGTTTCTTGCAACCTTTACTCTATCATGCATGTTTTTTCAATCGAACAGTAACCTTTTTCTAAGGCAAAAGAGTGAGATTTCTTTTCTAGTGAACGACAGCAAAACGGTTAACTTCAAGTTAAAATTGGGCCACATAATCTTGAACCACAAATTGTGACCATCTGTTATCCCTTGTCATGTCACCAGAGGGATACTAGAGATCTGCTATACAATTTCGCGTGATATCTTTTTGAACTGTTCCGTCATATCATTGTATTTGGAAATACGTTATCCAGAGATTTAATAGCTGTCTGAGAAGATAATTATGTCATGTTGTATGGCCTATTTTAGCCATTCCAAAACTTCTTAAGTTGCAAGGATCTCTAATTGATTTACACTAGAATGATTGCGTAGCCAGTCGTAATTCTTCAGAGTACTTCCCAATGCC
Organism: Stomoxys calcitrans; assembly: GCF_963082655.1. NCBI lineage: Eukaryota > Metazoa > Arthropoda > Insecta > Diptera > Muscidae > Stomoxys > Stomoxys calcitrans. Next base: position 257,497,507 of record NC_081552.1, on the reverse strand, counting down.
CACGTGGTCGTTTAGTCTCGAATCGTTATATGTTCTATTACCAGGGATATTGTAGTTCCAATCAGTTCTATTATCAGTTATAGTGGTACAGTACATTTTTTTTATCAAATATCCACACTGCCTTAGCCGTTGCCTTACCAAGAAATCTCGTAACAATTTTGTCTTGCTACAAGTGCAGAATAATTTCAGTGCATCAGATGGAGTCATTGTTGTTGTTGTTGTAGCCACATTTCTTTGTGGAGGTGCCGATCTCCGTGTGTGTGAGTGAGCTCATTCTGGTCCAAAGAACCGTTTGCCGCGGGAACAAGGTGGCCATTGGTTATATAAAGGCGCCAATAACACTCCTTGTCATATCAAGCGTCATAGGCACTCAGTATTTCTGCAAAAGCCGGTGACGCCCGGCCTCTCACTAAGACTCTCCGCTCGATATCGCTGATTGTCGGCGATTGCCTTTGTAGCTACTACGTATGGAGCATTCCACTATCTGCAACCTGTGGATGTGCTTTGTAGCTCGCAACAAAGCTTCTCGTGACAGCAATGAACACCACACAGATCGGACCTCAATGTTCCAGTCTGTGTGGTGCTCACAGCTATAGTCGTTCCCTGTGTGTGTGTGTGATGCACAAACCAAACATCTAGAATCGGATACACAGTAAAAATTAAAAATCAGTTTCAATCACTAAATTAATTGGTCCAATTCATCCAATTCCAATTTAATGTACTGACGGGACTTGGTTCTTTTAATGCATTTTTGCATCAGAGGAATTTGTCCGCGACTGATCTGTGCGACTGTGGGAGACTTGGGGACTGGAGGCATGTATCGACGGAATGCCCGTACTATGCAGACATTAGAGATTTAGGCGCGATGGGGATTAGCGAGGCGGTGTGGGATTTCAGTAGGGCCCTTGAAGACGAGACGACTGTTGCAAGGCTGGCCACCTATTCCCGGGAAGTTATTATTAGGAGGCGGACTAGACATAGTGGAGTGATGAATACACGCTAGTTATCCATAACAAGGTGTTGCTGTACTGGCGCGACCGAGTGATTTGGTGCTGCGCATGACATGGCCTGGCACCTGCCTTGCCCATGTTGATGCAGCGGCGTTTGCCCACCTTTGGTTCCCGTAGCTGTTGTGGTTGTGTTCGGTCCGTGAGGGTGGCCGCGTTGATTATGAGTCCCATGTTTATGCAGATATGTGTGGCGTAGCCCGTGAGGGCTGCCGTGTCCTGATTGTGTTTGTGTATATCGTCCTGTTGTATGTTTGGTGCATACTTTTGTATGCTTAAGGTCGGTTTAAGGTCGGCTTAGGGCGATTCATTTCTTCCAGGTGACCAGTCCGGAACTGTTTGGGGTTCAACTGGTAGTATTCTTTTAAGGCTACGAAGTCTGACTGAAGACTTTAATGTGGTACCACGGGTGTCAGAAGCCCCTGGACCTTCGGTTCCCGCCTGACAATGGTGAGGCCCCAGTAGGGATCAACATGATGGTTGTGGTTTGTACCCAAATCGCGGGTAGAGCATAAGCTCGGCGTGGAGTTGCGTTTTTAACCGGGTGCAGTGACCCATAGATCGAAAGGAGTTTTAGGTAGTGCTCCGCTCCTATCCAAGGAGGTGAACACGTCAAGTTGGTACTCATGTATGGGATCAAGTTGGTACTCGTGTGGGTTATCACATGTGGGGGCGTTGGTAGACGCACTGTATTCAGCCTAGGGGCTCACAGGTTTGGGCCGTTGGCAGGCATCTGCGATAAGCACGACATTCGTGTGGTACAGGGTATTACAACTTAGTGTATTTGCTTGTAACACCCAGAAGGAAGAGAGATAGACCCATTGATAAGAATACCGATCGACTCAGATTCACTTTCCGATGCGATTCAGCTATGTCCGTCTCTCTGAAAACTACGACCTGTACAAACTACAGGTCGTAGTTTTCATCCGATCGTCTTCAAATTTGGTACAGGCATGTTTTTCGACCTAGAGACGAAGCCTATTGAAATTGAAAAAAAAATCGGATCAGATCTGGCTTAGCTCCCTTATATACGTTCGTCCGATTTGCAGTAATATTGTAATAAAATGGTCATATGTTAACCGATTCTCTCGAAATTTGGCAGAAAGGATTTTTTCTTGACTTTTGCCATTACGAATGAATTTCATTGAAATCGGTTCATATTTAGATATAGCCTTCATATATATATCGCCCGATTTTCACTCCTAGAGCCACTGCAAGCGCATTTATTGATCAATCTTCCCAAAACTTCGTTCAACGTTTTCTCGCAATCGGTTCAGATTATATAGCTCCTATATATATGTTCGTCTGATTTGCAGTAATATTGCAATAAAATTGTCATTTGTGCAGGAACGATTTTCTCTTGACTTTTGACATAACTTGTGAATAGCATGGAAATCGGTTCAAATTTAGATATAGCTCTCATCTATACATCGTCCGATTTTAACTTTTTGAGTCACAGCAAGCGCATTTATTGACCGATCTTGCCAACAAAACACTTTTCACGATGACTGCCACAGTATCGGAGAAGTTTGCTTGAAATCCGTTCAGATTTAGGTAAAGCTCCCATGTATATATTCGTCTGATTTTGAGAAATATTGCACTTAAGTGTTCATAGGAAGGATTTTCTTATGACTCTTGACATTACTGGTGAATTTTATAGAGTTCGGCCCAGATTTAGATATAGCTGTCATATATGTATATCGTCCGATTTTCACTTCTAGGATTACTGCAAGCGCATTTATTGACCAATATTGCCAAAATTTTGCACAACGCTTTCCCCGACGACTACCAAATTATCTGAGATGTTTGTTCGAAATCGGTTCAGAATTAGATATAGCTCCCATATATATGTTCCTTAGATTTTGGGTAATTTTCATTAATGTTGTAGTTTGTCAACAGTAGTTATTACAGTTTGAACACGGATTGCTTAATCATCACCATCAGAAAACATCCGCCGAGGTCCATCAAAATTGGTTCAAAACTGGATATAGCTCCCACTTTGTACTTATAGGGTAGGTGTAGGGTATTATGCAATGGACACTGCCAGACTTTTGCCCTTCCTTACTGGTTGTAAATGCTCTTAACTTAACATAAGCCTTGTTCCTTGTCAATATTCAACAGTTAATAGAAATAAATTTTTCCCATTTGCAAGGCCATTCATTTGAACATGACTCAGGCAACAATCATTGATTTCATAGAAGTATTTTTCACCAATTTTACCAAAAGTCACGTATTGTTTTGTCTCATTTCTGGTGCACAAAATGTTTGAGATTCGATTATGGGAAAAATTGATGATGCTGATGAACTATTTATAATCATATTTTGATTGTAAGTGAGATATCATTAAAAAATTTAATGCCCAGTAGCTGATTATGAACAATTTGTGGATTTTATTTCATGATTCTGTTTAAGTGGCAGATAAAGCCTCCAAAATGTTTGGCAATACATTCTTATTAAATTTCATCTCATTAAATGTTGCATACCATACCATCTGCCCCACCTTAAGGTTTACACATGAGCTAATATGTAAATGAATGTGAATGTACACGCGTGCAACCGTATAGCCATATTGCTAAACGTACACAATCTTTTTATTGAGCCATTGTGAGAGGAGAAAAAAAATGTGTAAACAAAAACACAATGCATTTAAAGCAAATGTGAGGACCATTTTTTAACTCTTCTCTTTTTCGTTTTTTCTTCGACAGGATATTGGAAATAAATGCAAACTGCGACAGCAAAGGCGTACCAATATCATTACGTTAAAATGCAACCCCCAGAAAAAGAAGCTGTGCAATTAATTGCTCAAAATGAGATTTTAAATTTTTACAAAATTTTATCCAAGTGCATCTGATGTTGTCTCCAACAAGGGACAAAGACAACAACGACGACGACGTTATTGTTGCCTCTTGCGCTCGACAAAAACGAAAAAACCATAACAGAAGCTGCTGCAACAGCCGACATCGTAAACGAAGCACATTAATAGCAATTATTGAAGTGGAAACAGTCGCCACTAAACTGGCGTAGCGGAAGCATCTGCAGAGGTGAAAGCAAGAGTTACAGCAAGCGAAGTAACAACAAAAGCAACAAAAGCCAATATAAACAACAATAATTGCAAGGATTACAAAACTGTAGCCCACACGACTTAGTAAAACTGCCCAAAAACACTCAAACATACACACACACACACACTCACACTAAAACATACTCACACAAATAGCCCCCTGTCCTCTATAACTACAGCCTATAACAGAAGAGAGTGAGAGCATCTTGGAGGAGAAACATTCAAAGATGGCCATCAATATTTTGGATTATGACCATTATGCCATCAGTGCCATTGTGACGGTCAGCATGCAGATATTCTTCTTTCTCATCAATTCCATACTGCAGTTGGATAAATTAACTGACTTTGCTGGTGGCGTTAATTTTATCATTATTTCATTGCTGACATTTTTCCTGGGCCAAATTGATCGGCCATCAAAGGTAAGTGTGATAATTGATTGATTGACAGATTGCTGAAAAATCCTATTCTCAATTGGGCTATTACATGGCAAAGTGTACTCGATTTAAGATGATATGATTTGAAGAGTACCACTCTACGTTGCAGGGCATTATGATAATCTCTGTAATAATAATTTTGATAACTATTATGATTATAATGATAACACTTGCCGTGGCCCTTGTGGTTGTTTGTAGTTTAGTATGCATTTGAGTCAAAGTAGGCATAGGAGACATGCTGTGTACACTGAGTGTTGTGGGGTCTATGAGATTATAAACATGCATACATAATTAAGACATTAGATAAGGATACTACTCTTACACTCAAACAAGTGATCTGTCTTAACTGCTACACTTAGAGACAGAATGGGCACATGCATAGACAGAATTTATGGGAGAATAAGCTAACAAACTGAATTGAACATCAAACTCTTATAAAATTTTGTGTAGGAAAGAGAAAAGGGCAATAGAATTTCTGGAATTCCTTTTGACTCCTGAATTCTAGGGTTTCTATGTACGCCGCATTCTCGCGTTTAGGTTGTACTATGGGTTTCTTGGGGGAAGGCTTCTGGTATCCAAGTCTGGTATCTATGTACGCCGCATTCTCGCGTACCGGTATGTACTATGGGTTTCTTGGGGGAAGTCTTCTGGTATCCAAGTACGAATTTGGGGAATAGTTTATGATTATGCCACTATATCATCGAAGCAAGCAGTGTTTTGAATCGGGTCAGTCGAGTGAAGTTAACCATTGCCATCTGTTGCGTTTGCAGTTATCGACCATACTTTTCTCGCCACGTTGGAAGGGTTTGAACCTTTGCTGCATCAAGGTAATGATCTGAATCTATGTTCGTTCCTCAGATCGTTCGTACTTCTAATACGCCGAATAAACTTCTCCCAGCTATAAGAACGTGATCAATTAGATTTCTTCATTGGAGGACCACATGGTGGCCTTGTGAATATCATGGTGTTCACACCTTGTGTTGTCAACTACCATGTTTTTTGGTACGGCAAAATCCATTAACCTGAAACCATTTATATTCCCACCGTCGCACAGTGGGAAAAAATGGAAAAAAAACTATTGGGTTGCCCAAAAAGTAATTGCGGATTTTTCATATAGTCGTCGTTGACAAATTTTTTCACAGCTTGTGACTCTGTAATTGCATTCTTTCTTCTGTTAGTTATCAGCTGTTACTTTTAGCCTGCTTTAGAAAAAAAGTGTAAAAAAAGTATATTTGATTAAAGTTCATTCTAAGTTTTATTAAAAATACATATACTTTCTTTTAAAAAATCCGCAATTACTTTTGGGCAACCCAATAGTAAACAAGTCAAATGACGTTAAGTTCGGCCGGGCCGAACTTTGGATACCCACCACATCGGGTATATATGTAAACCACCTTTCGTCATAATCCGGTGAAAAATGTATAATTTATGCCCCCATAGCAGCTATACTGAAAAACGGTCCGATTTGGACCAAATTTGACACGCACATTGAGTGGTCCACAGGTCATTGTTCAATTTTGTGGAACAAAATATTGGTCTATATGGCAGCTATATCCAAATTTAGACCGAACTGTGCCATATTCCAGAAACATGTCGTGGGGCCTAACATAACTCACTGTCCCAAATTTCGGCGAAATCGGACAATAAATGCGCTTTTTATGGGCCCAAGACCTTAAATCAAAAGATCGGTCTATATGACAGTTATATCGAAATCTATACCGATCTGTGCCATACTGCAGAAATAAGTCGAGGGGCCTAACACAACTCACTGTCCCAAATTTCGGCGACATCGGACAAAAAATACCCATTTTATGGTCCCAAAACCATAAATCGAGAGATCGGTCTATATGGCAGCTATATCCAAATTTAGACCGAACTGTGCCATACTCCAGAAACATGTCGAGGGGCCTAACATAACTCACTGTCTCAAATTTTGGCGAAATCGGACAATAAATGCGCCTTTTATGGGCCAAAAACCTTAAATCAAGAGATCGATATATGGCAGCTATATCCAAATCTAGACCGATCTGAGCCAAATTGAGATTGGTTTTTGAAGGGCCTAACACAACTCACCGTCCCAAATTTCGGCGACATCGGACAATAAATACGCCTTTTATGGTCCCAAAACCATAAATCGAGAGATCGGTCTATATGTCGTATATATCCAAATCTAGACCGATCTGCGCCATATTGCAGGAATATGTCAAGGTGCCTAACTTAATTCAATGTCCCAAATTTAAGCAAAATTGGACAATAAATGTGCCTTTTATGGGAGCAAGACCTTAAATCGAGAGATCGGTCTATATGTCATATGTATCCAAATCTAGAACGATATGTGCCATATTCCAGAAACATGTCGAGGTGCCTAACTTAATTCACTGTCCCAAATTTCGACAAAATTGGTCAATAAATGCGCCTTTTATGGGCCCAAGACCTTAAATCGAGAGATCGGTCTATACGGCAGCCATATCTAAATCAGGACCGATCTGTGCCATATTCCAGAGACATGTCGAGGTGCCTAACCTAACTCACTTTCCCAAATTTCGGCGAAATTGGACAATAATTGCGCCTTTCATGGGAGCAAGACCTTAAATAGAGAGATCGGTCTATATGTCAGATATATCCAAATCTAGACCGATCTGCGCCAAATTGATGAATGATGTCGAGTGACGTAACACAACTAACTGTCCCAAAATTCAATAAAATCGGATAATAAATATGGCTTTTATGGGCCAAAGTCCCTAAATCGGCGGATGGGTCTATATGAGGCTATATCAAGATATAGTCCGATGTAGCCCATTTGCGAACTTAACCTGCCTATGGACTGATCCAGAATATATATACTTTATAGGGTCGGAATGGATATTTCGATGTGTTGCAAACGGAATGACAAAATGAATATACCACCATACTTCGGTGGTGGATACAATTAAAAGTAGGCATGTATAGTTAGCCTTCTTTAAGCATGTTTTTGGGCGAGATATCACCATCAGATTCATCTTATCTGTGACATTTGCCATATCAATAATTCCATAATGAGACACAACATCGAATGATATGAGTAGTCTTTGCACAATATTTAACGAAATGAATTTAAAGCTCCGTATTACACCATGGTCTATTGGATGATTTAAAGGAGTGCAATTCGGTGCAACAAACTTTCAAATAACATTTTCAGATTTGAAATCATTTACGTTTGATTGAGCCAGTTAGTTGTCTATTAACAGAAGAATTTTGCTATCATCATTTTTGAGACCAATTTTCATCTTATGATCTCTTGTTTTGGGAGCAAAATGGTTGTGAAAGCAAACTCGTATATTGGCTTTATAAAGAACTGAAAGTTTGTGAATATTTTTTAAAACTCTTGGCCGAGATCTTTTTCCAATAACTAACGCATTGCACTTGTACACATAACAAAGAAGTTGGTCTCTCTTCGGCATCCTATACGCACCTATGAGTGCTTCATCATGACATACCAAACAGCTTTTAGACAAACTTCTAGTTTCGTTTTGTTTCATTTTCAAAGGCAATCGATGAACACGGTAGCTCAGAAGATAGCATGAACACCTATATCGCAGAACGCCCTTGTTTGAATCCTGGAGAGAACATTAGCAAAATTTCGACGGTGGTTATCCTCTTCTAATGTAGGCGACATTTGGGAGATAGCAGCCGTGTAAAAACTTCTCCCCAAAGAGGTGTCGAAGAATTTGGTTATAAAATGGCGGTCCTTATAATTGAGCTTAAACTTCAATCGGACAGCACTCATTGAAAAGTGAGAAATTTGCTCCCTATTCCTTAATGTAATGTGAGTGGGAAAATTTGCAAATTTGCAGTTGTAAATCGTACTTATAATCCCGGATAATAGGGGTAATCACGTATAATAAAGTTAATAGAAAAAAGACAAAAATATCTTTTCTCTCCCGGATGATGGAGATTCCCGGATAATCGAGGCCCGACTGTAATTATGGAAATCCAATATTTTTTTTAAATGTTCATAAGAAAAAAATCGGAAGCTATCTAGCGCAAAGGTTAACATGTCCGCCTATGACACTGAACGCCTGGGTTCGAATCTTGGCGAGAACATCAGACAATTTTCAGCGATTGTTATCCCTCCTAATGCTGGCGATATATTTGAGGAGCTGTGCCTTTAAAAAAAATGGTATCGCAGCCATGCAAAAACTTTTCCCCAAAAGAGGTGCCTCACTGCGGCATGCCGTTCTGTCGCAGCTATAAAAAGAAAGTCCCTTATCATTGAGCATTAACTTGAATAAGACGGCACTAATTGATAAGTGGGATATTTGCCCCTGTTCCTTAATGAAATGGTCAAGTTCATGTTCATTTGGATATGAACAAGATTTTAAAAAGTTCACTTTAAAATAAAAATTTTATGGAAAATTGATTTCCTTTAATATTTCAACTAAAATTCAGCTTTCACAACATAACGCATGGCTTGACTAACTATCATTATTAAATTTCCAGTAAATGTGTAGTAACTCTACTTTTTATGCACTTTACTTTTAAACGTTTGCAATTTTTATATAAACTAACAAAAGGAATGTACATTCCTTTCAATTCATCTTTAATTTAACTTAATTCAAAAGCCAAAACAAAACAAAATGAATGCAATGAACCTCAATTTAGTTTTTTTAAGTTAACTAATTTTGGTCATTGTTATTTTCTAAGCGTACCACAAACACCCACAAAATAAAATTAACCCACAATCATGCTCATGCTACACAATATAAAAAGTACATGTGTGTGTATGTGTGTGTGATTTCCTTATGAAGATGTTTGTATGTAGCCACACATGTAGCACGGATAAATAGCCCTCTCGGAAACGTTTAAGGAATAGTGCAAAAGTAAGCAATTTGCAAGCGCCTTTGAATTTCCATCCAACAACCTACCGCACACAGGCACGGCTAAACCGAGAGCACCATTCAAGCTGAGTGTTTTTTTTGTTTCAATGTGTGAATGTGTGTGTGTGCGCCTGCGAGAGACTTTGTGTATGGTGGCTGACTGCACAGAAAAAAAAAATGAGGAAAATTTTTTTTGATTAAAAATTTCATCGGAAATGAAAAGGGTTTCAATTAAAAAAATAAATTGAATCAATCATTTTTTAATTAAATCCGTAGTTTTTTTTATTCTCTCCACCATAGGATGGGGGGTATACTAATTTCGTCATTCTGTTTGTAACTGCTCGAAATATTTAATAAAGTTTATATATTCTTGATCGTCGCGACATTTTATGTCGATCTAGCCATGTTCGTCCGTCTGTCTGTCGAAAGCACGATAACTTCCGAAGGGGTAAATCTAGCCGCTTGAAATTAAGCACAAATACTTCTTTTTAGTGAAGGTCGGTTGGAATTGTAAATGGGCCATATCGGTCCATGTTTTGATATAGCTGCTATATAAACCGATCTCGGGTCTTGACTTCTTGAGCCTCTGGAGGGCGCAATTCTTATCCGATTGGAATGAAATTTTGCACGACGTGTTTTATTATGATATCCAACAACTGTGCCAAGTATGGTTCAAATCGGTCCATAACCTGATATAGCTGTCATATAAACCGATCTTGGGTCTTGACTTCTTGAGCCTCTAGAGGGCGCAATTCTTATCCGATTGGAATGAAATTTTGCACGACGTGTTTTGTTATGATATCCAACAACTGTGCCAAGTATAGTTCAAATCGGTCTATAACCTGATATAGCTGTCATATAAACCGATCTTGGGTCTTGACTTCTTGAGCCTCTAGAGGGCGCAATTCTTATCCGATTTGAATGAATTTTTGCACGTCGTATTTTGTTATGATATCCAACAATTGTGCCAAGTATGGATTAAATCGGTTTATAACCTGATATAGCTGTCATCTGGAGATCTGCTATATCAGATCTGGAGACTTGATTCTTGAGCTTCTAGAGGGCGCAATTCCTATTCCATTTGGCTGATATTTAGCATGACGTATTTTATTCTTACTCGCAATAACTGTGTCAAATAAGATTCAAATCGGTTGACAACCTGATATAGCTGCCATATAAACTGATCTGGGATCTTGACTTCTTGAGCCTCTAGAGGTCGCAATTATCCCACATAAATCGATCTCTCTATTTTATTCTCGAGCCCCGAAAGGGCGCAATTCTTATTCGAATTGGCTGACATTTTACACAGGTCTCCAACATATAATTTAATTGTGGTCCAAACCGGACCATATCTTGATATCGCTCTATCGCAGAGCAAATCTTTTCTTATATCCTTTTTTGCCTAAGAAGAGATGCCGAGAAAAGAACTCGACAAATGCGATCCGTGGTGGAGGGTATATATGATTCGGCCCGGCCGAACTTTGCACACTTTTACTTGTTTTAAATTACGATCGTGATTGAAGTTTGGGAATTTTTCAATAAAATATTAATTAAAGCAATTATTTTTATACCCACCACCGAAGGATGGGGGTATATTCATTTTGTCATTCCGTTTGCAATACATCGAAATATCCATTTCCGACCCTATAAAGTATATATATTCTTGATCAGCGTAAAAATCTAAGACGATCTAGCCATGTCCGTCCGTCTGTCTATTGAAATCACGCTACAGTCTTTAAAATTAATAGAGATATTGAGAAGAAACTTTGCACAGATTCTTGTTTTGTCCTTTAGTGCGAAGATGGGCTATATCGGACTATATCTTGATATAGCCCCCATATAAACCGATCCTCCGAATTAGGGTCTTAGGCCCATAAAAGCCACATTTATTATCCGATTTTGCTGAAATTTGGGACTGTGAGTTGTGTTAGGCCCTTCGACATCCTTCGTTAATTTGGCCCAGATCGGTCCAGATTTGGTTATAGCTACTATATAGACCGATCCTCCGATTTAGGGTCTTAGGCCCATAAAAGCCACATTTATTATTCGACTTTGCTGAAATTTGGGATAGTGAGTTGTCTTAGGCCTTTCTACATCTTTCTGCAATTTGGCCCAGATCGGTTCAGATTTGGATATAGCTGCGATATAGACCGATCCTCCGATTTAGGGTGTTAGGCCCAAAAAAGACACATTTATTATCCGATTTTGCTGAAATTTGAGACAGTGAGTTGTCTTAGGCCTTTCAACATATTTCTTTTATTTGGCTCATATCGGTCCAGATTTGGATATAGCTGCCATACAGGTCGATCTCTCGATTTAATGTTTTTGGGCCATAAAAAGCGCATTAATTGTCCGATGTCGCCGAAATTTGGGACAGTTTTCGACATTCTTCTTCAATTTGGCTCATATCGGTCCAGATTTGGATATAGCTGCCATATAGACCGATCTTTCGATTTAAAGTCTTGGCCCCATAATAGACGCATTCATAATCCGATTTCACTGGAATTTGATACCGATCTCTCGATTTAAGGTTTGGGCCCATAAAAGGCGCATTCATTGTCCGATATTGCCGAAATTTGATACAGTATGTTAAGTTAGGCTCTTCGACCTTCTTCTTCAATTTGGCTCAAATCGGTCCAGATTTGGATATAGCTGCCATATAGACCGATCTCTCGATTTAAAGTCTTGCCCCATAAAAGACGCATTCATAATCCGATTTCACTGAAACTTGATACAGTGACTTATGTTAGGCTTCTTGACATCTGTGTCGCATACGGTTCACATCGGTTTATATTTAGATATAGGTAGTAAAAAGACCAATATTTGGTTATACACAATTGAACAATGACTTGTACTAATTAGAATTTGGTCCAAATCGGAATATATTTCGATATAGCTCCTATGGGGCATAAGATACGCATTTTTCACCGGACTTTGAGGAATTGTGGTTTACATATATACATACATGCCCAGGCCAAAGTTCGGCCCGGTCGAACCTAACGCCTTTTTACTGGGTTATTTTTTTTGGCCGCCATTCTTATCTTCAATATCCATATTAAATGCATAACAGCTTCTTTAGCATAGATCTAATTATAATATATTCTAGATAAATGATTTGCTATTGGGTTTACTTCTTCAATGGGTGTATATCATGTAGTTACAGCCTAGCTACTCTTTTCTTTTATGATCCGGGAAACAATATTTTTCGTTTAAGTTTTGGAAAAATTCCCGTAGGTGTCTTGTTTCTAAGGAGTGATCATGTAGCCAAACATAAACCTCAAAATTCGTGTTCCAGGAGTTTTACATATGTTAGCCATGTTGCATCGAAATAGAGGGTGCGTCCTATACAGCGCGCTTTTCGCAAACATTGTAATACAATATTAGCATATTTTCCATATTTCCAATTACATTTTTAATTGATCCAATTAAAAACTTAATTGGATGCATCGAAAATTTCAATAGTTTTTTAGTTAAATTTTTAATCATTTTTTTAATTAATTGTTAATCGGAAATGTTTTCAATCACCTTTTTCAAAAACTGTGATTGATATTATCATTTTCGTGATTGAAGCAATTTCAATCAATAAATTAATCGAATCAAGTAATTTCGTGATTGAAACCGATTTTTATTTGTTTCGGTGTAGTCAGGCAGCTGTGCTGTTTGAACGAATGAAGAGGAAATAATGCCCAAGTTTGCATTTCTGTGTGTGTGTGTGTGTTTTTTTTGTTCCTCTAGCGCTCTGGCACTCGGTGCTCTTTTTAGATCTGCCTCTTTCCCTGCCATGCCTACTCTGTACCTCTCTTGGCCATTTACATGACTTGTGATACCAAGTTAATAAACCAATGCTGACATGTGGTTGTACTCGTAGTCAGGGCTTTTCAAAATTGTTAAAGAACATTTAAATTAGATAATAACATCATTGCTGCCATCTGAGCACAATGTGTTTGTGAGAATGTGTCCGCCAACGGTGATGTTGTAGCAGCGGCACAGGCAAATGTCAGAATTTCATGTCCATGCTTCCGTTTGCGGCAGGGCAACATACAAAGAAAAAAACATTGTGTCAGATTTTTTTTTCAGCAGGTTAGTGCTGTGGGGCTTTTGGAGCCCCGATAGTTTTTTTTTTTCCAGATATTCTTCAAAGCTACATACAAACGTACGTGGATGCACATGAGTATTTGAAGCGATTTCTATTTAAATTGGAGCTTTTTCTAGGGGACCATGGCACTTTGGGGAGGACAATCTATTTATACTTAAGTGAGCATTATTGTAAAACTTTGTTTTAACAATGACTTTATTGAAATTTAATAGCTTGTTTTAGAATAAAATGTGTGATTCTCATAAAAAAGTTTGTAAACGTTTTATAGTTATCGATAACTTTGACTTGTATTGATTTTAATGGTGTACTAAGTCAAATTGGAATTAGATGAAATTAAATTTGTTTCTCGTGTAAGATTTTAAATGAATCAGAATTCCTAGAAAATTTCGTAAATATTTGACTTTGGAAAATATCCTCAAAAAAGTGTTTAAGAGAAATTATGGCTATGAAAAGGAAACGAGGACAAGTAAATGTGCCAGGAATTGTCAAATTTATGGTCTTTCCCTTGCCCATGTTTTTTATACCCTCCACCATAGGATGGGGGGTATACTAATTTCGTCATTCTGTTTGTTACTTCTCGAAATATTCGTCTGAGACCCCACAAAGTATATATATTCTTGATCGTAGCGATATTTTATCTCGATCTAGCCATGTCCGTCCGTCCGTCTGTCAGTCCGTCCGTCTGTCAGTCCGTCCGTCTGTCAGTCCGTCTGTCTGTCGAAAGCACGCTAACTTCCGAAGGAGTAAAGCTAGCCGCTTGAAATTTTGCACAAATACTTCTTATTAGTGTAGGTCGGTTGGTATTGTAAATGGGCCATATCGGTCCATGTTTTGATACAGCTCTCATATAAACCGATCTTGGGTCTTGACTTCTTGAGAGTCTAGAGTACGCAATTCTTATCCGATTGGGATGAAATTTTGCACGACGTGTTTTGTTATGATATCCAATAATTGTGCTAAGTATGGCGCAAATCGGTCCATAACCTCATATAGCTGTCATATAAACCGATCTTGGGTCTTGACTTCTTGAGCGTCTAGAGTACGCAATTCTTATCCGATTGGAATGAAATTTTGCACGACGTGTTTTGTTATGATATCCAACAACTGTGCCATGTATGGTTTAAATCGGTCCATAACCTCATATAGCTGTCATATAAACCGATCTTGAGTCTTGACTTCTTGAGCCTCTAGAGGGCGCAATTCCTATCCGATTGGAATGAATTTTTGCACGAAGTATTTTGTTATGATATCCAACAACTGTGCTAAGAATAGTTCAAATCGGTCAATAACCTGATATAGCTGCCATATAAACCGATCTGGGGTCTTGACTTCTTGAGCCTCTAGAGGGCGCAATTCCTATACGATTTGGCTGAAATTTTGCATGGCGTGTTTCGTTATGACTTTTAACAACTGTACTAAGAATAGTTCAAATCGGTCCATAACCTCATATAGCTGTCATATAAACCGATCTTGAGTCTTGACTTCTTGAGCCTCTAGATGGCGCAATTCCTATCCGATTTGGCTGAAATTTTGCATGAGGTGTTTTATTATGACTTCCAACAACCGTGCCGAGTATGATTCAAATCGGTACATAACCTGATATAGCTGTCATATAAACCGATCTGGGGTCTTGACTTCTTGAGCCTCTAGATGGCGCAATTTCTATGCGATTTGGCTGAAATTTTGTACAACGGCTTCTCTCATGACCTTTAACAAATCCGTTCTCCCTATTTTACTTCTTCATCCCCTAAAGTGCGCAATTCTTACAAGATTTGGCTGAATTTTTACACAATGACTTTTACTATGGGCTCCAATATTCAGTTCAATTATGGTCCGAAATGAACCATAACTTGATATTGTTCCAATAACATAGCAATTCTTTTCTTTTATCCTTTGTTTGCCTAAAGAGAGATACCGGGAAAAGAGCTCGACAAATGCGATCCATGGTGGAGGGTATATAAGATTCGGCCCGGCCGAACTTAGCGCTTTTACTTGTTAAGTCTATACCTGTGTTGGGCCAGATGGAGCCACCGTAGATCAAAGGTTTGCTTGATCACCTGTGAAGCTAAATGCATGGGTTCGAATCCCGGTGAAAGTATCAGAAAATATTTTCAGTGGTTGTTACTGGCGACATTTGTGAGGTAATTACCTTGCCGCCGTGAACATCAGAAACAAGTAAAGTGTGCTAAGTTCAACCAGGCCGAATCTTATATACCCTCCACCATGGTTCGCATTTGCCAAGTTCTTTGCCTGGTATTTCTTTATATGCAAACAGAGAATAATGGATCTGAATTGATATGCTATATGGGCTAGGCCATACTTGAGCTTAATGTTGGAGCTAATATTCATTATGCAAAATTTCATCCAAACTGGATAAAAGTTTCGCCCTGTAGAGGCTCAAGAAGTAAAATCAGGAGATCGGTTTATATGGAAGCTATATGAGCTAATGGAAAGATTAAGACGATATTTCCATATTTGGCAAGCACGTTAAAGGTCATAAGAAAAGTCGTTTTACAAAATTTCAGCCAAATCGTATAAGAATTGCGCCAAATCCAAATGCTCAAGAACTATAATCGGGAGATCCACTTATATGGGAGCTATATCCGGTTATGCACCGATTTAGACCATACTTGGCATAGTTGTTGGAAGTCAAAGCAAAACATTTCATGCAAAATTGGATAGGAATTGCTCCGTCTAGAGCAATTCTTATCCTTCCAAATGGCTAAGAACTATAATCGGGAGATCTGTTTATATGGGAGCTGTATCAGGTTATGCACCGATTTAGACCACACTTGGCATAGTTGTTGAAAGTCAAAGCAAAACATTTCATGCAAAATTGGATAAGAATTGCTCCATCTAGAGGCTCAAAAAGTTAGGATCCAAGGTAGTTTTATATGTCAGATATATCTAAACATGGACCGATATGATCCACGACCTACTAATAGGAAGTTTTTAAGCACCTAGCTTTACTGCTTCGAAAGTTAATGTGTTTTCGACAGACAGACGGAAAGACGGACGGACAGACGGACAATCATGGCTAAATCGATTTAGAATAACGAGATCTAGAATATATTGGGTTGCCCAAAAAGTATTTGGGTTGCCCAAAAAGTAATTGCGGATTTTTCATATAGTCGGCGTTGACAAATTTTTTCACAGCTTGTGACTCTGTAATTGCATTCTTTCTTCTGTCAGTTATCAGCTGTTACTTTTAGCTTGCTTTAGAAAAAAAGTGTAACAAAAGTATATTTGATTAAAGTTCATTCTAAGTTTTATTAAAAATGCATTTAATTTCTTTTAAAAAATCCGCATTTACTTTTTGGGCAATCCAATAGAATATATTGGGTTGCCCAAAAAGTAATTGCGGATTTTTCATATAGTCGGCGTTGACAAATTTTAGCTTTGCTTTAGAAAAAAGTGTAAAAAAAGTATATTTGATTAAAGTTCATTCTAAGTTTTATTAAAAATGCATTTACTTTCTTTTAAAAAATCCGCAATTACTTTTTGGGCAACCCAATAGATATACTTTTTTGGTTCTCAGATTCGTTTTTAATGTGTTACGAACGGAATGACGAAGTTTGTAACCCCCCATCCTATGGTATTAAAATGTTCAGCGGTAGTTATATCCTTACTATGTCGCCCCGGCAACCGAGTTGGTAGCGTGCTAGGATTACCAGTGCAGCGGTCGTGGGTACGATACGAGGCCTGGCCAAGTCTGTCGCTACTATGCTATCACAATGGAAAATGGTCTATGTAAGTCTGATTGTAGAAAGTCTGAGGTAGTAACCGTGTCATAGAGGTTAGCATATGCGCTTATAGTACCGCACGTCTGGGTTTAAATCTCAACGCGAACATCAGATAAAAGTTTTTAGCTAAAAAAAAAAAACGTTAAGAAAAACTTTTGTTTTTTTCTCAATTTGGAGAAAATTGTTTTTAAGGTTTTAAATAAGTATTGAATATTTTTGTTTTACTTTGTTTCAATATTAAAAATAATTTCATGTTCTGCAAATTTCTTCATACAAATTTAGATATTTGTCTTCGATTTAGCTGTATTATGTAGGTGCGACCTTCTACCCAAGAAATGAATGACATTTATAGGCTTGTCTTTCTTTTTCTATTACTCTCACATACTTGATTTTGTCTTTAGTATTTTTAAAAACAATTCATTCTTTTCTTATGGAGTATGTGTTGGTAATCCGCTTCAATACATCTTCTCAATCTCATCTTGGAGGTTAAATTTCTACGTGTTAGGGCATATTTCGATTTCTTAATTACAAAACCCTGGCCATGTTATTCGTTGGCAGGTGCACAAAACCGAATACCAAATAATTGTTGCAGTTTGTTTGCACTTTAAACATTCTATGATGCGGTTATATGAAAGTATGTGTGTTTGCACACACACACACACACACACAGAATTTACATAAGAAAGTGCTGCCTTGGACGCATATGCATATTGAAGAGAGCAGTACATCCGATTTTCAATGCAAAATAGTTGAACTTCCTGTGTTTGAGGGCACTTGTTCTTGCACCATGAACAACAAACGGCAAAGACTGTGAGTATGACTACGGCTACGGCCACGATGATGATGATGATGACGATGACGCTACGCCTTGTAAAGAGTGCATTTCTATGACACACTCGCACTCTGGGTTATATATGTATACTCTTGCCAATACTGTCTTGCCTCCTGCTTTCACACAAAGTCTACGTAATACACCCAGATGGCCATAATCGGCCGTTTGTGTTGACGTTTTCGACCACTACACCAAACGATTTATTGCCCCCCAAAAAAAAAATATAAACAATTTACGAGTACAGGGCAATTTATTAGAAAATCAATATATGAATTCATAATTCATAATGCAAACGTCCTAAATGATGATAATGTGATTGAAGTGATTTTTTTCCCTTTGCTTTGCAATGCCATCAGTTGCGGCTGGAGGATAATTGCATTTTGGTTCAAAGACAAGGAAACAAATGTTTGGCCTTTTGTAACAAAAGGCTAACATTCAAGGTCAGTTGAGCATGTTTAAAGGCCTCAATGAAATGGTGAGATCTTAAAAAACGCCTGATTAAGTATGCCTTAGAATGTGTGAAAATGAGCAAATGAGATATTGGGGCTTTGAACTTGACCATCATCAAACGGATGCGTCGTCTGAAAGCTGGTAATTTCTTGTCTACACAAACAATCTTACTTTCCTAGTAACGTTCTTGTGGCCATGAAGCTCTTCAGGCCTTATGGGGTAAATATTGGGTTGCCCAAAAAGTAATTGCGGATTTTTCATATAGTGGGCGTTGACAAATTTTTTTACAGCTTGTGACTCTGTAATTGCATTCTTTCTTCTGTCAGTTATCAGCTGTTACTTTTAGCTTGCTTTAGAAAAAAAGTGTAAAAAAAAGTATATTTGATTAAAGTTCATTCTAAGTTTTATTAAAAATGCATTTACTTTCTTTTAAAAAATCCGCAATTACTTTTTGGGCAACCCAATAACTCAAAGAATGAACATATTTAAATGGTCAGCAAATGCAAATATTGCCCATGAACATTCCACTAAGGAACAGGGGCAACTTCTCACATATCAATGAGTGCAGTCCAATTCAAGTTTAAGCTCAATGATAAAGGGCCCCTTTTTATAGCCGAGTCCGAACGGCGTGCTGCAGTGTGACACCTCTTTGGAGAGAAGTTTTTCATGGCATAGTACCTCACAAATGTTGTCAGTATTAGGAGGGGAAACCACCGCTGAAAATTTTTTTGTGATGGTCTCGCCAAGATTCGAACCCAGGCGTTCAGCGTCATAGGCGGACATGTTAACCTCTGCGCTACGGTGGCCTCCAAATAGTCAGGAACCATTGAAATTTTTATAAAATTAATAAACTTTGTGAATTCGTTGAATGTAACAATTTTTCACTTTTATTTCTTTTATTGCATGTTCTATATCCGTTCACAAAAATTTAATTTAATTCCCTTTTTTTACCCTACACCATAGGATGGGGTATACTAATTTCGTCATTCCGTTTGTAACATCTCAAAACATTCGTTTAAGAACCCATAAAGTGTGTATATACAGGGTGCGCCAGAGAAATTTACTTATTTGAAAAAACTCCCGAGCGGGTAGGGGGTCGAGAGCTGGGGGGGAATCCCCTAGTTGGGTCTCTCTCTCTCTCCAGTAAGTTGCCATCATGCTCTAGTCTAGAGAGCAGCGGGTCTTTGCCGCCTAGAGCTTCTTTTTAAACGGTCGCTTACGCAGTGTGCCTTCCACGCTGGCTTTGAAATTCCTCCTGACGGATTCGTTACTGGCCGTAATTTGATTCTGTCGTGGGTAAACTCATGTAGGGAGTGTGGAAGTGTTGCTAAACCCAGAAATGGACTTTAACGAACCATCAGAACTCCAGAAAATATCGAAAGAGTGAGGCAGTCTGTTTTGTGTTTATACCGGCGTTCGGCTCGCAAACACGCTGCGTTCTATGGAAATTTCTGACACCACTGTTGGACGAATTCTCCATCAAGACCATGGCATAATTACAAGGTAGTGTACCATAAACAGCTGTGTACAATTTTTTTTCGAGTGCACAAGTGCACAATCTGTCTACCAGTTTTGGTTGTGTGTGTGTTTTATAGTTAATTACCATAACACACAAACAACGAAAAATGGCGCGAGCTAGTAACACACACAAATTCAGAGTTGCACTAACCACCGATTTTGACAGAAAGTGTACTCAATATTTTGTTGTTGGGCAACTGCCACTACCTGTAAATGAATATATAGCTTGATCAAGATCTTGAAATTTCAACCCTATAAATTGACCGAAATACCAGAAAGCGATGTTGTTGCCCGTCAAAATGCATGTAAAGTGCTTATTGACGATAGTTTTTTCCGGTGACGAGGCTCATTTTCACATTTCCGGCTGCGTAAACAGCAGAAAATTCGTTATTGGAGTGTTGTTAATCCCACCGTGGACCAAAGAACACCTCAAGAACAATATTCGGTACGGCATTGCCATCATGCCGATTGATATGCTTCAAAGAGACGACACGCATTTCAAAAATCGACTTAATCAGTGTATGCTCATTAGGGGTCGCCATTCACCCTACGTCACTGCATAAAAAAAATTGGGATATTGTATTCTCAAATAAAAACTATTTAAAAACAAATAAAAAGGCGTAAGTTCGGCCGGGCCGAACTTTGGATACCCACCACCTTGGGTATATATGCAAACCACCTTTCGTGAAAATCCGGTGAAAAATGCAGAAAGTTGATGAAGAGCCTAACACTGTCCCAAATTTCGTCGAAATCGGACAAAAAATGCGCTTTTTATGGCCCCAAATCCTTAAATCGAGAGATCGGGCTATATGGCAGCTATATCTAAATCTAGACCGATCTGTGCCAAATTGAAGAAAGATGTCGAAGAGCATAACACAACTCACTGTCTCAAATTTCGGCGACACCGGAAAATAAATGCGCCTTTTATGGGCCCTAAACCATAAATCGAGAGATCGGTCTATATGGCAGCTATATTAAAATCTGGACCGATCTGAGCCAAAGATAATAAGGATGTCAAAGGGCCTAACACAACTCACTGTCCCAAATATCGGCGACATCGGACAATAAATGTGCCTTTTATGGGCCCAAACCCTTAAATCGAGATATCGGTCTATATGGCAGCTATATGCAAATCTCGATCGACCTGGGCCAAATTACGGAAATATGTCGGGAGGCTTAACCTAACTCATTGTCCCAAATATCGGCGATACGGACAATAAATGCGCCTTTTATGGGCTCAAAACCTGAAATCGAGAGATCGGTCTATATGGCAGCTATATCCAAATCTGGACCGATCTGCGCCAAATTGAAGAAGGATGTCAAAGGGCCTAACACAACTCACTGTCTCAAATTTCGGCGACATCGGACAATAAATGCGGTCTATATGGCAGCTATATCCAAATCGGGACCAATCTGTGCCATATTACAGAAGTATGTCGTTTAACTTAACTCACTGTCCCAAATTTCAATTGGGACAGTGACACAATAGATGTCCCCTTTGAGAATGTTGAGGTGGTGTCGAGTTGGGTATTTGTAAATGGATTCCGAACAGTCAAGACACTCAGGACCAGCGTCAACTGAAGGAGGGAAAAAGAAGCCTCTGGTTTTTTAAAAAAGGTAAGCGCTCCTGTGGCCTTCAAGAGCCACAGGAGCGCAGAGGTTAGCATGTCCGCCTATGACGCTGAACGCTTGGGTTCGAATCCTGGCGAGACCATCAGAAAAAAAATTTCACGCCGTTCGAACTCGGCTATAAAAAGGAGGACCTTTATCATTGAAATTAAACTTGAATCGGACTGCGCTCATTGATATACGAGAAGTTTGCCCCTGTTCCTTAGTGGAATGTTTATGGGCAAAATTTGCATTTTTAAGGCGTTACAAACTTAGTGACGAAGTTAGTTTACCATTTTATGGCTGACCATAATGTGTCTCGTTATCAGGAATTTGGGCAATCTCGGAATGCATGGTGTGGTATGGTGGTATTTCGGCCACCAGAACGGAAAGGTCGCGGACAGTCTTGGATTGTAAAAAGATATTAAAGGCCTTCTCTGAGAATGACACGATCGTGTCAACGTTTGGTTGCTGGTCCATAGCGAGTAACAGGAAACGAAAGAGCAGACGAATTGGCCGTAGAGCCCAGAGGACTGCAATCAGTATACTAGGGAAATGCAAAGCTTTTAGGGGCGAGGCAGTCGGTCGGTAGGAGAATGAAAACCCTCTAGGAAGCAAAAAGGTGGTCAGCATGGCTTTCGGTATGATTATGCGTCACGTAGTAATGAATGTGTAGATGAGATGATGGAACATTGCACAGTGGGATGGAATCGAAAAAAGACTGCCGTGGCCCAGATCGGTCCAGATTTGGATATAGGTGCCATATAGACCGATCACTCGATTTAAGGTTTTGGGCCCATAAAAGGCGCATTTATTTCCGATTTCGCCGAAATTTGGGACAGTGCGTTGTGTTAGACCTCTCGACAACCATCTTCAATTTGGCGCAGATCGATCCATATTTGCATATAGCCGTCATATAGACCGATCTCTCGATTTAAGATTTTGAGCCTTTATAGCGCATTTATTGTCCAATTTGGCCGAAATTTGGGACAGTGAGTTAAGTTAAGCCCCTCGATATATTTTTGCAATTTGGCCTAGATCGATCAAGATTTGGATATATCTGCCATATAGACCGATCTCTCGATTTAAGATTTTGGGGCCATTATAGCGCATTTATTGTCCAATTTCGCCGAAATTTGGGACAGTGAGTTAAGTTAAGCCCTTCGATATATTTTTGCAATTTGGCCTTGATCGATCAAGATTTGGATATATCTGCCATATAGACCGATCTCTCGATTTAAGGTTTTGGGGCCATAATAGGCGCATTTATTGTCCGATTTCGCCGAAATTTGGGACAATGAGTTGTGTTAGGCCCTTCGATATTCTTCTGCAACTTTGCCTATATCGGTCGAGATTTGGATATATCTGCCATATAGACCAATCTCTCGATTGAAGGTTTTGGGGCCATAAAAGGCGAATTTATTGTCCGATTTCGCCGACAGTGTGGGACAGTGTGTTAAGTTAAGCCCCCCGACATGCCTCTGTAATATGGTACAGATCGGTTCAGATTTAGATATAGCTGTCATATAGACCGATCTCTCGACTTGAGGCTTTGGGCCCATAAAAGGCGCACTAACCGTCCGATGTCGCCGAAATTTGCGGCATAAGGTATGCGTTTTTCACCGGATTTTGACGATAGGTGGTTTACATATCTACCCGAGGTGGTGGTGGTTTTTTTTTTAAATTGCAGAGGTTTTTTCGTTTCTTTCCCACTGTGCGTTGGTACATTTCCTTTGTCAATGCACGTCTTTCGGACTCTAGCATTTGGGTGGGGATACAATATCAGGCTTGAATCAGTTTAAGTGCATAGAATGGAAAACGGTTGGGGATTTTGTGAGCAGCACGGGATTCATGGAAGAAAACTTTGGGGCTACTCTTCGAATTTAGAGCGCACAACAACAAGCCGATTGCTGGCTTAGGTGTATGCCAACAGTGGCTAATTGTTTTTAACCTAACCTTAGCTTTTCTTTTTAATTTGTTGGCCTCTTGAGATTTTTACAGAGCATCCTACGGTGCAGGGTCATTCAAACTTGTTGAATTTCTAGAAAAGGTAAAGTTTCCATATTTTTCGTTTTATTTACACATTTCTAGATTTATTTCCCAACAATATGTATGTTTTGGGTATACTCACAAGATTTCGTTTTATTTTCCTTTGAACTTCAGCTAAAACTTGAAAATATTACTGCCAAAAGTTAATGGTGCACTTATTTTGGACTTTCCCAGAGGCTTTCTTCATTGATGTGAGTAGCTTAAATAATATGAGATGGCATGAAAAGGATTTTCTTTCAACCTATTTTTGGATTGAAGCCAATACTCAGGGGTGTTGCACTGCTCATTGGCCAATGAATGAGTTATGGGCCTCCATGCTGTAGGGTAGTGGTATATTATCCCATAAATATGACCATTCATTATGAAGCGTGCTGTGGACAAGAAGAAAAAAAAAAAAAACAAACGCAAGAGCTGAGAACACATGCTCATGTATATATTTCATCCACTTGTGGATGTGATGGAAACATACTCCTTGAGGTTTCAACAATCTGTGACAAATATTAGTCACACAGGTGTGCGAAACTGTGGCAAGTGCCAAAGGAAAATGCTTGTATTCACACACACAAAAAAAATCCACGTTCTATGACTGTTGAAATTGTCGTGGAACTTGCAAACAAGTGTTCTGCAATGTTGGCACTAAACTTGCTTCTGTGGCCCCATGGCCAAGAACTCCTACCGGCTTCCTTCCTTCTTGATAGACCAATGGTGGTGTAGATACATAAATTATAGTTAGAGGCCTATTGTTTTCCGATTTCAAAGGCAACAGAGAACTATTGTTGGCAAAAAGCCTTACACCGCACAGTGGGCCAAATGGCAAAAAAATTGGAAATAAGTCTACAACTTTTTATCTGTTGATTTTAGCCATACAAAATGTTCTAGACATTTGTAGAGGAGGACATAGGCTTTCAGAAAAGTGCTGTTGTTGGTCCATATCTTTAATACAGGGTGAGCTACAGGGTGTCAAAGTTGACCACTTTTGACTTCTCCAAGCTTCTGGGGGCCATAACTTTTGATCTACTCAACCGATTTACATGATTTAGGACTCTAGAGAAAGAGCTTGACAAGATCTAAAAAACTTATGCATAAAGTACCATGCCATCGTGTACTGTTAAGGAGTTATGAATTGTTTAATTTTAAAATATGAAAATTTGGCCTTGGTTTTTTTCAGTGTTTTTTAAATAACTCCGTCAATTTTAAAGCTATAAACTTCATACTTCACACAAATTATGCCAGCATATGTGTGCATAAAATACAAAAGGAATCACGTGAATATCTTTGGCGGTTTAAAAATGGCATCGTTTTCAATATGAAAAATATTTTTTTTGTCAAAAAATTGCAAAATTTTTCAAAAAAGATACTCCCATTTCCTTTAAGTTTTCGCAAACTTTGGCCGTCAAAGCATTATCATTTCTTTCCATTTTCACAAAGTCGAGGTATTAAGAAAAGTTTTAAGTGCTAATTTGGCTAATTTCGATATCAAACAACACCGTTATCTTAAGACCAAAATGGCCAATTTTTTTACTAAACTTCAAAAGTTTCTCACTGGAAAAAAAGTTCCACGGGGATTTTTTCGCTTTTTTTGAACTTAAATGAAAGCTTAAAATGTTCCCAACATTTTAAGGTATGTCTCGCCATATCCTAGCCATAAATGAGATCGTAGCGATCAAAATACTGAAAAAAGTCAATTTTCAAGTAGTGCTATATTCATTGCTAAAAAACAAGTATTACGTCACATTTTATTGCAAAGATGTTAAATAAACTTTTATTTGGTAACACTTCTTCTACAAAACACAAAAAGAATCATGGAAATATCTCTATTCTATTCCATTTTATGGAACCGGCAATAAAAAAGTCAATTTTTCAAAAAAGTCGAATTTCCCAAATTTTGTTTTTGTTGTCCTAATTGCACATGACACACTATAGCCATATTTACGCAACATACCTTATCGTAAAGGAAATTTTCATACCTTTCCAACGATGTATAAAACATTTCTCAACTCGGATTCTATCTACTCTAAAATTCATTTACACTTCATTAAACTCTATATAAAAATGTCTATTTGTGAAATGGAACCTTATATGGGGCCTACACTAAAACATTGATAGATTTGCCCAGGGTTTACAATACAAATGTGTTAGAATAAAAAAAGGTCTCCTGCCAAAGTTTAAAAAAATTGGAATAAAAATATGTGTTTTAGAGCGAAAACACTTCGCATCGGCGTGCGTTTATATGTATATTAGCTACTCCCAAAATAAAAAAGCATTTTAGTTTTGTATTATTTGATTTTATTCTCTACCAAATAATCTAAGGTATCAAAATTTAAAAGCTCTTTAATTTGAATGGCATCGGGATCGTCCTTATCTATATCGTCACATATTTTTGGTAGCCATTTAGTTCTGATGCTGTATAGTACCGGATCAGACGATAACAATAAATATTGAAGTAAATCATAATTTTGGTTAAATTTGGTGCTCTTTCGGGTATTGAAAAGCCGGAACTGTTTAACATCTCTATTACGGGATTCCTGAGCTTCTTCTGTAAGTTCTCCTAACGGAAGTATGTTGTATTCCACAATTTCCTTGCCATGATGTAAGACTTTATGTACTGTCGGTGTTAAAGCTTTCCACGAATATAAATCAGATAAAATGTTTTTTGTGTCATTACTATAAGCTTCAAATTTGGTTGAATTTATCATCTTTTTGCTATTGATTACAGCCAAAATCACTTTGAATCGTCTTAGCAAGTGTTCATCAAGACCGGTTATTTTAGATGTCGATACGGGGTCCTCAAAAAACCGCCTTGCCGAGTTGCCATCATTTGTGCTTCCGTATCCGTAAAGAGGTTTATCTATTATAAGTCCCTTTTGTTTAAACTCCAACTGGATTCGATTCTTCTCTTCCTGCCTCATTTTGTGAAGATCTTGGTTGTTTCTAGCAGAGACATCGCGGTTTCCAGGGCTAGTCCGATATTTAAGGTCATACGATAAATGCAAACAATACTCCATGAATCGAATTCTACAGTGCAGGGGCGAAATACCGAAATTGAGCGCATTTTCGTTTACTAAATTTTCATCAGACTTGTCCTCGAATTGCCCATTCTTCTTGCCACAAATATTGCATCTCCAATTGGACATAACGCCAGTTAATGCGTTTGCCACCTTTCCATCGATCATAGTGAGTTGTAGTTGAAACGAAACTTTTATATTTCTTCCCAATTGGTTTATAACAATCATGGGTAATGCAGCAATTTCTTCCTTTATTTCGTTCACCAAAGATCGTGTTGTGTTCCGGTCTTCCTTTGTATACTCAAACCGAATTGGGCGACATAAATATTTTGACCCAGGTGTTCTATTTATCCATATATCTTGAAATGCATTTTCTTTCGATGATGAAGATTGGTCCTTGTACAATCTCATTCTCAATGGTACTAATGATGCCATGAAAATTGATGCGAAGTTGGTATCTATTTCTGTTTGTTGCTTATATTCGGAAAATCCAGATGATCCATCACAACCCCATTTGCTGATCAAAACCACTTCGGAATTATTACATGTGTTCAACTGTTCTTCAGTAAAATTAGAAATAATTCTAACAGCTGTATTTTCAACAAGATCAGCAAGTTTCACTCTTGCTTTTAATTCGTCCACGTATATATTTGATGGCACCATTTTCGTCCTGGTGTTGTACAATTTATGTTTTGAGGGTAAACAACCCCATCCTTTTTCACGAAGAGCCTTCCTCATTGTTGAGTATTTGTTTCTTGAGAGGCCTAGGTTCAAAATCAGGGCCAGTGCATCTTCCTCCGTGAATTCTGTAGTCGATTTTGGAGTTGGAATACTTTCTACCATTCTCTTTACCCTTTTCGGAGATGCTAATGGTAAAACATCGACAATTCGTCCAACATTTTTTGGTTGTGTTTTTAACAATGCTGTTTTGAACGTATCTTTTATTAAATTTGGCGGATGTGCCGCCAATAGTTCCTCTTGTTTTTTCTTTTTGGTTTTCTCCGTAACTTCGTCGTATGCTTTGCTAGGCCGGCCGGGAATCAGCGGTTTAATTTCAATAAGTAGATCCGATTTCAGCCACTTCTCATACATTTTGAAAAACTTGATTTTTGCGAATGAACATTCTGGCAACCTTCTCTCAAATGATTTGTAGAATTTTTCAAGTTTGTCTAAAGCGTCTTTATTTAGCCTTATTCCATATATGTGGTCCAAAGTGTAAACAAGTTCCTTAAATGACTCCGTGTATGATTTGGAATCATTTTTGATGTCCCATACAATTTTCGAAAGAGTGGAATACTTCAGTATGACTTCCATAACTTATAAATGTCCTTTACGCCTCTACAAAATATAATGAAGAAAATTTGGATTTTGTTCAAATATTTATGCAATATATTCACAATTAATGACCCATTTCAGGTATCAGACGCAATCGTAAAAAGGGGTCCAAAGTGCCTCTTTTTACTTACTCTTCTATAATTATTTACCTGGACTCGAATTTGGTTAAAAAAAATGACAATGAATTTTTTATGGGTAGGTTTTTTCACATTCATTGATACGGTGGATTTCCTGGGAATTCGACATAGCGAAACAGGTAACATTTGTCTGCATCAAATCTTAACACAAATATATATATATATGCAGGTATATTTCTAGGTTACTTTTTATTCAAAAATCATCAGCTTACATTAAAAATAGATGTAGGTACTATACAAACGCACGCCGATGCGAAGTGTTTTCGCTCTAAAACACATATTTTTATTCCAATTTTTTTAAACTTTGGCAGGAGACCTTTTTTTATTCTAACACATTTGTATTGTAAACCCTGGGCAAATCTATCAATGTTTTAGTGTAGGCCCCATATAAGGTTCCATTTCACAAATAGACATTTTTATATAGAGTTTAATGAAGTGTAAATGAATTTTAGAGTAGATAGAATCCGAGTTGAGAAATGTTTTATACATCGTTGGAAAGGTATGAAAATTTCCTTTACGATAAGGTATGTTGCGTAAATATGGCTATAGTGTGTCATGTGCAATTAGGACAACAAAAACAAAATTTGGGAAATTCGACTTTTTTGAAAAATTGACTTTTTTATTGCCGGTTCCATAAAATGGAATAGAATAGAGATATTTCCATGATTCTTTTTGTGTTTTGTAGAAGAAGTGTTACCAAATAAAAGTTTATTTAACATCTTTGCAATAAAATGTGACGTAATACTTGTTTTTTAGCAATGAATATAGCACTACTTGAAAATTGACTTTTTTCAGTATTTTGATCGCTACGATCTCATTTATGGCTAGGATATGGCGAGACATACCTTAAAATGTTGGGAACATTTTAAGCTTTCATTTAAGTTCAAAAAAAGCGAAAAAATCCCCGTGGAACTTTTTTTCCAGTGAGAAACTTTTGAAGTTTAGTAAAAAAATTGGCCATTTTGGTCTTAAGATAACGGTGTTGTTTGATATCGAAATTAGCCAAATTAGCACTTAAAACTTTTCTTAATACCTCGACTTTGTGAAAATGGAAAGAAATGATAATGCTTTGACGGCCAAAGTTTGCGAAAACTTAAAGGAAATGGGAGTATCTTTTTTGAAAAATTTTGCAATTTTTTGACAAAAAAAATATTTTTCATATTGAAAACGATGCCATTTTTAAACCGCCAAAGATATTCACGTGATTCCTTTTGTATTTTATGCACACATATGCTGGCATAATTTGTGTGAAGTATGAAGTTTATAGCTTTAAAATTGACGGAGTTATTTAAAAAACACTGAAAAAAACCAAGGCCAAATTTTCATATTTTAAAATTAAACAATTCATAACTCCTTAACAGTACACGATGGCATGGTACTTTATGCATAAGTTTTTTAGATCTTGTCAAGCTCTTTCTCTAGAGTCCTAAATCATGTAAATCGGTTGAGTAGATCAAAAGTTATGGCCCCCAGAAGCTTGGAGAAGTCAAAAGTGGTCAACTTTGACACCCTGTAGCTCACCCTGTATTAAAGATATGGACCAACAACAGCACTTTTCTGAAAGCCTATGTCCTCCTCTACAAATGTCTAGAACATTTTGTATGGCTAAAATCAACAGATAAAAAGTTGTAGACTTATTTCCAATTTTTTTGCCATTTGGCCCACTGTGCACCGTTTTAAACAGTCTTACAGCCAAGGTGTTAAATGCCAAAATCTTTTCTTCAACATTTTGCAATGTCGCCTCGAAATCATAACTCAAGGAACATAAGTTCATTTATCAAATGCTTTCGCGGACATACATTTCTTATGCAATGAATATTCAGTTTTCCAGCTGTCATCCTTTGGGGAATACATGGCCAAGTAATCATTCCATCACAGCCTGCCAGTTTGTCTGTCTCTCTCTCTTCCTCTCTCTGTTCGTCCACCTAGTCAGTCGTCTAGAGAGGGGACCAGAACAAGTGGATTAGTACAGGAAAACTTTGTTGTACAGCTGTTCAAGTTTTCGTTTTCACTTTTCTTTAATGGGCTAATTTCGTCTACAGCTCAAAATGTGAGAGAAAAAACAAAAAAAAAAAAAAAAAAACAACAAACCCATAAATGCTAAGGTCAAAGGGGCCATTGGGAACAAACAATACATGAGATGTTTACTTGAAAGCTGCTCAGCCTGGAGTACAGCAGTGACTGCTGTGGCTGTCCTGTGTCACCAAGGAAGATGTGCTGCATTGATTTTGTCCATCTCTTTGGGCTATGTATGATGGCAAACCTTCTGCTTCAATAATGGCAACAAGATGTTGCTGCTAAACTTTGAAATTTTCTAATGTTTCTGTTTGCGGTGTACTTTATAAGGCGACATGCTGTATCTGCCAGGCAAATAATGTCCGTGAACGCAATGACATTAAAACAGTGTCACCCTGCTGCTCCCTTTGATGCAAGAAAAAAGAAACTTTGTTTGTCTTAATGAACTACGCATTATAATTTAGTTTGAAATTTTTATGCAGACTTAATTACTTTAGCCATAGCAAGAAACTCAATAATGTTCAGCTTTAAAATTATATTGAGTTCAGAATTAGTAAAGGGAAGGAACCGTGTTTTTGGATTTTTCAAACTAACTTTATTAACAAACTTAGTTTTGGTAAATTTAAAGACTAGCCTTGAAGAACAACAGAAACAAGTAAAAAGGCTTTAAGTTCGGTCGGGCCGAACTTTGGATACCCACCATCTCGGGTATATATGTAAACCCCCTTTCGTCACAATCCAGTGAAAATTGGATAACTTAGGCACCCAAATTCGGCACCGACATTGAGTGGTCTAATAAATATATGTCACTGTTGAATTTTGTATGTCAAATTTCAACAAAATCGGGTAATAAATAAGGCTTTACCGAAATTCAGACACTTAATCGGTCTATATGACAGCTATATCTAACTACAGTCCGATCTTTACCATATTTGGGTCAGATGGTGGGCAGCCTAAAACTACTGACTGTTTCAAATTTCGGGGAAATCGGATAAAAAATAAAGCTTTTATGGGCTTCAGACCCTTTATCGGCAGATCGATCTATATGGCAGCTATATCCAAATATAGTCCGATCTGAACTATATTTGGGTCCTATGTTGGGAAGCTTTAAACTACTCACTGTTTCAAATTTCAGCGAAATTGGTCAAAAAATAATGCTTTTAAGGGCTTCAGACTCTTTGTCGGCAGATCGGTCTATATGGCAGCTATATCTAAATATGATCCGATTTAATCCATATTTAGGTCCTGTGTTGGGAGGCCTAAAACTACTTACTGTTTCAAATTTCAGCGAAATCGGTTAAAAAATAATGCTTTTATGGGCTTCAGACCCTTCATCGGCAGATCGATCTATATGGCAGCTATATCTAAATATAATCCGATTTAATCCATATTTAGGTCCCGTGTTGGGAGGCCCAAGACTACTTACTGTTTCAAGTTTTAGCAAAATCGGGTAATAAATAAAGCTTTTATGGGTTTCAGACCCTTTATCGGCAGATCGGTCTACATGGCAGCTATATCTAAATATAGCCCGATCTGTACCATATTTGGATCAATTGGCGGAAAGCTTTAAACTACTCACTGTTTCAAATTTCAGCGAAATCGGGTAATAAATAAAGCTTTTATGGACTTCCGACCCTTTGTCGGCAGATCGGTCTATATGGCAGCTATATCTAAATACAGTCCGGTCTGAACCATATGAAGGTCCTGTATTGGGAGGCCTAAGACTACTTACTGTTTCAAATTTCAGCGAAATCGGATAAAAAATAAAGCTTTTATGGACTTCCGACCCTTTGTCGGCAGATCGGTCTATGTGGCAGCTATATCTAAATATAGTCCGATCTGGACCATATTTGGGTCAGCAATCGGGAGGCCTTAAACTACTCACTGTTTGAAATTTCAGCGCAATCGGATAAAAAATAAAGCATTTGTAAGCATTAGACCTTTTATCGGCAGATTGGTCTGTATAGCAGCTATATCCAAATTTGGTCCGATTTGGCCCGTTCAAGAACTTAACCAGCGTGCATCAAAAAGACGTATCTGTGCCAAATTTCAGCTCTATATCTCAATGCGATTAATGCGTCCTCTTTTCAACCTAACCTAACATAGGGCCATGGTATAGATTTTATCAGTAGCACGTAGTTCCTAACTTAGGTTTTCTTGTTCGAGGCTACTTTTTAGTATTTAGAGGGCACAACAAGCCGATTACTGGCTGGTGTGTGCCCATAGTGGGCTGATAAATATCCGTACCCCCTTTTCAACCTAGCGTAACCTAACCTAATAGTCATGACAATTACGGTCCATCTGAATCTACGAGTCAAATGCGACCCTTGGTGGATGGTGGTATATAAAATTCGACCCGGCCGAACTTAACGCGCTTTTACTTGTTTACTGTGTTATGTTATAAAGTTTGCGGAGGCCACCGTAGCGCTGGGTTCGAATCCTGGCGAGACCATCAGAACAAATTTTCAGCGGTGGTTTCCCCCCCTATGCTGGCAACATTTGTGAGGTACTGTGGTACTCGGCTATAAAAAGGAGGCCCCCTTATGATTGAATCGGACTGCACTCATTGATATGTGAAAAGTTTGCCCCTGTTCCTTAGTGGAATGTTCATGGGCAAAATTTACATTTGTTATAAAGTCTGCGGACCTCATTCCCAATGTTAAGAACCCTCCCCGGTCATCGAGGGTTTTTCTTGGGCTGGTTTCTTTTCTCGAAGAGTTGACATTGTTGTCGGTGTCCTCTATGCGTGGTCAATTTGAAGTATCTTGCCCAAGTCTTCCTCTGAGTAGTCTTCCGAATTTTAAAATAAAAAATTAAAAATATTTTTTGAAAAATTAACAGGACCCCCAATATTTAAAATGCATACAAAAATCATATAACTAACTTATGAATTGTGTAAAGTATGCCTTAAACATTTAAATTTTTCCACCGCACTCTTATCTCTTAACAGTTTGAATTCCATTAGTCTCTAACGAAACGTTCCCTTTGCCATTATTTTAAAACTGTCATTTAAGGATAAATCATCTATTATGACAGCGTACTCAGTTCAGTAGAGACATTAACATACCCTTGCCCTTGTGTATTGCCATTGTTGCAAGTTATCATCATAAACAATGACTAGTGACCCTGATTGGCTTCATTGCCAAACATTATTTATGCGGTAATTCCATTTCTGTAATAACCGCAAAATTTGTTAGCTATTCATTTGCTTTTATTTGCTTTGGCAAAGGGCGAAGGCGTGGTTGGTTGGTTGGTTGGTTGGGTAGACAGTAACCACAATCATTTCGAAAAGTTTTCAACTTTTGATGGAAATATTTAAAAAGTTACCCAAAACAATAATTCCAACAATCATTGGTTTCTACACACTTCACACACATTCATACATATACACATATATGTAAGAATACACAGAAAAAAATGGATACAAAATGTTCAGTTTAATAATAATTGAAAATGAGATTGTTTTCATTTAAAAAATTAATTGATTGAATCGTAAGTTTAATTAAATATGTTCTTTTTCCAATTACATTCGTGATTGAAATTTTAGCAATTTTCAATTAAAAATTTGTTGATTCAATTAAGTTTTTTATTGAAACTGAAAAAATTTTCAATGACAATAGTGAAATGTTCTTAAATTTAAGCAAGTTAAAAGGCATTAAGTTCGGCCGGGCCAAACTTTGGATACCCACCACCTCGGGTATATATGTAAACTCCCTTTCGTCACAATCCGGTGAAAATTGGATAACCGAAGCAACCAAATTCGGCATGGACATTGAGTGGTCTAATATATATGTCACTATTCAATTTGGAAGAACAAAATATTAGTCTGTTTGGCAGCTATATCCAAATATAAACCGATCTGAACCGTAAAGAACATGGATGTCGAAAAGCCTAACATAAGTCATTTCAACAAAATCGGATAATAAATGCGCTTTAAATCGAGATATAGTTCTACATGGCACCTATAACCAAATCTGGACTAATCTAGATCAAATTAAACAAGGATGTAGTAATCATCCTATTTAATTATAATTCCACTACGGATATAGTTATATCTTAATAGGGACTGGTCTCGATCATATTTTATTGAGGTCACAAAAACTCATATACAAGTAACATTTTAAGACAATAAATCTACTTTTTATGGGATAAAGACCCTAAAATGGAAAATCGGTCTTCTGACAGCTATAAAGTCTAATCTGACTCATATCGGATGCTGAGAGGCTAAAAACAACTCACCGTTTCAAATTTCAGCGAAATCGGATAAAAAGTAAAGCTTTTATGGGCCACAGACCCATTATCGGCAGATCGGTC
The DNA here is from genome assembly GCF_963082655.1 of Stomoxys calcitrans. Classification (NCBI taxonomy): domain Eukaryota; kingdom Metazoa; phylum Arthropoda; class Insecta; order Diptera; family Muscidae; genus Stomoxys; species Stomoxys calcitrans. The sequence continues at coordinate 257,463,046 of NC_081552.1, read as the reverse complement.
TATATGGCAGCTATATCTAAATATAGTCCGATCTAAACCATATTTAGGTCGGATGTTAGGAGGCTCAAAACAACTCATTGTTTAAAATTTCAGTGAAATCGGGTAGTAAATAAATCTTTTTATGGGTTTCAGACCCCTTATCGGCAGATCGGTCTATATGACAGCTATATCTAAATATAGTCTGATCTGAACCATACTTGGAACCTATGTTAAAAGTGCTAAAACAACTTTCTGTTTCAAATTTAAGCGAAATCGGTCTGCCAATATGTGCTTCAGACCCCTTATCGGCAGATCGATCCATATGGCAGCTATATCTAAATATAGTCCGATCTGAACCATATTCATGTCGGATCAGCGAAATCGGTTAATAAATAAAGCATTTATGGGCATTAGACGGCAGATCGGTCTATATAGCAGACTATCTGGACCGGGCCCGCTCCGCTGCGCCTTCCTTTCCTTTGTATGGAACAAAATTTTTCTTGGTTTGGATGTAAGGTGTACTTCATTCTTAGAATATATTATTCCAGCCCGATATTCTCATGATGTCTGATTTAGGGGTATTTTCGGGGGTGAAGTGGTCCCCTAGACACTAGGCCCTGAAAAAATACCAGCATCATGCTCTTCTCTCAAATACCATTTTTTAAACCCCATATTACAATTGATTTTGAGGGGAGTTTACAGAATGAGGCGTCCCCCAAAAACATGGCCCCAAGATTAGTTTGAGCCTCATATGGTCAGCAAAAAATTGCTGTTTGTGGGGTATTTTGGGTAAAGGGGTAGACCCCAGAAAATTTGTCCCGAAAGTGGGTATCAATTCTTGTTCTATGCCTGATTTAGGGGTGTTTTGGGGAGTGGGGTGGTCCTCCAACCTAAGCCCTGAAAATATATCAACAACGTGCTCTAATCTCATATATTTGAACCCCATATTGCCATTGCCTCAAAATCGGATATCAAACTCGTTTTTTAATCTCAAATATCATTCACTTAAGCCCCTTATTGAAAAGCCAGCAAATATGTCCGGTTTGGGGTATGGGCTATAAAAGCTATGAATATCAAGCTCCACTGTCTTGAAGACCCAAATTGTCTTAGTGAGCAAATACGTCCTACTTGGGGGTTGTTATGGTGGTGGGACGTCCCCTAGACAGTTGGTCCCGAATGTTGATGTCAGTTTCATGTCCTACTCCCAAATACCCTTTATTAGAGCTCCATTTTTCCTTAGTCGGCAAACATGATCGGTTTAGGGGGATGGGGCGGCCACTCAGTGACTTGGCTTTGAAAATATATATCAGATTAGTGTTCTACTTTAAAATAACTCCTACTTAAACCTTACTTAATTTTCAATAATTTTTTTAATAGAATATGCAATTTTTTAATTGAATTTCTTTTTCAATTACTTCTTCAAAAACGATGATTGTTATTAACATTTTTGTGATTCAGTTTCAATTAAAAAATTATTTCGATCAATTAATTTCGTGATTGAAATAGATTTTAATTTTTTTCTGTGTAGCAATTATTGTATCATTTTCTTTATATAGATGAAGATAGGAAGCAGAAATAATGGAGAACAGTGGGGAAAATTGTGTACATTGTTAAATGCCCATGGTTATATTCCGAATGAACATAACTTCTTCAGAAGAATATTTGTGTTCTGTAAAACAGACCGAAACGAATGACACCAGTTTTGAGATAAAGAGAAGAATAATACTGGCAAACAGATGCTACTTTGGTCTAAGTAAGCACTTTAGAAACAAGACCACCTCTCGACAGACAAAGAGTACACTATACAAGACACTGATACTACCCGTGTTGATTCTGAAGCATGAGTACTTGTGAAAGCAGTTCAGGCAGTGTTTGGAGTATTTGAGAGAAAGATTCTTCGTAAAATATATGGACCAGTTTGCGTTAATGGAGAATATAGGCGACGTATGAACCACGAGCAGTATGAGCTGTATGACGACAATAGCATAGTTCCACACATCAAAATACAACGGCTGCGTTGGCTAGATGATGTTTTCAGAATGGATGAAGAAGCTCCATCAAAGAAGTCTTTTGAAGGCAAACACGGTGGTACCCGCAAACCATGAAGACACAAATCCCGATGGCAAGATCAAGTGGTGGGAGACACCTCGAAACTTGGTGTCAGAGATTTTAGAATAAGCGCAAAAGATCGAGGCGCTTGGAATGCTATTCTACGTTCGGCTAGTGGAACAAACGTTCTGTCATAGCCAATTAAAGTAGGTTAGGTCAGGTTGAAAAGAGGGTGCAGATATATGCCACTATAGACATAAACCTAAGCCAGCCATCGGCTTGTTTTGCGCTCTAAAAACTATAAAGTAACCTCTAAAAAGAACATTTTAAGTTAGGAATTCCGTGCAACTTACAAAAACCCTAAGTTGATTCATGTTTGATATTGTGTCTCCACCTAAGTACCGGTATCTGTTGGACGCGAAAGCCGGGCAATGACAAAGGAAATGCTCCAACGTCTCATCATCTTCCCCACCGATTATACATAAGTGAGCTAGTAGTCCTATGTGTCCCGTTATGATACCAACAGCTATACTGACCTCCTTCTTGCTTCCTTTCAGAATTAGCCTCGTCTTTTCACGATCTGGATCCCCCCATAGGATATTCGCCGTCCTACCGACCGTTTCGCTGTTCCACAATGTTGCATGCGCATTCGTTGCCCACTCCCTTAATTCGGACTGCGTCAACCCGAAAGGCTTCGGGTTAACCAAGTTTATTGACGGCAGTCCTCAGGCCTTCACCGCCAAATCGTCTGCCCTTTCATTTCCCCTTACTCCGTTATGGCCCGGCACCCAAACGATGCGGATTTTCCCATCCTCAGAGAAGGCGTTAATCTCCTTCTAACACTGCAAGACTGTTCGTGACCTTACCGTCCTGGTTGTTATGGCCCTTATGGCAATTTTACTGTCGGTAAAGATGTTCAGACTCGACGTCCTCGCGTAAGCACCACACCACTTCACGCATTCCGTGATCAGGCAGTCTAAAACAGACCTCAGTCCCTGGGTTTTCAATGTAAACCCCCAGGGCCACTCTGTCCTCTGGCTGTGATCCATCCGTGTAACATGATCTTCCAGATGGCAATACTAGGGTTCCGTCAATCCAAGACTGTGCCGATGGCAGCAGTACGTCGCACTCGACTTCAAGGTTCATCTCAGGTATCCGATCGGAAACCTCTCCACTTGCTTTCAGGTTTCCCATCGTCGCCTCGATAATACCGCGATGGTATGAGCTGCTCCTATCCTCAATCCATTCTCCCATCGCTTTAAGTCTCATAGCCGTAGTGGCTGCCTCACACTTAATCTGTATGTCATTGGGTCGGATATCTAGAATAGTCTCCAGTGCCCTAGTGGGCGTGGTCCTCATCGCTCCGCCTATGCCGAGACAACATGTTCTCTGAACCTGTTGTATGGTCCTTGTATTGCACTTATTCTCCATAGCAGTCCACCAAACTACTGATGCGTTGGTAAGTATTGGTCTAATCACGCTCCGGTAGAGCCAGTGGACTATCCTAGGATTCAGGTCCCATTTCGAGCCTACGGCCCATCTGTGAGCCTTCTCTGTACGCCCCTGAATGTGACGCTTCCAATTCAGTTTCCTGTCCAATATCACACCTAAGTATTTGACCTTGTCAGATATCGAAATCGTATTATTGAGGAAACGTGGTGTGTTAAATTCGCCCACCTTCGTCTTCCTCGTGAACAGGCATATTTCAGTCCTCTCTGGGTTAATTAAAGTAAGGTAAGTAAGTAAAACAGAGCAATGCAAATTTTTGTTAATCTTTACAAATAGGCTCATGAGCATTCAATTAATCAATAGTGGGAATACTTCTCTCATATCAATGAGTGCTGTACAATACAAGTTTAAGCTCAGTGATAAGGGACGTCCTGGACTCCTTGTCGAGTCCAAATGGCTTGCTGTAGAGCCACACCACTTGGTACAGAAGTTTACCAGTCGTGTGCAAACCTAGGGTTAAGTACCTTACAAATATCGTAGGCGCTTGGAGGGGATATGTCTTATGTCGTTTAGCGTCAAAAGCGGACATGCTAACTTCTGAAGTCCATGTACTGTTTGGGTAGCCAATGGACATTTCTTTGTGTTGCAAAATGCAAAAATGTTAACTCCTTTGTTAACCACAGTACCTCGTGCATACTATTTTTAAAAACATGATTGCTTATTTTGAATTCATTTTTTTTGTAGTATTCTTCCTTTTTTCCAACAAATAGCATTTTAGATCATATCTTTGCTAACACTTGGTGCACAAAAGTGCCATGGATATAAATCAAATTGCAATGAACGTCATTGTGGTTGGCACACTTCGCTAACGAAGTCTGGGGCTGCTCCATTTGCATTCAATGCAAGCGCTAAGGCGACAATGCTTGTTTGTGTTGCTGGGTGTTCGGCTGTAGACTTCCTATCTGGAATATTCGTTTGGTTAGGCGTCTAGCCGCCACTAATTGCGTGTATTCGCCTAAGAAATCATTTATGCATGCGAAACCAATTATTAAAACCTCGGAACTGGAGTACATGCACTAATATATACGGATATGAACTTGTTGTATATTGCCTTGTTTTCTGGGTAAAAAATTGGCAAATATGCAACCTTTTCAAATGAATATGGGTCTTTTTATTCGAGTAATATGACGACAGTCATTACTACGGTATATGAAAGTTTAGCACCAATAAATCAGTCATTGGTAAATGATTTTCTCGCAGATGTTGACTTTGAAAAGCCTTCATGCAAATTAGCAGTCATTAGGTTACTTTGGGCTTGAATAACATTTTAGTTAAAAAAACTTGATTTTGACTCATCAAGTAAGCTTAGAGAAATTTATTAATTACAAATAATTGTTTTTGCTATACAAATGCCGATAAAATCTTGGGCACAGTTTTCTTATGGTATATAAGTATAAATATTTGAATATAATAGAAAATATTGATATAAAGCAAACTTTTCCCATTAATGTTGAAAAGACGTTGGTTGCTGAGCTTAACTTTGTTAATCATTTACGATTGATGTTTTCCATTGATTGCAACTTTTGACAACAATTCATTATGAAGATTAGCTGCCATTAGTGTGACTTTTTTTCATATTTTTCTAAAGAGAAACCAATTGTAGACGCTTTTAAATTCAGCGGCATTAGGTCCTGTGGAACGTTTTTGAATATTGCTTAAAGATGATATATTGGGTTGCCCAAAAAGTAATTGCGGATTTTTTAAAAGAAAGTAAATGCAGTAAAACTTAGAATGAACTTTAATCAAAAATATACTTTTTTACATTTTTTCTAAAGCAAGCTAAAAGTAACAGCTGATAACTGACAGAAGAAAGAATGCAATTACAGAGTCACAAGCTGTGAAAAAATTTGTCAACGCCGACTATATGAAAAATCCGCAATTACTTTTTGGGCAACCCAATATAATATTATTCTTTTTTTATTTTAAAAACCAAAAATATTTTATTTAAAAATCACACACTCCATTTTTTCTCCTTTGATACCAAAATTCACAGCTAAACACGAATTTAGGCAAGAAAAGTGATATGTGAAAGTGATATTCAATGCGACCTCCACCTTTATTACAAACATGTAAAAAGGCGTTAAGTTCGCCCGGGCCAAACTTTGTATACCCACCACCTCGGGTATATATGTAAATCACCTCTCATCAAAACCTGGTGAAAATTGCATACCTTATGTCCCATAGCAGTTATAACGAAATATGTTCCGATTTGGACCAAATACAAATAACTACAAGTCATTGTTCAACTGCGTATAACAAAATATTGGTCTTTTTAGTAGCTATGTATAAAAATAAACCGATCTGAACCATATACCACATACATGTCGAAAAGCCTAACATAAGTCACTGTGTCAAATTTCAGTGATATCGGATCATAAATACGCTTTTTATGGGGCCAAGCCTTTAAATCGAGAGATCGGTTTATATGGCAGCTATATAAAAATTTGAACCACTCTGGGCCAAATTAAGAGGGCTGACGAAGGGCTTAACACAACTCACTGTCCCAAATTTCGGCTAAATTGAACATAAATTCGCCTTTTATGGGCCCAAAACCTTAAATCGAGAGATCGGTCTATATGACAGTCATACCTAAATCTGGACCGATATGTACCATATTGCAGAAGTATATCGAGGGGCTTAACTTAACTCACTGTCCCAAATTTCGGTGATATCGGACCATAAATGCGCGTTTTATGGCCCCAAAACCTTAAATCGAGAAATCGGTCTATATGGCAGCTATATACAAAACTGGACCGATCTGAACCAAATTGAAGAAGAATGTCGAAAGGCCTAACACAACTCACTGTCCTAAATTTCGGCGAAATCGGACAATAAATGCGCCTTTTCTGGCCCTTAAACCTAAAACCGAGAGATCGGTCTATATGGCAGCTATTTCCAAATCTGGACCGATTTAGGCCAAATTACAGAAATATGTCGAGGGGCTGAACTTAACACACAGTCCCAAATTTCGGCGACATCGGACAATAAATGCGCCTTTTATGGGCCCAAAACCTTAAATCGAGAGATCGGTCTATATGGCAGCTATATCCAAATTTGGACCGATCTGAGCCAAATTGAAGAAAGATGTTGAAAGGTCTAAGACAACTCACTGCCCCAAATTTCGGCGACATCGGACAATAAATGCGCTTTTTATGGCCCCAAAACCTTAAATCGAGATATCGGTCTATATGGCAGCTATATCCAAATCTGAACCGATCGAGGCCAAATTGAAAAAATATATCGAAGGGCCTAACACAACTCACTGTCCCAAATTTCGGCGACATCGGACAATAAATGCGCCTTTTATGGGCCCAAAACCTTAAATCGAGAGATCGGTCTATAGGGCAGCTATATCCAAATCTGGTCCGATTATGGTCAAATTGAAGAAAGGTGTTGAAGAGTCTAAGACAACTCACTGTCTCAAGTTTTAGTAATATCGGATAATAACTGTGGCTTTAAGGGCTTAAGACCCTAAATCGGAGGATCAGTCTATATGGCAGCTATAACCAAATCTGAACCGATCCAGGCCAAATTAACGAAGGATGTTGATGGGTCTAACTCAACTCACTGTTTCAAATTTCAGCAAAATCGGATAATAAATGTGGCTTTTATGGTTCTAAGACCCTAAATCGGCGGATCGATCTATATGGCAGCTATTTCCAAATCTGGAACGATCCGGGTCAAATTAACGAAAGATGTCGAAGGGCCTAACTCAACTCACTGTTTCAAATTTCAGCACAATCGGGTAATAAATGTGGCTTTTATGGGTCTAAGACCCTAAATCGGCGGATCGGTCTATATGGGGGCTAAATCAAGATATAGTCCGATATAGCCCATCTTCGAACTTAACCTGCTTATGGAAAAAAAGAATCTGTGCAAAGTTTCAGCTCAATATCTCTATTTTTAAAGACTGTAGCGTGATTTCAACAGACAGAGGGACAGACTGACGGATATGTCTAGATCGTCTTAGATTTTTACGCTGATCAGGAATATATATACTTTATAGGGTCGGAAATGGATATTTGGATGTTTTGCAAACGGAATGGCAAAATTTATATACCCCATCCTTCGGTGGTGGTTTTCCAAAAAAGTCATTAAATGTTGATATTAATCAAACAAACCAACTATGAAACATCTGACAACGTTTCGACAATGCATCAATTGCATCACTATTCTCCCTATTGGCACTTGCATTCATTCTACCTATTTTTTTTCCTTTTTGTCAAATTTTCGATGTGTGTTTTGAACAATTCAAATTTGATTTATCATTCGTCAATAAAATGAATCATTCATGGATAAATGAAAATCCATTCCCCACATTCGTTTAACGTTCATTGAAAATTGGAAATCGCAGTCCAATGTTTACACAGCATTCAATATTCAGTGTGAAATGCGCTGCCAATCTTGAATGCTATCGAAAGCTTATAGGAAAAAAGAAAAAAAAAAAAACAAAATTGAATTTCAATTTTCGTGTTTTTTATTTTTGTAAAAATAAAATAAAAAAAATTAATGTACTATACGTCTGATGGGAAGTGATTTTTGTTCATTTCGATATACACATGCATAAGTGTGAAAAAAATTTAAATTTGAAATTTACAGTAGAAACTAATTTATTGGATTTCGAGTGACCAAGTCCGAAGCATAAATGTCTGATTTATTGATGAGCAATTTTAAATTTGTAATGATTTTTTTTTTGCTTCATTTTGTCTAATAATAGAATTGACTCATGTGTGGAATAATAAGTCTAGCAACTACCCCTATAGTTCAATTAAAAAAAAGAGAAAATAGAGCAAGCATAAATAGTTACAACCACCCCTTTCTCATTAATAGCTAGAAGTATAGGGATGGCGGCATTGTTTTTAGAATGTCAATGGTCTAGAAATATAACAAATAAGACTCTCTATGAACCATATGGGAACTAAGTCGTGTGGGTAAGGCGTCGAAGGGTTTATATACTAGTATTTGTTGAATGACGTCGTATTGCAGAGCTTGCAAATTTGCCCATGAACATTCCACTAAGGAACAGAGGCAAACTGCTGCAGCGCTTAGCAGCGCCAATAATTCATAGGCCCAGCTAGACTATATCCGCACTATATCTTCATAAAGGCCTTTTGTAGAGCAAACTTTCCATTAAACTTTTTGAGTTCATAAAAGAAGAACTTTCGAATTCGCTGAAACTACCTTGTTATTGAAGGGGAAACTTGAATCAGAAGCCCTTGTTGATATTAAACAAGTAAGAGTGTGCTAAGTCGCATCTTATATACCCTCCACCATGGATCACATCTGTCGAGTTTTTCGTGCAGTATCTCTTTTTAGGTAAACAAAGAATATTGAATAAGGACGGAGGAGGAGGAGCTATATCAAGTTATAGTCCGATATGTGAGTGAAGGTAAATTCCGAATTTAACTAGTGGAGACACAAACCACTGACTTAACAGTCCTCTGTTACTGCCATTAGCAGAACACTGTTAAGGAACTTTGTAGGCAATTAATTAATTTAAAAAAAAGTATTTGTTCATAAAAAGTAAATTTCAAACACACAAAAAACCAAAAAAAAAAGATCTAGAAAATAATAAGGTGATCCAACATTAAAATTTAGTTCCCTCAATAACCGCAAGATGTACTAACAAGATAAAGAAGATTGTAAAATTTATTGATCCACTGTGCACAAATGGAAAATAGTAAGGCGATGAGACCGGCATCAGTTACACGATTATTTGGAAAATGTGTGCATATGTATAGGAAACTAGGCTTCCCTAGCTGTCGTTTGATGCCGGTCTCATCGCCTTACTATTTTCCGTTTTCACACAGTGGTTCACCCAAAGTTTCCTTTTTTAGTTTTTTGGGTAATTTTTTCAAGTTTTTGCCTAAAATTCGATAGTTAGACGATTATTTGGAAAATGTGTGCATATGTATAGAAAACTAGCCTTCCCTAGCTCTCACTTCAGACCGTCTGTTAAGTCAGTGGTTTGTGTCTCCACTAGTTAAATTTGGAATTTATCTTCACTCACATTAGTCCGATACGGGGCTCAAGAAGCAAAATCGGGAGGTCGATTTATATGGGAGCTGTATCAAGCTATAAATCGATTCAGTTCATATTGCACACGTATATTGAAGGCCATGGGATAAGCCTTTGCAAAAAAATTTCTGCCAAATTGGATGAGAATTGTGCTCTCTAGAGGCTCAAGAAGTCAAGATCCTAGATCTGTTTATATGGCAGCTATATCAGGTTATGTACCGATTTGCGCCATACTTAGCACAGTTTTTGCAAGTCATATTAAACACCTCATGCAAAATGTTAGCCAAATCGGATGAGAATTGCGACCTCTAGCGGCTCAATAATTTTTTTTCCCAACTGCTAGTGTCTGACGTTGGCGGCGAAGAGGATACCGCAGAACCAATCCCTGATGTTGGTATAGAACGTTTACCTCCTAGTCAGAATGAGGTCCAAGTAGCAGTGACCCGACTAAAAAACAACAAGGCAGCAGGAGCCGACGGGTTGCCCGCTGAACTATTTAAGACTGGAGGCGACACAATGATATGCATCTACGCAATCTGGCTAGAAGAACGCATACCCGATGATTGGAACCTCAGTATACTATGTCCCGTACACAAGAAAGGAGCCAAGACGGAATGTGCCAACTACTGAGGAATAAGTCTCCTCCCCATCGCATACAAGATACTCTCGAGCGCACTGTGTGAAAGATTAAAATCTAAAGTCAATGAGATAATTGGGCCCTATCAATGCGGCTTTAGACCTGGTAAATCCACCCTGGACTAGATATTCACGCTGCGTCAAATCGTGGAAAAGACTCGAGTTGGAAAAATCAACACCTACCATCTGTTTGTTGACTACAAAGCCGCCTTCGATAATCCTTTAAGTTCAAAGGTATTTCAAGCCATGTCTGAGTTTGGTTTTCCTTGCAAAATTAATAAGACTCTGAAGGATAACACTTGCTGATACGCGTTCCTCAGTAAGAATAGGAAAGAATCTCTCCGAAGCATTTAATACCAAACGAGGTTTCAGACAAGGAGACAGCCTATCGTGTGATCTCTTTAATATCCTGTTGGAGAAGATTATACGAGATGCAGATGTGAATAGTTATGGCACACTGTGATTAGTGGAGAGAGAACACATGCTAATCGCCTATTCGCCTATTCCGACATCGATATCATAGGTCGATTACCGGAAGTAGTAACTGCAGCCTTTGAAAGAATCGAAAGAGAGTCAGTAAGATGTCAGTAAATGGAGATAAGACGAAATGTATGGTTTCAACTCCCAAAACGACTTGTACAATTGAGCAGGTAAAGAAAAAGGAGAAAGTTGGGAACCACAACTTCGAGACAGTCAGTAAACTTTATCTGCCTCGACACTGCCGTAACCGAAACGAATGACACCAGTTTTGAGTTTAAGCGAAGAATAATACTGGCAAACCGATGCCACTTTGGACTAAGTAACAGTTTAGAAACAAGGCCACCTCTCGACAGATGAAGATTACACTATACAAGACACTGATACTAGCCGTGCATGGTTCTGAAGCATGGGTACTTGTGAAAGCAGATGAGGCAGTGCTTGGAGTATTTGAGAGAAAGATTCTTCGTAAAATATATGGAGCAGTTTGCGTTATTAGAGAGAGGGTCGTATGATATACGAGTTGTATGAGCTATATGACGACGATAGCAAAGTTACACGTATCAAAATACAACGACTACGTTGGCTAGGTCATGTTGTCAGAATGGATGAAGAAGCTCCAGCAATGAAGTCTTTTGAAGGCAAACACGGTGGTACACGCAAACCGAGAAGACCAAAAGCCCAATGGGAAGATCAAGTGGTGGGAGACACCTCGAAACTTGGTGTCAGAGATTTTAGAATGAGGGCAGAAGATCGAGGCGCTTGGAACGCTATTCTACGTTCGGCTAGTGGAACGAATATTCTGTCATAGCCAATTAAAGTTAAAGAAAAGCGGCTCAATAAGGTAAGATCCAAGATCGATTTATATGGCACCTATACCGGGTTATGGACCGATTTGGACCATACTTCGGACAAATGTTGGATGTGATATCAAAACACCACACGCAAAATTACAGCCAAATCGGATAAGAATTGCGCCTTCTAAAAGCTCAAGAAGTCAAGACCTAAGACCTGTTTATATGACAGCTATATCAGGTTATGAACCGATTTAAACCATATATAGCACAGTTGTTGGAAGTGATATCAAAACACTATGTGCAAAATTTTAGTCAAATCGGATGAGAATTGCGCCCTCTAGCGGCTCAATAAGGTAATATCGGTTTATATGGCACCTATACCAGGTTTTGGACCGATTTGAACCATACTTTACACAAATGTTGGGTGTGATACCAAAACACCACGCGCAAAATTTTAGCCAAATCGGATGAGAATTGCGCCCTCTAGCGGCTCAATAAGGTAAGATCCAAGATCGGTTTATATGGCAAAATCGGAATTGCGCCCTCTAAGGGCTCATTAAGTCAAAACCCCAGTTCGGTTTATATGGCAGCTATATCAGGTTATGAACCGATTTGAACCATACTGAGCACAGTTGTTGTGATATCAGAACACCACGTGCAAAAATTCAGTCAAATCGGATAAGAATTGCGCCCTCTAGGGGCTCATGAAGTCAAGACCCAAGATCGGTTTATGCGGCAGCTATATCAAAACATGGACCGATTTGGCCCATTTACAATCTTAAGCGACCTACACTGATAAAAAGTTTTTGTACAAAATTTCCACCGGCTAGCTTTTCTCCTTCAAGAGTTAGCGTGCTTTCGACAGACAGATGGACGGACGGACAAACGTACGGAAAGACGGGCGGACAGACGGACGGACGGACGGAAATACGAACGGACAGACGGACGAACGGACCGACGGACGGGGACGGACGGACATGAAATACATACGAACTTAAATATGAACGGACAGACGCACGGACAGATTGACGGACGGACGGACGGACGAACGGACGGACGGACGAACGGATGGAAGAACGGACGGGGACGGGCGGACGGACAGACGGACGGATAGACAGACGGACGAACGGACGGACGGACGGGGACGTACAGACGGACGGACGGACATGGCTAGTTCGACTTAAAATGTCACGACGATCAAGAATATATATACCTTATGGCGTCTTAGACGCATATTTCGAGGTGTTACAAACAGAATGACGAAATAAGTATTCCCCCATCCTATGGTGGAGGGTATTAAAAGAATCCCTGCTGTTCCTTAATGGCATATTTGCAGAAAAAATATACCAATTCAATATCAGTAACATTATTCTCTTTGCCTACAGCTATCAAATTTTTTCCAGCAAAATTTCTTCCAACACAAATATTAATATCCCTATTCGCATTTATTTTGCTGTTAAAATTATGAACGTATAAAAATAACCACTCGATGTTAACAAAATTCAAAAATTTGTATTTTTTAAAGCAGACATGCATATTACCTTCAATTTCACTTTCCTGGCGTCTCTTCTACTTATAGTACGATATTATCGTGCATTTCCTCATAACAACCATTAAAGTGTTTCTAAATATTTACGAAGCCCCACGTGTTTTTAAATAGAAGCAAAACAAAAATTACAAAAACAAAGAGAAAACAGAAGGAGGAAAAAAACAAAAACAAAAAAAGAAATTAAAATTTAAAGACTGCATTGGGGTGGGGTTGTTCTAAATGCATTTGCCTGCTGTGGTCTACACGCAATGTGGTGTGGTCGTATCCTTTCCCAAGCTTTGATTTCAGTGTACAATCACTTGCACACACACAAACGCACATATACACACAGGCACCAAAACATGCATTCGTACTAACATAGATTTGTTGGTAAACACTTTGACTAAGTGCTAAGAACAACAAAAACTTAACCATGGTCAATATTAAACTAAACCGAAATGAAAATCACAGAGAAACTAAAGCCAGTGGGTGGGGATAGGGAAAAGTGCTGCAGAATGCTTTGCTGTGGTCTGGTCTGGGCTGGTCTATTCGAGTCTGGTTAAATAACAAATGTTTTATGATTTAAATTGTGTTTTGTTTGCTCATACTTGTTGTATAGTTTTGGGCCTTTGTTATTGTTAACAATATGGAAAACATAAAAGCCTTGTTGTTATCCCAACGATAACAATGGGGACAATAACATATTCTTCTTGTTTCTGCTTCTTCTCACAAGTGGGGCGATGACTGGGGCAATAATGTATTTCCCAATCCCAGGGTGAATTCAATAGTCAGCATATGGTCATTTACAAATTTCTGAGAGTTTCATCTCTCAATATCCCCACCTTGGATGGTGAAGAGAAAGATTGTGAATGAATTTCTAGTTGAATGTAGGTTCTTTCTTATTCTGTTACATATGACTGTCCTAATGTCATTTAGATGGATAATCATGCGAAAAAAAGTTGAGGTATGTACATATAGACAAGATTCTTGAGTGAAAGATTGGATTGCATGATAACAAATAGAGGTCTTACGGGTAAACTAATGAAAAGAGAGTTATATAGGATTTTTCAAAGGGACTGGATAACTTTATTCATCAAAATGTAATTGTCAATTTATACAGTAAAGTACAGGAACGAACAAAGTCTGCAAATCATGCAAATTTATTAAAACCCAGCAATCGTTTGAAATTTTAGCTACTGCGGCCATTTAAGTGCAAATCGGGCGATACATATATATGGGAGCTATATCTAAATCTGAACCGATTTTGATGAAATTTTGCAAATATGTTCAAATCAGTAACAAAACAGTCCATGCCAAGTTTTGTGAAGATCGGTTGAAAATTTTAGCTACTGCGGCCATTTTAGTGGAAATCGGGCCATACATATATCTGTGAGCTATATCTAAATCTGAACCGATTTTGATGAAATTTTGCAAATATGTTTAGATCAGTAGCAAAACAATCCGTGCCAAGTTTTGTGCAGATCGGTTGAAAATTTTAGCTTCTACGGCCATTTAAGTGCAAATCGGGCGATACATATATATGGGAGCTATATCTAAATCTGAACCGATTTTGATGAAATTTTGCAAATATCTTAAAATCAGTAACAAAATAATCCGTGCCAAATTTTGTGCAGATCGGTTGAAAATTGTAGCTACTGCGGCCATTTAAGTGCAAATCGGGCGATACATATATATGGGAGCTATATCTAAATCTGAACCGATTTTGATGAAATTTTGCAAATATGTTTAGATCAGTAGCAAAACAATCTGCGCCAAATTTTGTGCAAATCGGTTGAAAATTTTAGCTACTGCGGCCATTTAAGTGCAAATCGGGCCATACATATATATGTGAGCTATATCTAAATCTGAACCGATTTTTATCAAAATCAATAGCCTTCGCCCTTCGGCTAAAAAAGTGATATGTGCAAAATTTCGTGATGATTGGACAACAAATACGACCTGCACTTTGATTACAATAATACATGTACTCACAGACGGGCAGACGGACATGGCTAAATCGAATCAGAAAGTGATTCTGAGCCTATCGGTATACTTATCAATGGGTCTAGCTCTTCTCCTTCTTAGCGTTGCAAACAAATGCACAAATCTATAATACCCTGTACCACAGTGGTGGTGTAGGCTATAAATAACTAAGCACATGTCATTACACACTAGCATACCAGTAAGCAAATTCTTGTTACTCGTAGGAATACCTAATAATGGGTTACCTATAATGAGTTTAATAATGACTTATTGGTAATAAGAAGTTAAAAGAAATTTGAAAACGAAAAGAACTCTGTTAATTAATTAAAGTACCGATAAAGGACCGATTTCTCAATTTAAGGTTTTGGGCTCATAAAAGTTATAATCCGATTTCACACAGTGACTTCGTTACGCTTTTCGACATCCGTGTCGCATATGGTTCAGATCGGTTATTTTTAGATATAGTTACTAAAAATACCAATATTTTGTTATACACAATTGAGCAATGTCCTGTACTTATTAGTATTTGGTCCAAATTGGAACATATTTCGATATAGCTGCTATGGGGCAGAAGGTATGCATTTTTAACCGGATTTCGACGAAAGGTGGTTTACATATATACCCGAAGTGGTGGTTATCCAAAGTTCAGCCCGGCCTTTTTACTTGTTAAAATTCAATTTTTATTTTATTTCGCCAGCTGTTAAGTTCAAACAACCACAATTTAACCTAATTAGGTATTCGTTCGTACGCATTTTGCCTGTCATGAAAAGTTTTGACGGCATATCTTTGCACTGAATATTATATGCACACGCATAAATGACTTTGAAAGTTGAAAAGTTTCATATGGCATGCCTGTAGTGAAGAAAGACAAATGAATTCCAATAAATTACTATTCATGATTTCGACAAAGAAGAAAACAAACTCGACATCTTGAAATTAGCAAAATGTACTGAACTTATCAATTGTTCATGACATTCATGTTGATGAGGTATTGTATATTTTGGGACTCAAGTGTCGGTTAGCATTACCCTAACCGTGATAGGAAGGCAGCATATAAAAATAGAAAATTGAGGTGCAATTTGAGGCAGATCCTTTCTCCGCCTATAGGTAGATTAAATTCCCGTTTGCTTAATAACCCTATATGGATAGAGATGGGTTTCTACAGGGTAAATACCCAACGCTTGTGTATTTATTAGGTAAAAATCCAATAAATACCTTTTTTATAAATTTGCAGACATCTTGGGTAAAAAAACATTTTCCAATCAATTTTTGATGATTTCGTATTCTTAGTATATAAACCTGACCTTCTGATCTCATAAAATCGGAATTTAGTTATATATGCCGCTATATAGACCGATCTCCAGTCTTGAGGCAATAAATTGGTAATTTTCCATCCGATTTCGATGAAATTTGGCACAGTAAGTTCTGGTAGACCGCTATCCATTTCTGTGAAGTGTGTTTCAGATCGGAATATATATGGATAGCTGCCATATAGATCGATCTCCCGATATGGAGTTTTGATCCCATAAAAGGAGCATTTTTTATCCGATTTTGATGAAATTTGAAACAGTGAGTTTTAATAGACCTCTACATCTTTGTGTCAAACATCGTCCAGATCGTACCATATTTGGATATAGCTGTCATATAGACCGATCTCCCGATATAAGGTATTGAAGCCATAAACGATTCATTTATTACCCTAATTTGATGAAAATTGGCACAGTGTGTTCTGGTAGACCCCTACCCATTTTTGTCAAATGTGGTCCAGATCGGACCATATTTAAATAAAGCTGTCATATAGAGCGATCTCCCGATATGGTGTAATAAGCCTATAAAAGGAGCATTTTTCGTTCTATTGAAATTTAGAACAGCGAGTTCTGGTATCCCTCTAAATCTTTTTGTTGAATATCGTTCAGATCGATCGAGTTTTGATCCCATAAAAGGAGCATTTCTTATCCGATTTTGATGAAATTTTAAACAGTGAGTTTTAATAGACCTATACACCTTTGTGTCGAACATCGACCAGATCGGACGATATTTGGATATAGCTGCCATATAGACCGATTTTGATCCCATAAAAGGAGACTTTTTTATTCGATTTTGATGAAATTAGAAACAGTGAGTTTTAATAGACCTCTACACCTTTGTGTCGAACATCTTCCAGATCGGTTCATATTCCCTATATGGCCCAATCTGGACGATATTTAACAAAAGGGTTTAGAGGGGACCAAGACGCACTGTTTCAACTTTCATCCAAATGCTCCTTTATGGACTCAATACTCTATTAGATATTTGAAGATTTTTTCATGCAAATGTTGAACGTGACTGCGCCTCAAATGGTCCATCCGCTAAGTCCAATTTTGGCGCACGCTTTCCCACATTTCGGCCGGTATCTCACGAATAAATGCTTCAATATTGCCTTCCAATGCGTCGATTGAAGCGGGCTTGTCTGTTTAGACATGAGCTTGAATATAGCCCCACAAAAAATAGTCTAATTTACTTTAATTGGCTATAACAGAACATTTGTTTCACTAGCCAAACGTAGAATAGCGTTCCAAACGCCTCGATCTTCTGCGCTCATTCTTCTTTGCTGGAGCTTCTTCATCTATTCTGACAACATGACCTAGCCAACGCAGCCGTTGTATTTTGATGCGTGTAACTATGCTATCGTCGTCATGCAGCTCATATTGCTCGTGGTTCATACGTCGGCTCCTGCTGCCTTGTTGTTTTTTAGTCGGGTCACTGCTACCTGGACCTCATTCTGACTAGGAGGTAAATATTCTATACCATCATCATTGATTGGTTCTGCGGTATCCTCTTCGCCGCCAACGTCGGACACTAGCAGTTGGGTAAAATGTTCTTCCCATATCCTCAGCATGCTATCTGTGTCAGTTAACAGATTTCCTTCTTTGTCTCTGCAGGAGGATGTGCCTGCACCAAAGCCATTGGTTTGATGTTTAATTCTTTGGTAGAACTTCCGGACTTCATTCTGACTCCTGTACATCTCAATTTGCTCATACTCATGTTTTTCCATTTCCCTTTTCTTTCTGCGGAATAGACGTTTCTCCTCTGTCCTTTTCCCCGGTACCTTTCCTTCATCTGCCGCGTTGCTCTATATGCCGATTTCTTGGCTTGAGTAGCATCTCGACACTCTTGGTCGTACCATGGGTTTCTAGGAAGAGGCTTCCGGTACCCAAATAAGGATTTCGCTACATTTTCCTTGGAGTGGGCAATAGTCTGGTGCTATAAACGACCATGTTTTTTGCCGCGGCGAAATCTATCAGCCTCATCCCATTACTGGACTTTATCTCGTGGAGACTAAACTTTCCCACTGTTGGACCAAAAATGTCTTCCTTCCCTATCTTCGCATTAAAATCTCCCAGAACGATTTTAATATCATGGGCGGGGCAGCGGTCATATTCCCTCTCTAGGCGCTCGTAAAAAATATCCTTGGTCTGCCCGTCTTTGTCTTCCGTCGGGGCATGGGCACAAATAGGGCTGATATTGGAGAATTTGGCTTTTATGCGGATTGTGGCCTCGCATCCACCGGAGTAGAGCTGGAGACAAGGTGTTTCAGTCTCCGACTAACCACAAATCCACATGCCTCACGTTGTAGCAGCTATAGTATAGCTCCTCACAGTTTGGTGTTGTAGTGACGCCATTCCCAGTCCATCGCACTTCCTGTAAGTCAGTAAATTCTGCCTTGTACTTTTCTAATACATCCGCCAGCGCGTATACTGCACCTTCTCGATAAAGAGTGCGGACATTCCAGGTGCAGATCCGCAAATCATGGTGCTTTTTTCGTTTACTTGGGTCGTCGACGTGGGGGGGGTTCGTTTTTACTATTCCTTTGTTGTTCATAGTAGTTCTCATAGTTTTCCGGGGGCGAGTTGCTGGCCCAGCGCCCCAACCGCATGGATTTTGTGGGATTGCACATGTATCCCTCGTTGTGACGAGCCGCTTGCTCCAAGATTTGACGCTCGCCTCCAGCCGCCTCTAACCTGGGAACAGACGCTGATGTTGGCCATTGGTTATTGGAAGGCGCCAATAACTCGCCTTTTCATCTCGAGTATCATTGGCACTCAGTAAAAAATAGTCTAAACGCGTTTAAACGCACGATCTAGGCGGCCAATTGACCGGTCCCGAACGTGAAATAAAACGTTCACCGAACTCGCCTCTCAAAAAGTCGATTGTTACGCGTGCTGTGCGGCATGCAGCACCGTCTTGTTGAAACCACATGTCAAGCTCTTGCATTTTGGGCAAAAAATATTTGATATCATCTCACGATAGCGCTCACTATTCACACTTAAGTTACGATTGCATCATCTTTGAAGAAGTACAGTCCAATGATGGCACCAGCCCATAAACCGCACCAAACTGCGACTTTTCCTGGATGCATTGGTAGCTTTTGCAATGCTGCTGGCTGATCTTTACTCCAAAACCGACAATTGTGCTTATTTACGTACCTATTGAGCCAAAAATGAGCTTCGTGGATGGAATGGAAGAAGCGCGCGATGAACTCTCTTAACAGAACATGCATAAAATTCAATTTGTGGTTGTTTGTTTCTATGTTTGTTTGTCGGTTTGTTTGTTTGTTCCGTTTGGACCCAAAAACGGCTGAACCGATTGCCTTGAAATTTTCACAGACTGTGTAGGTTGGTCTGGAAGGAAACATAGGCTATATAATTTTTTCATATCAGGAGGGGGAGCGGACCCTCCCCTTACCCCAAAAGTACTACCCAAAGTAAACCGATCGGGACAATATAGGATTCAAATGAAAGGTATTCAAGAGTTGAGTACACATTTCATAATAAAAGTTGGGTCCAAGTGCCTGGCGGGCCGCCCCAGCACCAAAACCCCCTAAAATAGATTTTTTGACGATTATGACAATATGGGACTAAAATGAAAGGTATTCGGGAGTAGATTACGAATATGGTCAGGTAGTAAGAATATGCTTTATAATTTATTGTTAACGGAATGGGGGGAACCCTCCTCCGTTACCCAAAAACCCCACCCAAAATCAAAAGTGGACCGCTAAGGACAATATAGAAAACGGATGAGACTCGGTATGTTTGTTCCGTACAGACTGAAAAACGGCAGAACCGGTATTCTCAAATTTTCGCATATTGTGTAGGTTGGTCTGGAAGGAAAAATAGGTTGTATCATTTTTCGGTATTGGAAGGGGGACGGACCCTCCCCGTTAAGCCAAAAAGTGGACCGATCGGGACAATTTAGATATCAAATGAAAGGTATTGGAGAGTAGAATACGAATAAATTATATACGAATAGTATTACAATTTGAGTCTAAGCACCCATCGGGCCGCCCCAACCCCAAAACTCTCCTAAACAGACATATTGAACATATTGACATAAGGGGCTCAAATACAAGGTATTCGGGAGTAGATTTCGAATCTGGCAAACAAAATCAGATCGAAGTATAGAGGGTCACGGCACCCCTCAAAACGCCATTAGACCCATTATGACCATATGATGTTTGGCTGAACCGATTTTCTTTCTTAAAATTTTCATAGATTGTGTAAGCTTGTCTGGAAGGAAACATGGGCTATATAATTTATATACCCACCACCGAAGGATGAGGGTATATTCATTTTGTCATTCCGTTTGCAACACATCGAAATATCCATTTCCGACCCTATAAAGTATATATATTCTTAATCAGCGTAAAAATCTAAGACGATCTAGACATGTCCGTCCGTCTGTCTGTTGAAATCATGCTACAGTCTTCAAATATAGAGATATTGAGCTGACACTTTGCACAGATTCTTTTTTTGTCCATAAGCAGGTTAAGTTCGAAGATCGGACTATATCTTGATATAGCCCCCATATAGACCGAACCGCCGATTTAGGGTCTTATGCCAATAAAAGTCACATTAATTATCCGATTTTGGATATAGCTGCCATATATACCGATTCTCCGATTTAGGGTCTGAGACCCATAAAATCCATATTTATTATCCGATTTTGCTGAAAGTTGGGACAGTGAGTTGTCTTAAGCCCTTCGACATCTTTCTTCAATTTGGCCCTAATCGGATCAGATTTGGATATAGCTACCATATAGACCGATCTCTCGGTTTAGGTTTTGAGGCCATAAAAAGCGCATTTATTGTCCGATGTCGCCGCAATTTGGGACAGTGAGTTGTGTTATGCTCTTCGACATCCTTCTTCAATTTCACTTAGATCGGTCCAGATATATCTTCATGAGTCCTTGCACATTTTGCCCATGAACATTCCTAAGCTACAGCGACAAACTTCTCACATATCAATGAGTGCAGTCCGATTCAAAGTTAAGCTCAATGATAAGGGGCCTCCTTTTTATAGCCGAGTCCGAACGGCGTAGATTTCGAATCTGGGAGTTTGCAATTTGCAAGCTAAGAAACATGATTTCATTGAAATTTCAATCTTGGTATTATAATGCTTTAAATAGGTTTTTTCTTAATGTTTGCAAATTTTTATATTTTTTTATTTTTTTTATTCCTCATACTTGGCATATTTCTTGTCATATCCAACCTTGATTTTCTGCACTGCAATTTCTCTAAATAAAAGTTTTTTCTACATTTTGTAAAAGAAAAAAGCAAGCCATAGAATTTCTAGTTGTTAGTGTTTTTCAACCACCATTGACTTACTTAACCTATTAAATTGTAACCTTCACACACAATTCGAGTTATTTACTAACAAACGCACAAATCAGCAAAGTGGGCTGGGTGGCTGGCTGGGTGTTTTTGAGAACAAGAAACGAAATGATACTTCTTATTGCCACTTCATTGCATACTACATTGCAATTTTTCACACATAATAAATTGTGAAATAAGGATCAAATTACCATTTGCCACATAGTTAGTACTTGCTACAAGGGCTTTCCACAGCTACAGTGACACTTGACAAAACTTTGAGAGCGACTTAGTTTTTTTTCTTTTGGACTAAGTTAATTTGATTGGTTTTTGTTTTCTGGGATATAAAAACAAGTGCACTACAGGTTTCAAGTGTTTCTTAAGGGTAATAGAAGACTGAATAAAATGCTGAAAACCACGTCGAGTCTATGGTTGTATAGTAAGTTTGAGATGTTGCTTTGATTCATAGATTTGATTAAAGCGAAAGCGCTTGTTGTTATTCTACAGAAGGTTTTTATCCCCATCATGCTAACTAGTAAGAAAATCAAAAGTCAGGATGAGCTGACTTTATTCGAGGGCTGCTATATAAATTTGTGGCCTTATAATGAAAATGTAAATTTTTTCCCAATATATCCTCCACCATAATTTATACACTTTTGCTTGCTCTCAAACCAATTGTCGAAACACTTTTTCCACTCCGACTTAGACACTTCCAAAACATGGTTATTGAACGCTCCAACAGTAAATTCTGGTGACGAAAATCATTGGCCACGCATTCTTATGCTAGTGGAAGAAATGCTCAAGAATGACTCTATCTCACGTTATGTCACAGGACGATCTTGCATTATAAGTTCACACACGGAAATCGACTTTAAGAGAGCGTCCGCCTTATCTAAATTCATTAAACGAGTTTTTCACAGTGCTTTACGTGGGGTTAGGTTAGGTTGAAAAGAGGGTGCAGATATTAATCCGCTCCATGCCACTACGGACATACACCTTAGCCAGTAATCGGCTTGTTGTGCGCTCTAAAAACTATAAAGTAACCTCTTTTAAACCTCTTGGTTTCAATACCACTTCCCTAAGTTGGTTCATATCTGGTATTGTCTGGCAAAATATCTGACAAATGTTGCACCGCTGAAAATTTTTTCTGCTGTTCTCGCCAGGATTCAAACCCAGGCTTTAAGTGCCATAGGCGGACATGCTAACCTCTGCATTAGGTTAGGTTGAAAAAAGGGTACAGATATTAATCCGCCCCATGCCACTATGGACATAAACCTAAGCCAGCAATCGGGTCCCCTTAGTTGGTTCATGTCTGATATTGGGCCGGTATCTGTTAGACGCAAAAGCCGGCAATGACAAAGGAAATGCTTCAACGTCCCATCATCTTCCCCACATGCTATCACTTGCCGCACCGAGTTTACTTAAGTGAGCTCGTGGTCCTATGTGTCCCGTTATGATACCAATATCTATACTGACCTCCTTCTTGCTTCCTTTCAGTAATAGTCGGGGTTAGGATTTTCGCCGTCCTACCGACCGCTTCGCTATTCCACTATGTTGCATGCGCATTCGTCGTCCACTCCCTCTTAACTCGGACCGCGTCGACCTGAACGGCTTCGGATTGCAAATTGCACATTTTGCCCATGAACATTCCACCTAGGAACAGGGGCAAACGTCTCACATATCAATGAGTGCAGTCCGATTTAAGTTTAAGCTCAAGGGGCCTCCTTTTTATAGCCGAGTCCGAATGGCGTGCCACAGTGCAACACCTCTTCGGAGAGAAGTTTTACATGGCATAGTACCTCACAAATGTTGCCAGCATTAGGAGGGGAAAACCACCGCAGAAATTTTTTTTCTGATGATCTCGCCAGGATTCGAACCCAGGCATTCAGCGTCATAGGTGGACATGCTAACCTCTGCGCTACAGTGGCCTCCGAAAGGCTTCGGGTTAACCAAGTTTATTGACGGCAGTCCTCTGGCCTTCACCGCCAAATCGTCCGCCCTTTCATTTCCCCTTACTTCGTTATGGCCCGGCACCCAAACGATGCGGATTTTGCCATCCTCAGAGAAGGCGTTAATCTGCTTCTTACACTGCAAGACTGTTCGTGACATTACCGTCCTGGTTGTTATTGCCATTACGGCAATTTTACTGTCAGCAAAGATGTTCACACTCCTTAATACAATATCCGATGTTCCAGGCGGTGTGGATTACACCCTACCTAAACCGTTTTTTTATAAAAAAAATACTGTACCACTATTCCTGAAAGAACCGATTGGATCTACGACATCCCTAAAAACAGAAATTATTGGGTTGCCCAAAAAGTAATTGCGGATTTTTTAAAAGAAAGTAAATGCATTTTTAATAAAACTTAGAATGAACTTTAATCAAATATACTTTTTTAAACTTTTTTTCTAAAGCAAGCTAAAAGTAACAGCTGATAACTGACAGAAGAAAGAATGCAATTACAAAGTCACAAGCTGTGAAAAAATTTGTCAACGCCGACTACATGAAAAATCCGCAATTACTTTTTGGCAACCCTATACATAGTTCTTTACGGATAGTTCTATACGGATGGTTCCAAACTTAACGACCCGGTGGGCTTTGGGGTGTTCTCTACAGTTCTAGAACTGGTCATATCGAAAAGGATACCCGACCACTGCAGTGTGTATCAATCGGAGATCCTTGCAATTAAGGAAGTGGTGGAATGGCTAAGATATAATGTTATTACGACGATTGGCATTAATATCTTCTCAGATAGCCAGGCAGCCATTAAATACCTGGAGATCGTATTTATAAACACAAAAACCGCCCTCGACTGTCGCAGATCTCTCAACGAGCTTGCGAGATTAAGAACTACCCTACACATTCCAGGGCTACTGGAATCTGTGGGCATGCCTCTAACGACATGCAAGTTAATTTTTCATCACCAGGCTCGTAGGACAACGAATGATAGATGGTCACAAGAAGGGGGCTGTGAGCATTCCAAAACTATGTGGCCTCACCTGGAGGTCTACTGCTTTGCTGTCATTGGCTAGAACAGAGGTCTCAGTCATTGTTTCCGTCATGAAAGGTCACCGGCTACTCGGAAAACATGCTGACAGACTGAAGGTTGCCAGCAACCACTTTTGCAGAAGCTATGAGGACATCGAAAAAGAAAAGACTATAGAACACCTTCCGTATGTGTGTCCCGCACTAGCAGTCAGAAGGAGTTCCACTTTAGGATCTCATTTCTTTGAGAACCTGTCTGATTTAGCGGATGTGAACATTCGCAAGTTATTGGGCTTCTGTTTCTGTGGTATCACAATGAACTAAGACGTCTAAATAAGTCTGATGGCAGACTGCCACTTAAACCTAATCTAAACTAACACAACTCACTGTCCTAAATTTCAGCGAAATCGGACAAAAAATTCGCCTTCTATGGGATCAGGACCTTAAAACGAGAGATTGAAAAATATGTCGAAGGGCCTAACACAACTGACTGTCCCAAATTTCGGCGAAATCGGACAAAAAGGCTCCTTTTGTGGGCCCAAGACTTTAAATCGAGAGATCGGTCTGTATGGAAGCTATATCCAAATCTCGACCGATCTGGGCCATCGGGAGATAGGTTTATATGGGAGCTGTATCAAGCTACAGATCGATTCAGATCATATTAAACACGTATGTTGGAGGTCATGAGAGAAGCCATTGTACAAAATTTCTGCCAAATCGGATGAGAATTGCGCCCTATAGAGGCTCAAGAAATCATAATCCCAGATCGGTTTATATGGCAGCTATATCAGGTTATGTACCGATTTGCACCATAATTAGCACAGTCGTTGGAAGTCATAACAAAACACCTTATGCAAAATTTCAACAAAATCGGATGAGAATTGCGCGTTCTATTGGCTCAAGAAGTCAAGAAGTCAAGATCCAAGATCGGTTTATATTGCAGCTATACCAGATTATGAACCGATTTGAATCATACTTAAGACAGTTGTTGGAATTGATACCAAAACACCACGAAAAAAATTTCAGTCAAATCGGATAAGAATTGCGACCTCTAGAAGTTCAAGATCCAATATCGGTTTACATGGCAGCTATATCAAAATATGTCCCGATTTGAACCATACTTGGCACAGTTGTTGGAAGTCATAACAAAACACGTCGTGCAAAATTTCAGTTAAATCGGATAAGAATTGCGCCCTCTAGAGGCTTAAGAAGTCAAGACCCAAGATCGGTTTATATGGCAGCTATATTAAAACATGGAGCGATTTGAACCATACTTGACGCAGTTGTTGAAAGTGATACCAAAACACCACGTGCAAAATTTCAGTCAAATCGGACGAGAATTGCGCCCTCTAGAGGCTCAAGAAGTCAAACCCAAGATCGGTTTATATGGCAGCTATATCGAAACATGGACCGGTTTGGCCCATTTACAATACCAACCCACCTACACTAATAAAAAGTATTTGTGCAAAATTTCAAGCGGCTAGCTTTACTCCTTCAAAAGTTAGCGTGCTTTCGACAGACAGACGGACGGACGGACAGACGGACGGACATGGCTAGATCGACTTAAAGTGACATGACGATCAAGAATATATATGCTTTATGGGGTCTCGAACGCATATTTCGAGGTGTCACAAACAGAATGACGAAATTGTTATACCCACATCCTTTGGTGGAGGTTATAAAAGTTTAATTTAAATCTAGTGTTTTAAGCTTTTCATTAAAGGGTTGTCGTACATTATTGCGTATACGCAATAATAATTCTCCTGACTGTACACAACTCATACTCTTCTGCTAAGAGAGTACATAGGTATTTTAAAATATACGGACATAAAAGCAAAGACCTCAAGGGAGCATCAAACCATCATGTTGTGACCCATATGTATTCAAACTACATGCAATAGACAATAAACAACAACAATACAAAATACAATACCATACCATCCCATCCAAACGCACAAACATTCAGAGACGCAACAAAAACCCCACAACACATTGGCGAGGACAATTCAAGCGAATGTTCATGCAAACTACACACAACGGCCTCCAGTGTCCACATAAAATTTAAGTGAACAAATGACCAAAAGGACAGACATTCGCATGGTTGGCCATTCGGATGACTATTATCTTTGCCCAAATAAAAACAGAAAAACAAAAACTATGCACATTTGTATTGCTGTTGTCATAGCTGTTTGTTGATATGTCTGTGTGTGTATTTGTTTATTGGTGTATGTTTTTGTTTTTGTTATTCATTTTGCCTTTTGTTTTTTCTTTTCTTCGTTTCGATTTGTTTACAGGCCTATGATAGCCGCCAATTGATGGTCACATTGTTTGTATGCCTTTGGGGCGCCCGTCTATCCGGTTACCTTCTGTATCGCATCGTTAAACTGGGACGAGATAAACAATTCGATGATACACGACGAAACATCATTAGATATGCCGTATTCTGGACATTTCAGGTAAGTATGCCAGCACATGGGTGACAATTTTTTTTATTTTTTAAAGCGGTAGGCGGTAGGGAGTAGTAGCTGGTAATAAAAATTAATTAAAACAATTATTACAGGCTGTCTGGGTGTATATTGTCTCGCTGCCGGTGATTATAATTAACTCACCACGTCATTCGCAACCCAATGCCCCCAAGACAATGACCACATTGGACTCTGCTGGTACGGGTATGTTCATTGTCGGCTTGTTGGCAGAAACCTATGCCGATCTGCAGAAATTCTCATTTCGCCAAGACCCGGCGAATCAGGGCAAGTTTTGCAATGATGGTGAGTTAAGTATATGACGCTCTTTTTTTTGCATATAATTTTGAATTTTTAAATCCGAATCTTAAGGCCTATGGCGTTTATCGCGGCATCCCAACTACTTTGGTGAAGTTGTCATATGGTGGGGTATATTTGCCATTTCCCTTAATGTTATATCCGGCCACGAGTGGGTGGCTATCGCCTCACCGATATTCACAACGTTCATTATACTCTTCCTGTCGGGCATACCACTGAGAGAACGATCAGCCGATGAGAAATATCGAGAGTAAGTCCAACATGATTATTATTTGAAAATTAAAATTAATAACATATTAGTTATATAAAAATATAAAAATAAATTATACTGTGGGAGTCCGACAAATGAGCTTGATATAACATAAAATGGTTTCATGATTCTGTAAGAATAAGACAATATGATAAGACAAAAACCTTTTTGCTGAATATCGTCCAGTTCGGACCGAATTTGGATATAGCTGCCATATAGACCGAAAAATATTTTTATACCCAAGATTTGTGCAAAATTATAAATACTTAGCTTTAAGGTATTAACGGGTAAATACCCGGGTATTTACCCAATTTACCGGGTACATACCTTTTGGGTATTTACCCATCGCCCATCTCTATACATTTTTGAATATTTCGCAAATTTCGTTAACATTTTGTCTTTAGAGAAAATTTCATCAAAATTATGTCTTTTGAGAAATTTTCTATTTTATTTTTTTAACTTTTTAGTTTTTACCCATTTTCTCTTTTACCCAATCAATAAAATAACAATAACTACTACTCTCACATTTCACCGAAATTTTGTTTTTAGAAAAAATTTATCGAAATTTTGTCTTAGAGAGGATTTCATATCAAATTTTTAGAAAAAATTTTATCGATTTTAAATTTAAATTTTATCGGTATTTTATCTTTGGAGGAAATTTTATCGAAAGATTATCTTTAGAGAAAATTTCATAGAAATTTGATTTAATATAAAATGTCATAAAATTTTGTTTGTAAAAAAAATTTCATAAATTTTGTTTGTGGAAAAATGTCATATAATTTAGTCATTAGAAAAATTTCATAAAACTTTGTCCTAAGGGAGAAATTTTATCGAGATTTTATCTAGAAATTTTCATTAAAACTTTCATTAAAACTGGACAAATTTTATTGAAAACTTGCCCTCAGAGAGAATTTCATCGAATTTTTTTCGGTATCGAAAATGTTATCGATATTTTGTGTTAGTGAAAAAAAATTTTTTTTTCTAAGAATTTCATCGAAATTTTTTGGTTCTAGAGAATATGTCATCGAATTTTGTTTTGTGAGAAAACTTCATTGAAATTTTGCCTTCAGTGTGAATTTCATCGACATTTTTTCTGTAACGAAAATGTTATAGACATTTTGTGTTAGTGAAAAAAAAAATTTCAAAGAAAATGTCATCGAAATTTTGGTCCTAGAGAATATGTCATCGAAATGTTGGCTTTACAGAGAAAGTCACTGAAATTTCACATTAAGTGAAAATTAAGTGAGTTTGAAGAAAATTTCATCGAAATTTTGTGTTTAGAGAATATTTCATAGAAATTGTATTTCGTAAAAATTTCATCGAAATTTTATCTTTAGAGAAAATTTCATCCAAATTTTGTCTTCAGAGAAAATTTCGATATTTTGTCTTTAGAGAAAATTTTATCGAAATTTTGTATTTATCGAAAATTTGTCTAGAGAAAATTTCATCGAGTTTTTGTTTTTAGAGAAAATTTTATCGAATTTTTGTATTTATCAAAAATTTATCTAGAGAAAATTTCATCAATATTTTGTTTTTCGAGAAAATTTTATCGAAATTTTTTATTTATCGAAAATTTGTCTCTAGAGAAAATTTCATCGAAATTTTGTTTAATAGAAAATTTCATAAAATTTTGTTTCTAGAAAAATTTCATAAAATTTTGTTTCTAGAAAAATTTCATTAAATTTTGTCTTTAGAAAAAATTTCATAAAACTTTGTCCTTGGGAAGAAATTTCATAGCGATTTTGTATAGAAATTTTGCCTTTAGAAATTTTTGTCCTTACAGAGAAATTTATAAAAATGTTGTCTTTAGTTCCCTAAAGACAAAATTTCTATAAATTTCATAAAATTTTGTCCTCAGGGAAAATTGAATTGAAATTTTGCCTTAAGGGAAAATGTCATTAAAACTTTGTGTTGATGGAAAATTTTATTGAAATTTTGTCTTTAAAGAAAATTTAATTGAAATTTTGCATTCAGAGAAGATTTTATCGACAATTTTTCTGTATTGAAAATGTTATCGACATTTTGTATTAGTGAAAATAAATTTGTTTCAAGAAAAATTTCCTCGAAAAAGTTTTATCGAAATTTTGTCTTTAGAGAAAAATTTATCGAAATTTTGTCTTCAAAGAAAAAGTCATCAACTTTTGTCGTTAGAGAAAATTCATCGAAATTTTCCCATTTTCATTGAAAGATTGCGGATCCGACACATGGTGGATAATGTGCTCTCTCTAGCCACACATAGAATACATCTTTAGTTCAGATTATTTTATCGACATGTTTTAAGTTAAAAGCCACAAACCTGTCAAAAATACAAATAAAATTTATATATACATAAGGGCGGGTCGAATTTTTCTTTTAAATCGTATAGCAAAAACATAAACTACATACAATTATAAGAAGTTTCTCCGAAGAAATCATGTATCTAAAATAAAATACAAATGCGCGCCTTTAAGTTAGGAATTCCGTCTACTTACAGAATCCGTAACTCTTTTCCATACCACTCCCCTAAGTTGGTTCATGTCTGGTATCGTGACCCCACCTAAGTACGCCATTTTCGGCTTACAGACACCGATTTTGTTCAAACCGAACCGATTTTGTTCAAAATCACCAGCATTCGTGACTTGTGCAAAATCTTACGATAATCGGACAACGAATGCGACCTGTTCCTTGATTAATCCGACCCATTGACATACAGATTAAGTGTGAGACAACCACTGCGGCTATGAGACTTAAGGCGATGGGAGAATGGACTAAGGATGGGAGCAGCTCATACCATCGCGGTATAATCAAGGCGACGATAGAAAACCTGGAAGGAAGGGAATAGGTTTCCGATCGGATAACTGAGATGAACCTTGAAGTCGAATGCGAGGCACTGCTGCCATCGGCACAGTCTTGGATTGATGGAACCCTAGTATTGCCATCTGGAAGATCATATTACATGGACGGATCAAAGCTAGAGAACAGAGTGGGCCTGGGGGTCTACATTGAGAATCGAGGGACTTTAATATGTTTTAGGCTGCCTGATCGTAATACAGTCCTGCAGGCGGAGATCCGGGGGATCACGGAATGCGTGAGGTGGTGTGGTACTAACGCGAGAACGTCGAGTGCGAACATCTTTACCGTTAGTAAAATTGCCATAAGGGCAATAACAACCAGGACATGAACAGTCTTGCAGTGTAAGAAGAAGATTAACGCCTTCTCTGAGGATGGCAAAATCCGCATCGTTTGGGTACCGGACCATAACGGGTAAGGGGAAATGAAAAGGCAGACGATTTGGCGGTAAAGTCCAGATGAATGCCGCCAATAAACTTGGTTAACCCAAAGCCTTTCGGAGGCCACCGTAGCGCAGAGGTTTGCATGTCCGCCTATGTCGCTGAACTCCTGGGTTCGAATCCTGGCGAGACCATCAGAACAAATTTTCAGCGGTGGTTTTCTCCTCCTAATGCTGGCAACATTTGTGAGGTACTATGCCATGTAAAACTTCTCTCCAAAGAGGTGTCGCACTGTGACACGCCGTTCGAACTCGGCTATAAAAAGGAGGCCCCTTATCATTGAGCTTAAACTTGAATCGAACTCCACTCATGGATATGTGAGAAGTTTGTCCCCGTTCCTTAGTGGAACATGGGCAAAATTTGCAATTTGCAACCCGAAGCCTCTCGGGTCGATGCAGTCCGAGTCAAGGAAGTGGACGACGAATGCGCCTGCAACATTGTGGAACAGTGAAACGCTCGCTAGGACGGCGAAAATCCTATGGGGGGATCCAGATCGTGAGAAGACGAGGCTATTACTGAAAGGAAGTAAGAAGGAGGTCAGTGTGGCTGTGGTCCGTGTGTCTGTCCGTCCGTCTGTTGTAATCACTCCAAAGCCTTTAAAAATTGAGATATTGGGCTGAAAGTTGACACAGAGACGTCTTTTTGATGCAGGCTGGATTAGTTCTTGAACGGGCTAAATCGGACCATATTTGGATATAGCTGCTATATAAACCGATTTTCCGATAAAGGGTCTAATGCCCATAAAACTTTATTTTTCATCCGATTTTGCCGAAATTTGAAACAGTGGGTAGTTTAAGGCTTCCCGACACCTAACCTAAATACAGCTACCATATAGACCGATCTCCCGATAAAGGGTCTGAAGCCCATAAAAGCTTTACTTACTACCCGATTTCGTTGAAATTTAAAACAGTGGGTTATCTTAAGCCACCCGACATCTGACGTAAATATTGTTCAGATCGGACTATATATAGATATAGCTGTCATATAGACCGATCTCCCGATAAAGGGTCTGAAGCCCATAAAAGCTTTACTTATTACCCAATTTCGCTGAACTTTAAAACGGTGGGTTATTTTAAGCCACCCGATATCTGACGTAAATATTGTTCAGATCGGACTATATATAGATATAGCTGCCATATAGGCCGATAAAGGGTCTGAAGGCTATAAAAGCTTTATTTTTTATCCGATTTCGCTGAAATTTGGAATAGTGCGCAGTTTTAAGCCTTAATTGGGTGGTGGGTATCCAAAGTTCGGACCGGCAGAACTTAATGCCTTATTACTTGTTGATATATGGTTTCTTCGGAGAAACTTCTTAGAATTTTATGTAGTTTACGTTTTTGCTATACGTTTTTGCTATACGATTTTTCATTTTTTTTTTCATCCATACAAATCATCCCGGCCTAATATACATAAATCCCCCATTTAAGGGAGGTTAAAATATCATCGTAGCTACCACTTATGTTATTGTTGGTTATTGGTGTTTGTGAAATTTCGCTCGTATTTTTAACATTTTTATTTGTTTATGTCTTGTTTTTTCCACAGTCAACTAGAGTATCGTAAATACAAAGCCTCCACCTCACCGCTGATACCTGTACCACCGGCCGTCTATGTTGAAGTACCAGCCGCATTGAAATTCATACTCTGCTGTGAGTTTCCCATCTACGATACCATGCAAATCCAAAAGGACATCAGCCCATATTCGCTGTCGATTGCGCGCTCGCACTCACACATATAGCAGTCAATAGCCCACTCTGGCAGTGGGCAGCAAATGCAAGGCACAGTGGGCCATAGTCTGCACAAGTATGGCGAATCCGGCTCAGTGCATAGGGGTCATTGTTATGGAGCTAATGGAGGTGATCCCGAAAATCATATGAATTGTGGCGGCAGCTGTCGCAATTCATATGTCAAATCAGCCAATCCGTATCAGAATGGCTCGGGATATGCCGCCAGCTATGCTTGTAATCCCAATGAAGTATCTCAGCATCTCCATCATCATCAGCATCAGCAAATGGTTGCCAACAATAATAACAGCAAATCGCTTGATGTCGATGATGACACGGATGATGGTATCATTTATATGCCTGGTCCATCGGCGTCCAACACCAAGAAACAGTCGCACTATTTTCCCGCACCCACAAAATCAATGGAGCGCTTCGAGGAGCCCTCGTCGATTATCGATGTGGAGGAGCAGGTCGAGGCCGAAATGGAGGAGGACTATGACGAGGATATACCGCCGATAGATCTGAGTAAACCGCCCAGTGTGCAGAGCTTTGGCACCAATGTGCGAACGGAAAAGGAAGTACAAATTAATGCCGATGGCAAACCGATAACGGTAACGACAATATTGTGATTCCATTTCCTGCCCCCATTGACAATTAGAACTACAGCGATAGCGACAGTGACAGCGATGGCGATGATGACGGCGACCAAGAGCTCAGTCGTCATTCCAACGTATGTTAATTTATTGACGACGAAATCAATGAGCCTGCTCCGCATATTGCACGTCATCATAATTGTTCACCATACGCCAGCAATTGATTTAGTGACGCTGGAACAGTCACACCACTTGCATGGATGGAGGGAGGCAACGCAGTGGCATGCATGCGTACGTATTTCAAGATTTTCGATAACATTTTTGGTTGGTATTTATAAACAATTTCCACCATTAGCATTTTTTTTTCATTTCGTTTTGTTTTGTTTATTTGTTAAAAAGACGTACGAGGCGAGATACGTACACAAAAAGCAAAAGAACTGGGGAGAGGTGAAGTTTTTACAAACAAATGCTCAGCGATTTTTATTTTTATATAGGCGAGAATATGTGTCAGCTTTAAAATAAATTACCTAAATAATTAAATGGCATACTTATGGTATGAACAAAATTGCATTATGTCACAAAAAGCTAAAATCATGTTGTGGAAGTTAGCTTAAGAATTTCAGCATAAAGTTCTGCCAAATTGCCCAAAACCTGCTGTGTTGTCAGAAAAACTGTTGAAATTTTTAAAAAAATTTTTAACTTCTTCAACTTTAGTTTTTTGTGGCAAAGTGTAATTTGGTCTTTAGTTTATAGTAATTGTTATTTATGCATATCAAGAAACCCAATCCAATAAATTTATAGGAAGAAAATTTATAAATTCTAAACTATTAATTACTATTAATTTTCGATAGATCTAATTGAAAGACAAAGCCTAAATAAGTTTTACTTCATACCCTATTGGCTACCTAGACTGTGTGTTCAGCAAAATGCATATACTCTTCAAACCAATAATTTCTCATATTTTTATACCAACCACCGTAGGATAGAGGGTATATTCCTCTAGTCATTCCATTTGCTACACATCGAAATATCAATGTTCGACCCTACGAAGTATATATATTTCGGATCGTCGCAAAATTCTAAGACGATTTAATGATATCCGGGTCTGTCCGACTGTCCGCCTGTCCATCCGTCTGTTGTAATCACTCTAGAGCCTTCAAAAATTGAGATATTGCGCTGAAATTTGGCACAGATACGTCTTCTTGATATACGTTGGTTAAGTTCTTCAACGGGTCAACTCGGACCATATTTGGATATAGCTGCTATATAGACCGATCTGCCGATAAAGGGTCTAATGCCCATAAAAACTTTATTTTTTCATCCGATTTTGCTGAAATTTGAAACAGTGAGTAGTTTAAGGCTTCCCGACAACTGATCCAAATATGGTTCAGATCGGTTTATATTAAGATATAGCTACCATATAGACCGATCTCCAGATAAAGGGTCTGAAGACCATGAAAACTTTATTTATTACCCGATTTCGCTGAAATTTGCAACAATAAGTTATTTTAAGCCTCGCGCCAACTGAGCTAAATATGGATTATATCGGTCCATATTTAGATGTAGCTGCCATATAGACCGATCTCCCGATAAGGAGTCTGAAGGCCATAAAAGCTTTATTATACCCTCTACTAAATTCGTCATTCTGTTTGTAATACCTCGAAATATGCGTCTGAGACACCATAAAGTATATATATGCTTGATCGTAGTGACATTTTATGTCGACCTAGCCATGTCTGTCCGTCTGTCTGTCGAAAGCACGCTAACTTTCGAAGGAGTAAAGTGAGCCGCTTTAAGTTTTGCACAAATACTTTTTATTAGTGTAGGTCGGTTGGGATTGTAAATGGGCCATATCGGTCCATGTCTTGATATAGCTGCCATATAAACCGTTCTTGGGTCTTGACTTCTTGAATCTCTAGAGGGCGCAATTCTGGTCCGATTTGACTGAAATTTTACACGTGGTGTTTTGGTATCACTTCCAACAAGTATGCGCTAAGTATGGTTTAAATCGGTCCATGTTTTGATATAGCTGCCATATAAACCGATCTTGGGTCTTGACTTCTAGAGCCTCTAGAGGGCGCTATTCTTATCCGATTTTATAGAAATTTTTTTCGTGGTGTTTTGGTATCACTTCCAACAACTGCAATAAGTATGGTTTAAATCGGTCCATGTTTTGATATAGCTGCCATATAAACCGATCTTGGGTCTTGACTTCTTGAGCTTCTAGAGGGCGCAATTCTGGTCCGATTTGACTGAAATTTTACACGTGGTGTTTTGGTATCACTTCCAACAAGTATGCGCTAAGTATGGTTTAAATAGGTCCATGTTTTTATATAGCTGCTATATAAACCGATCTTGGGTCTTGACTTCTTGAGCCTCTAGAGGGCGCTATTCTTATCCGATTTTATATAAATTTTGCACGTGGTGTTTTGGTGTCACTTCCAACAACTGTGCCAAGTATGGTTCAAATCGGTTCATAACCTGATATAACTGCCATATAAACCGATCTGGGATCTTGACTTCTTGTGTCTCTAGAGGTCGCAATTATTATCGGATTTGACTGAAATTTTGTACGACGGATCCTCTCATAAACATACGTGTTTATTATGGTCTGAATCGGTCTATAGCCTAAAACATCTCCCATATAAATCGATCTCTAAATTTTACTTCTTGAGCCCCCAAAGGGCTCAATTCTTATTCGAATTGGCTGACATTTTACACAGGTCTCTAACATACAATATAATTGTGGTCCCAACCGGACCATATCTTGATATCGCTCCAATAGTAGAGCAAATCTTTTCTTATATCCGGTTTTGCCTAAGAAGAGATGCCGAGAAAAGAACTCGACAAATGCGATCCATGGTGGAGGGTATATAAAATTCGGCCTGGCCGAATTTAGCGTGCTTTTACTTGTTTTTTATTCGAGTGCCCACAGTCGTTTGCCCAAAAAACGCACTTCAAGTTCATGTTCCAGGAGGTAAACATCTGTATATGGTTAAGTCACAGTTGCAGTCCTTTAAAGACTCACTTAGACAATTTTAGTCCATTGTAATACCACAGACTATCAACTCGGCTACCGAGGCACATCTGTGGAATTTTCAAAAAAATTCAATCATTTGTTAATTGGATCAATTAAAAAAATTAATTAAAATTTTCAAAAATTTCAATCATGCCATTTTTATACCCTACACCACCACTGTGGTACAGGCTATTAAAGACTTGTGCATTTGTTTGCAACGCTAAGAAGGATAAGAGCTAGACCCATTGATAAGTATACGGATCGGCTTAGAATCACTTGCCATTTTTATACCCTACACCACCACTGTGGTACAGGGTATTAAAGATTTGTACATTTGTTTGCAACGCTAAGAAGGAGAAGAGCTAGACCCATTGATAAGTATACGGATCGGCTTAGAATCACTTGCTGATTTAGCTATGTCCGTCTGTCTGTCGGTCCATGTATTTTTGTAATCAAGGTATAGGTCATATTTGTTGTCTGATTTTTTACAAATTGAATATACCCCCATCTTTCTGTGGTGGGTATAAAAAGTATTGCGAACACCAGGTGGTGTAGTCGGCCTCACACGACTTTTGCCTTTGCTTATTGGTTTTTCAATTAACTGTACACACAGATCTATCGTCCAAATTTTTGCTCTTATTAAGTTTACAGACTTACTAATACAAAGGAAACTCTATCAAATGAATGTGCTAAGGTTAACTACATAAAGAAGAATGCATGAATAGCAGCAGTATTCAAACTCTCTGTAGGGAAACGCTCACAAAATGAACTTTAAATTTTCACAAAGAAAATAAAGAAATATCTGTCCACCTCTGTTTTGTTAACTTTTATGAAATAAATAAGCTTTATACCTAGAAATAAAACTCATATTGTTAAAAAAAAATTAAAATTTTTTTTAAATTAAGATAAATTATCTTAACTCTCAAACTCAAACCCAATTCTTTAACAGTTAAGGGTTATATACAAAACACTCTCTGCTCTTGTCTTAATAAATTTTGTTCAACTTCTCTGAATATCCTCTAAAGGGGATTGGCATTATTAAAAAAATTAAAATGAAAAAAATGAAAAGAAAATGACAACAACTTAAAAAAATTTAATTACAAAAAAGTGCCAAAGTTTTTCTAAAAAAAAATTGTTAATGGTAGCAAAAAATTTCTTAATAATAACTTTAATTATTATGATTATTTATTGGGCTTGTTGGATCTTTACTCAATTGCTTCAAACAAAATAAATGAAACATAAACACCAATACACTCACACACACAAACACACATTCTTCTACAATCTATTACTACACATGCTATAACTATGAGAAAACAAAAATTACTTGTACTACTTGTGCCTCATCTAAGAAAACAAAAAAAAAAAAACAAGAAAAATGTAACAACACCTTTACGTTATCTACTATTGTTCAATTCAATTTCCTAGGACTTGTTATAAAAAAACGAAAACCTAAAGTAAAAATATTTAATTACTTATAAATATCGACTGTAGTCTCGTAACATACAATCTTTGATTTTTTCCTTGAGCCACAGAAATGCAAGTAACCAACCAACCACAATTCATATTCAAATTTAAACTTAACAGCTACAAAAGACAGATGAACATATTTATTGAAAACAACAACAACAACAACAACATATATATATAAAACATATTTTTTGTAATGAGAAACAATATTTTCGTATCAACTACCAAAAACTAAGGAAATAGTTTAAATATATTTAAATAAATAAACTGCACCCACCCACCCAATTAAAATGAAAACAAAAAAAGAAAAGCTAAAGCAAAGCACCACTACCACAATACAAATGTGAAATTATCAAAACCAGAAAAGGAAGTAAACCAAACTGTTGATTCAATTAAAATAATTTTAAATTTTACTTTAGCTATACCTTATGCTAAGTACATATGTAAGTACCTAATTAAAGTATACAAACACAATAATTAACTTAGAAAACCAAACCACAAAGTACACCACCAATCAAACAACGCGCCGATCTGCTTTACTTAGCTCGGTCGTCTCATTAATGTACAAAAACACAAATGCTTTATTTTGGGTAAAGCAGCAGGGAAAATGGCAGGGGAACTGAATATATATTCTTGCACACTATACACATTATGAGTTGATTGAAGATTCCCTATACAAAATACTCCTGGAATGACTCGACGAGGAAAATCAAGTAAGAACGTGCTAAGTTCAGCCGGACCGAATCTTATATACCCTCCACCATGGATCCCATTTCTCGAGTTCTTTTCGCGGTATCTCTTTTTAGACAAACAAAGAATAATGAATATGAATTGTTATGTTATTGGGGCTGTATCAAGTTATAGTCCGATTCGAACCATAAATGAATTGAATGCTGAACATTGTAGAAGCCATTGTGAAATATTTCATCAAAATCGAATAAGAATTTTGCCTTTTAAGGGCTCAAGAAGTAAAATAGGGATATTGGTTTATATAGGAGCTGTATATGGCTAAAGACCGATTCAGACCGTATTTGAGGCGTATGTTGCAGGCCATGGAAGAAGCCGTTGTACAAAATTTCAACCAAATCGGATGAGAATTGTGCCCTCTAGAGGCTCAAGAAGTCAAGATCCTAGATCGGCTTATATGACAGCTATATCAGGTAATGGACTGATTTCAACCATACTCAACACAGTTGTTGGAAGTCATAATAAAACACCTCGTGCAAAATTTCAGCCAAATCGGACGAAAATTGTGCCCTCTAGTGGCTCAAGAAGTCAAGACCCGAGATCGGTTTATATGGCAGCTATATCAGGTTATGGACTGATTTGAACCATACTCAACACAGTTGTTGGAAATCATAACAAGACACATCATGCACAGTTTCAGCCAAATCGGATAAAAAGTGCGCCCTGTAGTGGCTCAAGAAGTCAAGACCCCAGATCGGTTTATATGGCAGCTATATACGGTTATGCACCGATTTTACCCATACTTGATGCAGTTGTTGGAAATCATAACGATACACGTCATGCAAAATTTCAGCGAAATCGGATAGGAGTTAAGACCCCAGATCGGTTTATATGACAGCTATACCGGGTTATGAACCGATTTGAACCATACTTGGCACAGCTGTTGGAAATCATAACAAGACACTTCATGCAAAATTGCAGCCAATCGGATAGGAATAACGCCCTCTAGACGCTCAAGAAGTCAAGATTTATATGGCAGCTATATCAAAACATGGACCGATATTGCCCATTTACAATCCCAAGCGACCTACACAAATAAGAAGTATTTGTGCAAAATTTCAAGTGGATATAGCTGTCATATATAACAATCCGCCGATTTAGGGTCTTAGGCCTATAAAAGCCACATTTATTATCCGATTTTGCTGAAATTTGGGACAGTGAGTTGCGTTGGACCACTCGACATCTTTCTTCATGTTGGCCTAGATCAGTCCAGATTTAAATATAGCTGTCATATAGACCGATCTCTCGATTTAAGGTCTTGCGTCCATAAAAGGCGCATTTATTGTCCGATATCGCCGAAATTTAGAACAGTGAGTTGTGTTAGGACCTTCGACATTTTTCTTCATTTTGGCCCAGATCGGTTCAGATTTGGATATAGCCGCCATATAGACCGATCTCTTGATTAAAGGCTTTGGGCCCATAAAAAGCACATTTATTGTCCGATATCGCCGAAATTTGGGACAGTGAGTTTTATTAAGCCCTTCGACATTCTTCTTCAATTTGGCTCAGATCGGTTCAGATTTGAATGTAGTTGCCATATAGACCGATCTCTCGATTAAAGGTCTTGCGTCCATGCAAATATAAATTTTGCCCATAAACATTTCACTGAGGAACAGGGCAAACTTCTCACATATCAATGAGTACAGTCCAATTCAAGTTTAAGCTCAATGATAAGGGGTCTCCTATTTATAGCCGAATCCGAACGACGTGCCGTAGAGCGACACCTCTTTGGAGAGAAGTTTTGCATGGCATAGTACCTCACAAATGTTGCCAGCATTAGGTAACCTAACCTCTGCGCTACGGTGGGCTCCACTCGACATCTTTCTTTAATTTGGCCCAGATCGGTTTAGATTTGAATATAGCTGCCATATGACCGATTTCTCGATTTAAGGTCTTGCGTCCATAAAAGGTGCATGTATTGTCCGATTTTGCGAAAATTTATAACAGTGAGTTGTGTTAGGCCTTTCGACATCCTTCTTCAATTTGGCCTAGATCGGTTCAAATTTGAATAAAGCTGCCATATAGACCGATCTCTCGATTTAAGCTTTTGGGCCCATAAAAGTCGCATTTGTTGTCCGATTTCGCCGAAATTGAGGACAGTGAAGTGTGTTGGGCCCTTCGACATTTTCCTGCAACTTGGCCCAAATTGGTCCAGATTTGGATGTAGCTGCCATATAGACCGATATCTGGATTTAAAGTCTTGGCCCCATAAAAGGCGCATTTATAATACGAATTTGAAAAAATTTGACACCATGACTTATATTATGCTTTTCGACATCCATGTCGTATATGGTTCAGATCGGTTTATTTTTAGATATGGCTACTAAAATGACCAATATTTTATTATACACCATTGAAGAATGACTTGTACTTATTAGTATTTGGTCCAAATCGGAACATATTTCAATATAGCTGCTATGGGGTATGCATTTTTCACCGGATTTTGACGAAAGATGTTTTACATACATGCCCGATGTGGTGGGTATACAAAATTCGGCCCGGTCCAACTTAACGCCTTTTTGCATGTTTTTATATAACTGATGTTACGATTATAATACATTGCTCTAAAAAAAGGG
Organism: Stomoxys calcitrans; assembly: GCF_963082655.1. Lineage (NCBI taxonomy): Eukaryota > Metazoa > Arthropoda > Insecta > Diptera > Muscidae > Stomoxys > Stomoxys calcitrans. The sequence continues at coordinate 257,422,030 of NC_081552.1, read as the reverse complement.
TGAAAATACGATTTCTATCAGACATTTGCTCTAAGATTTTTTGTTTCAGAAACCCTGTCTTAAGGGCTCCTATCAAAAGTCTACCCAAATACAGTATATCATGCATACATAAATACACCAACACAAATACAATAATGCATCTTGTACCTTTTATTCTATAATAATATCTAATAAAGTTAATATCTAATAAAGTTATTTATAATAAATACCTATTAAAAACAAAGCCAACAGAAAAAAAAAACAAATTAATTAAACAAACAAAAACCCAATTTAAACTATTTTAACCGAAACTAAACACAAAAACCTTAAACCTTAAAAGCATTATAAAGAAACAAGAACAAATAACTAAAAAAAACTGTAACGAAGCATATTCAAATTTAAAAAATAAAAAAAAAAACATTAAAAACTAGTATCCAAGAAAAAATGTTTATAAAAAACCAAATATTTTAAAATAAACTGCATTTCTATAAACCACAAGAGAAAAAGAACAAAAAATATATATACATACCTATAAAGAAATACCAAAACAAGAGATTATATAACATACAAATGTATATAGCCTATTATTATTATTATGAGAAGAAAAAAAAATATATATGAATATATTTTTTAAAAATGAATTAACAATAGTAAAAAAGAAGAGAAATAATATTTAGACAAACTTTCTTATATATTTGGTACATACATACATACATACAAACGCATATGTATTAGAAATTAATTATTAATCTAACCGCATATGATTGTGTATGTACATAACTTAAGTATGTATATGAGAAAACAAACCCAAACATAAGACAAAATATATGAAATAAAAATAAATTAAACCATTTTAATATTTTAGACATCATATAACAATTGTTTTTATAACTGGGCAAGTAGTTCATGTAAGTATTTACTTATGTACTTTTTAAAAAAATTCTATAACTGATTTGTAGGGAAACTAGCATACCCCCGGTCCGCCTCGCTACCCATTTGGTTGGTATTCGAGATGACATTACAATGGACTGCAAATTGTCAAAGTCTACAAATTTCAAATGCAGGCCACAGTAGCGCAGAGGTTAGCATGTCCGCCTATGACGCTGAACGCCTGGGTTCGAATCCTGACGAGACCATCAGAAAAAAAATTTCAGCGGTGGTTTTCCCCTCCTAATGCTGGCAACATTTGTGAGGTACTATGCCATGTAAAACTTCTCACCAAAGAGGTGTCGCACTGCGGACTCGTTCGGACTCGGCTATAAAAAGGAGGCCCCTTATCATTGAGCTTAAACTAGAATCGGACTGCACTCATTGATATGTGAGAAGTTTTCCCTTGTTCCTTGGTGGAATGTTCATGGGCAAAAAATGCAAATTGCATTTCAAATGCCATATTAGGAAAAGTACATAGTTGCACTACATACATACATTTTCCGTACCTAAATCCACGAATATTAACAAATTCTTGTAGTCGACTTATGTATTGTAGGTTGCCCAAAAAGTAATTGCGGATTTTTTAAAAGAATGTAAATGCAATTTTTATAAAACTTAGAATGAACTTTTATCAAATATACTTTTTTTACACTTTTTTTCCAAAGCAAGCTAAAAGTAACAGCTGATAACTGACAGAAGAAAGAATGCAATTACAGAGTCACAAGCTGTGAAAAAATTTGTCAACGCCGACTATAGGAAAAATCCGCAATTACTTTTTGGGCAACCAACATATAGTCAAGGTATAGGTTTGGTTAGGTAAGAGTGGCAGTCCTTTAGAGACTCACTTAGACAATTTTGAAGTCAATTGCCAATCTGTATATAAAGTACTAATTTGAACGTTTTAGAACCTAAATCTACGAAATTAAAAAAAAAATCAAGTAAGAGCATGCCAAGTTCGACCGCGCCGAATCTTATATACCCTTTGTCGAGTTCTATGCGCGGCATCTCTTTTTAGGCAAACAAAGAATAATGAATAAGAACTGTTATGCTATTGGAGCTATATCAAGTTATAGTCTGATTCCGACCATAAATGATTGCTGAACATTGTAGAAGTCATTGTGTAATATTTCAGTTCATTCGGATAAGAATTGCGCCTTGTATGGGCTTAAGAAGTAAAATCGGGAGATCGGTTTATATGGGAGCTGTATCAAGCTATAGATCGATTTAGACCATATTATACACGTATGTTGAAGTTCATGAGAGAAGCCGTTGTACAAAATTTCTGCCAAATCGGATGAGAATTGCGCTTTATAGAGGCTCAAGAAGTCGAAATCCCAGATCGGTTTATATGGCAGCTATATTAGGTTATGTTCCGATTTGGGCCATACTTAGCACGGTTATTGGAAGTTGTAATAAAACACATCATACAAAGTTTCAGCCAAATCGAATGAGAATTGCGCCCTCTATTGGCTCAAGAAGTCAAAATCCAAGATCGGTTTATATGACAGCTATACCAGATTATGAACCGATTTGAATCATGCTTAGCACAGTTGTTGGAAGTGATACCAAAACACCACGTGCAAAATTTCAAGCAAATCGGATGAGAATTGCGCCCTCTAGAGGCTCAAGAAGTCAAGACCCAAGATCGGTTTATATGGCAGCTATATCAAAACATGGACCGATTTGCGCCATACTCAGAACAGTTATTGTAAGTCATAACAAAACACCGCATGCAATATTTCAGTCAAATCGGATAAGAAATGCGCCCTCTAGAGGCTCAAGAAGTCAAGACCCAAGATCGGTTTATATGGCAGCTATATCGCAAAAGAGTGGCATGGGTGAGCGAATCGAATGCCATTGAAATATCTAGCGTCTAGGCATGATTTTAACTCAAATTTGGATATAGAAGGTATTGTGCTGAATTTCAAGCGGCGGTTTCAAATGTTACAATGATATTGTTGTTGTTGTTTTAGCCACATTTGCATATGGAGGTGGCGATCCTCATCAAGCTTCCATTGGCGAGAAAGCTTGTTCCGGTCCATAGGACTGATCGCCACAGGAACTTTATAGCCATTAGTTATTTAAAAGCGCCAATAACTCGCCCTATCATATGGAGCATCATAGGCACTCAGTATTTAAGCAAGAGCCGGTGCCGCCCTGCCTCTCACTGCGACTCTCTGCTCGATATCACTGTTATCGAGCAGAGTTGCAGTGAGAGACCGAGTCGCGGTGAGAGCTATTGCAGCTACCCTGCATGGACCCTTCCGCAACTTGTGGACGGGCCCGGTTGTTCCCAGCTAAGCTTTTCGTGATAATGATGCTTAAACTTTTTAGTGTTAAAAACCTCGGAATAATATTAAAATCTTAATTTTGTAGATATACATGTATTCTATATTCTATACAATATTTATACACAACTTGCTTATTTTCCATTTTTTTTATTAAAAAATATATATAATTTTAACTTTTTCATAAGTAAAACATTTTACATATTTTTGTTGGTTAGTTAACTTAATTTTTTATACATCAAAGTATTTATGTAAAAAAATTGTAGAGAAAAAATATACTTGAAATTTACAACAACAAGCTACTTGTAAAAAAAATTGTGTTTCTTGGCATTATTTAATGATTGCTTCTAAATCCGATTCGAGTTTTGTGTGTGTCTCAAAAATGTTAAACATTTCATTTACTGGCTGTTATCGCAATGTTGCAGCTTTGGTAAGCACTATGTTTATATCGAGTGGAGGATAGTTTTGCAGCAGCTTGACATTTGAAGCGAAGTCATTTTGTAATATTTGTTCACGTTGAATTCTAGAATAAAGGAAGGCATAACAATATTAGGTTTTTAACTTTGTAACTTTTTAATTGGAAAACAATTTAGGATTTTAAAAGTAGCACGGAATTCCTAACATAGATTTTCTTTTACGAGGTTACTTTTTTTTAAGTATTTAGAGCGCAAAACAAGCCGATTACTGGCTTAGCTGAATGTCCATAGTGGCATGTGGCGGATTAATATCCGCACGCTCTTTTCAACCTAACCTAACCTAACTTTGTATGCATATACTCACAATATCATAGCACAACAAATGTACAATAGGAAATCAAAACGTTTTTCATCAGCTAACACAGAGTCCCAAATACGTACAACATCGGGCAAAGGGAATTCCTGGGAGAGTATTAATGATATCCATCTAAAAACGAAGAAAGAGAAAGGAATTGTTATTGGTGATATTAGTTATAGATTTTTATACCCTCCACCATAGGATGGGGGTGTACTAATTTCGTCATTCTGTTTGTAACACCTCGAAATATGCGTCTAGGATCCCATAAAGTATATATATTATTGATCGTCATGTCATTTTAAGTCGATATAGCCATGTCCGTCCGTCCGTCTGTCTGTCAAAAGCACGCTAACTTTCGAAAGAGTAAAGCTAGGCGCTTGAAATTTTGCACAAATGCTTTTTATTAGTGTAGGTCGGTTGGAACTGTAAATGGGCCAAATCGGTCCATGTTTTGATATAGCTGCCATATAAATCGATCTTGGGTCTTGACTTCTTGAGCATCTAGAGGCCGCAATTCTTGTCCGATTTGACTGCAATTTTGCACGTGATGTTTTGATATCATTTCCAACAACTGTGGAAAATATGGTTCAAATCGGCCCATATTTTGATAGAGCAGCCATATAAACCGATCTTGGATTTTGACTTCTTGAGCCTCTAGAGGGCGCAATTCTCATCCGATTTGACTGAAATTTTGCACCTGGTGGTTTGGTATCACTTTCAACAAATGTGCTGAGTATGGCACAAATCGGTACATAACCTGATATAGCTGCCATATAAACCCATCTGGGATCTTGACTTCTTGAGCCTCAAGGGGGCGCAATTTTCAACCGATTTGATTGAAATTTTGCTTGAGGTGTTTTGTTATGACTTCCAATAACTGTGCCAAATATGGTGAAAATCGGTACACAACCTGATATAGCTGCCATATAAACCGATCTGGGATCTTGACTTCTTGAGCCTCTAGAGGGCGCAATTCTCATCCGATTTGGCTTCTCAACGGCTTCTCTCATGACCTTCAACATTCGTGTCTAATATGGTCTGAATCGATCTATAGCTTGATACAGCTCCCCTATAAACCGATATCCCGATTTTGCGTTTTGAGCCCCAACAAGGCGTAATTCTTATCCGAAATATTGAAATATTATACAATGACTTCTACAATGTTCAGCAGTCAATTCATTTATGGTCCGAATCGGACTATAACCTGATATGGCTCCAATAGCATAAAAGTTCATATTCAATATTCTTTGTTTGCCTAAAAAGAGGTACCGCGCAAAAAGCGCGACAAATACGATCCATGGGGGAGGGTATATAAGATTCGGCCCGGCCGAACTTAGCACGCTCTTTCTTGTTTTTTATTTGTTGGGATAGCGAAAATTTGACTTCTCAAATCACTTTATCAATATTTAAGTGTAAAAATTTCCAATTTCTAGAAATTTGAATAAAGATAAAACTTATTTACCTAGCCTGCTCGGTCCTAATATAGCTTTATCTACATTCAAGGATTACCTATTTTCTTCCCCGGCAAGGGATAGCTGTGTTGTTGTTGTTGCTGTAGTAGTGTGTTGTACACTGAGGCCGCAGCCCTTGCCGATGACGGACTTCATCGGGTCAATCCGGTATGTACAACCGGCTGCCTTGGGATTGGATAGCTGTGAGCACCACACATGCTGGAACATTGAGGTCCGTTATGTGTGGTGTCCATTGCTGCCACGAGAAAGTTTGTTGCGAGCAACCGAGCGCGTCCTTAGGTTGCAGATAGTGGAATGCTCCATACGGAGAAGCTGCAACGGAAGTCGCGGACAATCAGCGGTATCTCAGTGAGAGGACGGGCGGCTCCGGATCTTACACAAACACTTAGTGCCTATAATGCTCTATATGACAAGGCAGATTATTGGCGTCTTTAAATAACCAAAGACCACCCTGTTTCCGCGTCGATCGGTCCTTTGAACCAGAAAAAATTTACTCACTTAAAGGGGCTTGACGAGGACCGCCATCTCCACATGAAAATGTGGCTACAACAACACAAACAACCTATTTTTTATACCCACCACCGAAGGATAAGGGTATATTCATTTTGTCATTCCATTTGCAATACAGCGAACTATCCATTTCCGACCCTATAAAGTATATATATTCTTGATCAGCGTAAAAATATAAGACGATCTAGCCATGTCCGTCCGTCTGTCTGTTGAAATCACGCTACAGTCTTTAAAAATGGAAATATTGAGATGAAACTTTGCGCAGATTCTTTTTTTGTCCCTAAGCAGGTTAAGTTCGAAGATGGGCTATATCGAACTATATCTTGATATTTCTTCTTCAATTCAGCCCAGATCGGTCAAGATTTCGATACAGCTGAAAAATAGACCGATATCTCGATTCAAGGTTTTGGACCCATAAAAGGTGCATTTATTGTCCGATGTCGCCGAAATTTAGGACAGTGAGATGTGTTAGGCCAGTCGACATCGTTCTTCAATTTGGCCCAGATCGGTCCAGATTTGGATATAGCTGCCATATACACCGATCTCTCGACTTAAGGCTTTGGGCACATAAAAGGCGCATTTATTATACGATTTTGCTGAAATTTGGGACAGTGTGTTGTGTTAGGACCTTTGACATTCTTCGTCAATTTGGCCCGAAATTTGTGATAGTGAGTTGATTGGGCCCTTTGACATTCTCCTTCAATTTGGCTCAGATCGGTCCAGATTTGAATATAGGTGCCATATAGAGCGATCACTCGATTAAAGGTTTTCGGCCCATAAAAGGCGAATTAATTGTCCGATGTCGACGAAATTTGGGACAGCAAGTTGATGGGGCCTTTCGACATTCTTTTTTGATTTGGCTTAGACCGGTCCAGATTTGAATATAGCTGACATATAGACCGATCTATCGATTTAAGGTTTTGGGTCCATAAAAAGCGCATTTATTGTCCGATGTCGCCCAAATTTGGGACAGCGAGTTGTTTTAGGCACTTCTATATTTTTCTGCAACTTGGCCCAAATCAAACCAGATTTGGATATAGCTGTAATATAGACCGATCTCTCGATTTAAAGTCTTGGCCCCGTAAAAGGCGTATTTATAATCCGATTTCACTGACATTTGACACAGTGGTTAGGTTTTTCGAGATCCGTGTCATATAAGATTCAAATCGGTTTATTTTGAGATATAGCTACTAAAAAGATCAATATTTTATTATACACAATTGAACAGTGACTTGTACTTATTAGTATTTGGTCCAAATCGGAACATAGTTTAATATAGCTGCACTGGGGCATAAGGTATGCATTTTTCACCGGATTGTGACAAAAGGTGATTTACATATATACCCGAGGTGGTGGGTATCCAAAGTTCGGCCCGGCCGAACTTAACGCTTTTTTACTTGTTTTAATATACTTACCGAAAACTATAGTACTGAGGATATAATTCTTGTGCTTTGAGCTGCTCATAAACTTCCAAATCTCTTTCTCTCACCATTTCTGATAAACGTTTCATCATATTTTTGATGCCACCCTCTGAGTCATCCAAGGTTTTTATAAAGAAATCTCGAATTTCTGCCATTAGTGCTGTAAAGCAATAGAAGCAATCTGCCTCAGCGTGTTCTTCAATACAAAAAAAAAAAGAAAGATAAGAACAATATGTTAGATATGGTGCTTTATTGTGTTGAACGGAAAAATTAGTTTTTGTTCAAATAGGAAACAATTCCTACGACTACATCGGACGGATTGAAGTTGAGCCAAAAATACTTTGGTTTTTCGTTGGGGTTATACTTCTTCATATACTGTGGGCAGCGCATCGTCTCTGAGAACGTTACCTGTATACGTCTTCTGCTATCAAATCCTCGTTATAACTGTTTATATCTGCCTTATATGGAGTTTGGTCTCTCTCTCTATCTCTCTCTCTCTTTTTAGAAAGGTCAAACATATCAACTAGATCATAGAGATTCATCCTGTCTTAGTTTGTAGAGCTGCAAGCTGGGATCGCTGAATCCTACTACTACTACTTTCCCATAGGCCGGCCAATGCTTTTATATGTCATACCCCAACTGCAACTGACAAACGGCTTTAGAGTCTTGTTCTTATAAAGTTGTGACACCAATTTTTTTAGGATATTTGTTATTCAGAACGATTGACTCACACATCCGTTATCTTGTAGTGAACAATGTCCCTGAGATTTTGTAGCGCATATCTTCAGATTCTTTGCAACTTATGTTTGTAATATTTAATAATGGGCCTTGCTGGCTTTTTTTATTGCAAATGCAAATTTTGCCCATGAACATTCATAAAATGAAATGAATAATGAAGTAACTGGAAACATCATAAAAGTATTGGGGTTTTAGACGGAATACGTTAGGAGAGGTTAAAAACAGCTAGTTAGAAGTTAAACAGTATTGGAGATATCACCCCACATGCGGTTACTCCGTTTCATTTAGAGTGCTTTGAATTCTAATCTCTAAAGTTCACTCCTTAAAGTCCCCTAGAAACCTGTCATGGCTAGTGCATACATTGGTGATTGCAAAACATACTTACTTCTATACTCGATATCCGGATCGGATGCCATAATGTAATATATTGGTCCCACAATCTCATTCATGCCCTGTACATAACCCTGGCCTGGGTTAAGTTTGGCATATAAAAATAAAATACGTTGTACCACCTCCCAGTGAGCTTCTTGACCCTCATCCATTGCTTTGTACGTTTCCTCTGAACGCTTGCTTATAAGATTAATCTATCATTTTAAGAAATACAATATAAATCACAAATGGAAACAATATGATTTGAAAAACAAAATACCTCTTGCTACAGTTTTTAAAAGGCGGCATGAAAGTTAATTTTATTTTTAGTTTTAGTTCAAAAAGTAAGTTTCACCAAAATGATTCATTTGCAATTGTCAAATAATAAGATTTGACCTTTAAAAGGTCATCTTGTGTAACAAAAATAGTTTGGAATCCTAAACTATGACCACAAATTGACTTACCTTTGTCACTCCCAAGCCTTTACGTTCAACATTGGCCGATTTCAATACTGATGGTACAACCCGTTGATGTAGTCTTCTTTCCCCTTTGCTATTGACCACAATATCGCATGGAAATTCAGTGGGTTGCTGAAAAAACGAAATGTCCGGACAAAGTCGACGCACATCTTTATCAATTTGCAAGAGAAATTCATTGTCATTGAAAAATGTGTTCCAAGCACTGTCGGGTCCTTCACTGAGCGGATGATCACATAGAATATCTTGCTCTCCATTCTCCTTAAGACCGGGGGGTAATACTAAATCCTCAATGAATTGCCGATATAATGACCTCTTCATGGCCAAGGTGCTGGACCAGGACTCACGTTTTGTGCCCAAATAGCCCAAAAGTATTTTCCAGCACAATGAACGCAGACTGTTTACATCGGGAATGCCTAAAGAGAAATTTTCAACAAACAGGGCATAACGAGAAAGTTAAATTGTATTTAATTTGTGGGCGACACTTGAACAGCATAAATTTCCTTCACTTACCATTGCTGCAAATGTGTCTTAAATGATGCAGGTCAATTTCATCTTTTGCTAGAGCCTCTTCAAATTCTTTGACCCTTTAGTTGTAAACATTTTTATTGTTTAAGCTGGGTTATTTAATTCAAATAAGATATATTTACCTTGCTTTAAAAATTGACATGTTTCAATTTTAGTTATATTTTGTGTTTTGTTTTACTTGGGCAGAGTTGCCACGCATTGGGTAAAAAATTTCATTTTTTCGTAGTCAAAATTTAGTCGCTATTTTGACCGGCTCATTTCATTGTGTATCATTTAAAATTAGAAATTTTCCACAATTGTATGTGATTTTATAAACTTTATCTACATTACATTCAGCAACTTGGCAAAGCACCATTTTGTTAATTTACATCTAAGACCGTATACGACTAAGGTATACGGTCTGCTTGGTTCTCCTAATATCGTAAAAGTGTCACAGATTAGATTTATGCAAGTTGGCATGTCGAATGTAGCATTTTAACCAATTCCTCTTTTTGGTCCTTCGTAAATAGAAAATTAATTTAAAAATTATTACGAAATTACGCTAAATTGTGTTGAAAAAATTTGTAAAATAACTAAATACAAATTTTCTTTATCTTTTGGCTCCGTTTATAGCAAGTTCAAAGGACTATTTTTAATTATTAAAAAAAGAAGATCAAGCAGTTTGTATATCTTGTTCAATTCCTAAAATTTTTGATTTACATATATAGTCATATGTTGCACGAAAATCAACAGGCTTTATTTATTAAAAGGTTTTGGCAACCCTGCACTTGTCAAATGAAGAGAGAAAGAGAGACAGTAAATAAAGCACAGTGATAAAAGGTGCCAGATTTGTGCTCATAACATTGCAGTATGGGATTGTAAGAAATTATTTTACCTATATAACCTGCAGAAAATAGCGAATAGTTTCTGCAGCGACAAATACATAGATTTTTAAAAGCACATAAAATCAATTAAGTAGAAAGTGTAGTACAAATAAACTGGAATTGTTTGAGTGTTTGGTAAATAAAGTGATTTTGGTCGATGTTAAAGTATATGAATAAACTTAAATGAGATGGATATGCAATAAACTTCAAGTGATAGGAATAACAGTTAGACATGTTTGATTGTTCCACGATTTTCTGCTGTGGGAAAAGGCATTTCCTTAAAATTTAGTGTACAAATTGGAAAATTGGCCAAGATGTAGTGTAATACACACAATTTTTTTAATGTGATACGTGCTTTCAGCGATGTTCATGAAGATGTGCATTTAGATCCTGGCAGAGCATGATGAACCAGTTAATCTCAGTGAAAATGAGCACCAAACATTCTGGTAATATGTATAAGCTCCGATCTGTGTGGTGTTCATCGTCATCACAAGAAGGTAGGAGCTAAGCTAAGAGCTACCGGACGCGTACACAGGTTGCTCATAATGGAACCCTCTGCTTACGGAATAGATGTAACTACAATCGCGTATAATCAGCGGTGTCGAATGGAGAGTCTCAGTGAGATGCCAGACGGCACCGACTCCTGCTTAAAAAGTGAGTACCTGTGACGCTCGATATGACAAAGCGAGTTAGTGGCGCCTTTAAATAATCAATGACCATAACGTTCCCGTGGCGATCGGTACTATGGAACGGAACAAGCTTGCCCAACTATGGAGCATGAGAAGGATCGCTGTCTCCACATACAAATATGTGACTACAAAAAAAAACTGCCTTTCAGGAATATCGGATTAAGTGGTCGAAGACATGTAAATAACAAACAGCAAGTTCCCCAAGGTGTGGTGAGATCTTCGACACCATTTATCGCTTCAAGCTTACTTGCTGACTACATACATATAAGACAATTGCCCGTACAATAGTAAAATATGCAGCGCCAGTATGTACTAGCCGGCTGAGGGACACGCAGTGGAATAATCCGGGCCAGAACAATGCTTTACGAACTGCGATGGAATGTCTGCTCAGTTGTCATGTGGACCACCTCCACCAGGGGACAAAGATTTGTTTTTGTGTGAGGACACTGTTTATTGTTGTCTAATCAGTATCTACCGGGCTGTTCTCGCAGCAGCCATCCAATCAGGGCCCAGACACGTCAGATTAGATCTATATGACCTAGAGAGAGAGAGAGACGGTTCATCATCGTCAATCAATGTTTAAATAGCACTCGGGAGGATATGGTAACGTAATCGGTTAACAGTTATGTTCGGTCAAGAGAATGACGTTCTTGTAGACCATCCGCCGTCCATAAAACCTAAAAAAGTTAACTTCCCCCAGCAAAGCAGACTAGTTTGGACTCAACAACGTTGGGGCATATGAAACCGCTTCAAGTTCTACTACGCTAGAATTGATGCCAAGGTAAGAGATATGTTCTCGTCTGTTATCAGGGATAGCATATGATAAAAGTCATCTGTTCGACTGCCCAGCCGATCTTGCTCGACTAACTATCGCATCAATCCATGTTGCAGAGTTCCTACATCTGAATATTTGGGATGAAGACAAATCTTATATTTAAAAATCAATTTGTGTTTGTTTGTGTGTTTCTTATAGACTCAAAAACGCCTAAAACCGATTTCCATGAAATTTTCACTGATGGTGCATACTGATCCCGTGGTGAAAATAGAGTACTAAATTTTTTTAAATCCGAAGGTGGGGCGGACCCTCCCCCTTACCTTAATTTTCAGAAACGCCAGATCTCGGTGATGGGTGGTGCGATTTAAGCAAAATTTTGTGTGCTCTCTTACAGTACCCTAAAAATAAAAATTTTGGTATCCAAATTCGGATGGGGTACCTAGGTACCCACCCTAAAACCTACCAAATAAATATTTAGACCAATCACGACAATATGGGACTCAAATAAAAGGTATGTAGGATAAGAAAACGTATCTGGTTTTCAATTGTCGGACCAAGTGTTAGGAGGACCACACCAACCCCCGAAACATCCTTAAATCGGACATATTTACCGATCATGGCAATATGGGACTCAAATGAAAGGTATTTGCGAGTAGAATACGAATCTAATATCCAAATGTGGGACCAAGTTTCTGGGGGTCCACCCCTTCGCCAAAGGTCCCCCAAACAGGGATTATTTACTGATCATGTCAACATGGGGCTTAAATAAAAGGTATTTGAGTGTAGAATACGCATCTAATATCGAAATGTGAGGCCAAGTGTTTGGGGGGCCACTCCTCCCAAGAACGCCCCTAAAAGTGGATAAATTTACGAACATAGCAATATGGGGCTCAAATGAAAGGTCTGTGGGAGTAAAGTAGGAATCTGATATCAATATGTGGGGCCACCCCATCCCCATAACACATAGGACGTATTTGCTGACCATTCCAATATAGGGTAATAAGAGTTATTTTAGAGTAGAACATGAATCTGATATATATTTTCAGGGCGAAGTCACTGAACGGCTACCCCACCCCCCAAACTCTTCCCAAACCGGTCATGTTTGCGACTATGTAAATATGGGGTTTAAATGAAAAGTATTTGGTAGTAGACCACAAATATGATATCAAAATTCGGGACCAACTGCCTAGGGGAGGTCTCACCCCCATAACAACCCCCAAATATGACAATTTGGGTCTTAAAGGGAGTGAAACCGGACTGACTTTTGCAATAAGGGGTTAAATGAAAGGTATTTCAGATTAGTAAACGAATTTGATATCCAATTTTAAGGCCAATGCCAATATGGCGTTTAAATAAATGATATTTGAGAGTATAGAATGATGTTGATAAAATTTCAGGGCTAAGTGTTTGGTGGACCACCCCACTCCCCAAAACACCCCTAAACCGAACACGTCAAAGTGGGGCTCAAATAAAATGTATTGGGGAGAAAAGTACGGCGTTGATACCCACTTTTGGGACCAATTTTCTGGGCGTCTACCTCTTCCCCAAAACACCCCACAAACAGCAATTATTTAGTGACCATCGCTATATGGGGCTCAAATAGAGGTATTTGGGAGTAGAAAACGAATGTAAAATCCAAATGTGGGAGCATGTATTTGGGACAACGCCCCTTTTCCAAAACACCCACCAAAGAGTAAAAATTTAGGGCCCAAATGTTTGAGGACGACTCATCCCATAAACTCGTCTTAAGCCAATGGCAATATTGGGTTTAAATAAATGGTATTTGAGCTCGATGCTGATATTTTTACAGAGTGACTATGATGCTCGATATGACAAAGCGAGTTATTGGTGCCTTTAAATAAGCAATGGCCACCCTCTTTCTGCGGCGATCGGTCCTTGGACCGTAACGAGGTTGTTCACCTACAGGAGCTTGACGAGGATTGCCACCTCTACATGAAAATGTGGTTACAACAACAAATATAGCACTCACGGCAAACGGGGAAGATCGAAACTTGGATGGAGAGATCAAGTGGAGGTACACATCTCAATAATTGTTGGAGAAGAGCACAAGATCGAATCATCAGAATAAAACTGTTTTGTTCAGTTCCCATCTTGGCCATCCAGTAGGTAAGTAATTGCAAATTTTGCCCAAGAACATTCCACTAAGGAACATGGGCAAACTTCTCACATATCAATGAGTGCAGTCCTATTAAAGTTTAAGCTCAATGATAAGGGGTCTCCTTTTTATAGCCGCAGTGCGACACCTCTTTGGAGCGAAGATTTACATGGCATAGCACCTCACAAATGTTGCCAGCATTAGAAGAGGAAAAACCACCGCTGAAAATTTTTTCGGATGGTCCAGCCAGAATTTGAACCCAGGCGTTCAGCGTCTTAGGCGGCCATGCTAATCTCTGCGCTACGGTGGCCTCCCTTCCCTTACCTTTCCTTATTTTCTTTAACTAACGTTTTGCCCGATATTGTATGCATAATCCATTCTATTCAACTGAGTCGTCCAACCTTTTTTGTGTTTACACTTAACACCATCTCTTAAAATGTAGAACAACGTATTCACTGACGTTGGAGGTCAATAAAGACAGACGAGTGAATGCATGCCGAAAAAATCAGTTTTTTTTTCGCAATATATTCTATTCTTTTTTTTGTTTTGTTTGTTTTCTTCGCATAAACGAAATGTATCTACATATCTATCAGAGAAGTGAAGTGTGTGTGTGTGTGGGTTTTTTAAAAAGACCATGCAATTACCATTAATAAAATACGACTAACAAGTGTTAATGACCGACAAACATGAACTAAATCCGAAATATCTACACGTCTATGCTGGTAGCACCACAAATCGGATAGAGGAGCTTGAGTATTTTGGGCAACCATAATCTGCCTAACAAAGCGATTTACAGCACTATCTATCTGTGAGGATGCCAGGGTGTGTGAGTGTGTGTGTGTGTGCGGTTTAAGGACGTTTTTCCGCGTCTACAGATAATTAACATGTTTATGACATTCTAAATAACAGACACATTGACAACGGTTGAATGAATGCAACGACCCAACCAAAAGCCATAACAAGAGTGGGAAAACGAAATGGACCAAATCGCCAATGGCATATCTAAATCGTACAAAAACATCTGTTTGTACAATCCTCCAAACCATCATAGATCATAAAAATATAGTAAAAATTTTGCCGTAATTAGCTTTTTCCCATTTGTATCTATCCGCAGGGAACGAATAGCACCTATCCAATTGTCTATCTATCGTCAAAGCTGCCTAATGAAAATAACTTATTTTAATGAGTCCGATCATGTTGGTCAAATGATACTGGCTGGCGGCATCCTAACATCGTCCATCCCCCAAGAGATCTTTCTCACATCAACAACGTTGAACGTTTGATTGATGTATGTAGGTATTTCCACTGAGACTGGCGCTAGTTTATTTACTCTGACCGAGAAAATAAACATTTACGATTCCAATGCCTACATTTGACCTCATACTCCGATGAACAGATTTATATACACACATACGAGTCCATTCATATGTGTATTATGTACTAGGGGGCTGCCAGGGTAGGGTACATTGACCACTGGCAGGCAGAGACAACTGGCGAGGCATGGCAGCCGGCTCCCAATCATATGTGCATAAGTTTTAATCAACTTCTACGAATATGTACTTGGATACATTTGTTCAATACTCCTTGAACAAAAATGAGCAAACAAAAACAAAAAAAAAAAACAAAAACGAATATTGAAATTCAAATCTCAATGATTGATTTCTGCGAGCTGCGTTCTGCAAATGCCCAACAAACACTCAGCCAGTCAGGCAGGCAGGCATTCCTTAATGAGATATTTCATATACGAATCTGTTTGATAAATACCAAGAACGTTTGAGTACAAACAAGCAACAGCCACGGAAAATACAAAATAATTTTCTCGGAATATATTCGCAAATTCGTATGGATATATTTCGGCTAATACAGTATCATACCAACAAATTTAGTAACAAATATTTTTGTAATTATTGGGTTGCCCAAAAAGTAATTGCGTAAAGTAATTTTTTAAAAGAAAGTAAATGCATTTTTAATAAAACTTAAAATTAACTTTAATCAAACATACTTTTTTTACACTTTTTTTCTAAAGCAAGCTAAAAGTAACAGCTGATAACTGACAGAAGAAAGAATGCAATTACAGAGTCACAAGCTGTGAAAAAAATTGTCAACGCCGACTATATGAAAAATCCGCAATTACTTTTGGGGCAACCCAATAAATGCTGGTCCTGTAAAATGTCATTATGATTCTTAGGCAAAAAAACAAAAAACATTATTTAGTTGATATGGGATATACAACTGTCATCAAAGTATAAAAGAGTAAAAATATTAGGTCTTTTCCAGTAAAAATTTGCAGGAGAGTAGGAGCCATTTTACTCTCTTTAAAAAATTTGCAAGCTACAGTACGCGAACGACTTTCAGTGAAAATTTGCAGAAAAACAGCTGATTGTTTTTTTGGTTTGTTTTTTATTTGCTTGCTTGAAAACATTTTTATATCCACCACCGAAGGATGGGGGTATATTCATTTTGTCATTCCGTTTGCAAGTATATATATTCTTGATCAGCGTAAAAATCTAAGACGATCTAGACATGTCCGTCCGTCTGTCTGTTGAAATCACGCTACGGTCTTTAAAAATAGACATATTGTGCTGAAACTATGCACAGATTCTTTTTTTTTTTTGTCCATAAGCAGGTTAAGTTCGAAGATGGGCTAAATCGGACTATATCTTGATATAGCCCCCATATAGACCGATCGGCCGATTTAGGGTCTTAGGCCCATAAAAGCCACATTTTTTATCCGATTTTGCTGAAATTTGGGACAGTGAGTTGTTTTAGGCCTCTCGACAACCTTCGTTAATTTGGCCCCGATCGGTTCAGATTGGGTTATAGCTGCCATATAGACCGATCCTCCCATAAGAGTCACATTTATTATCCGATTTTGCTGAAATTCGAGGCAGTGAGTTGTTTTAGGCCTTTCGACAACTTTCGTTAATTTGGCCCAGATCGGTTCAGATTTGGTTATAGCTGCCATATAGACCAATCCTCCGATTTAGGGTCTTAGGCCCATAAAAGTCACATTTATTATCCTCCGATTTAGGGTCTGAGGCCCATAAAAGCCACATTTATTATCCGATTTTGCTGAAATTTGAGACAGTCAGTTGTCTTAGGCCCTTCGATATATTTCTTCAATTTGGCTTTGATCGGTTCAGATTTGGATATAGCTGCCATATAGACCAATCTCTTGATTTTGGGTTTTGGATCCATAAAAGGCGCATTTATTGTCCGATGTCGCCGAAATTTGTGACAGTGAGTTGTGTAAGACTCTTCGACATTTTTCTGCAACTTGACCAAAATCGGTCAAGATTTGGATATAGCTGCCATGTTGACCGATATCTCGATTAAAAGACTTGGCCCCATAATAGGCGCATTTATAATCCGATTTCACTGAAGTTTGACACAGTGACTTATGTTAGGTTTCTCGACATCCGTATCGTTGGGTTATTTTTAGACATAGCTACTAAAAAGACCAATATTTTGTTATAAACAATTTAACATTGACTTGTACTTATTAGTATTTGGTCCAAATCGGAACATATTTCGATATAGCTGCTATGGGGTATAAGGTATGCAATTTTCACCTGATTTTGATGAAAGGTGGTTTAAATATATACCCGAGGTGGTGGGTATCCAAAGTTAGGCCCGGCCGAACTTAACGCCTTTTTAATTGTTTTAAAATAACAAATGCTGGCGATACTTGTGAGGTATTTTCCTTAGATAAACGTCAATTTATTGACCCGAGAGTTAAAGGGCTAAAAAGGAAACCATTTGTATATCAGTGATCTCCGTGCCGCTGGAGAGCCATTACAAATTACCGTGCAATCCCATGGCAGCCGGTTGTACGTACCGCATTGGTCCGATGGAGTCTTTCAGTGTACAACACTCCGCTACAACAACAACTGTGCATCATCCATGGCGCCAATTCGCGCAAAGCGCTGGTTCCAGACAGAATCTCTACACTGATGCTGAAGAATCTGGATCTGCCCGGAGTCGATTACCTAACAACTGTCCTCAGCCTATCTGAACACTATTATAGTACCCGATGTTTGGAAGATGGTCAGTCAGATCCCGCTACTAAGACCTGTAAAGGACACGAGTAAGAGGAGTCGTACAGACCGATCTCCCTTATCTTATCAGTAGCAAAGACCCATGAGAGACTACTCCTCCCCTCCCTTTCATTGGACAATTTCCATTCGCCGAGCATCAGCATGCATTTCGAAGGCTGCATAGGACTAAAACTGCTTTACGTGCCATCACCGTATACAAAAGTACACTTGTTGTGCTGACAAAGATACCTTGGACTAACCATCTAATGCTTTTGCATATTGTGGCTAGATAAATTGCTACGACCACTGATGTGAGGCTAAGGAAGCCTTCTATTTGGTCATGTGGCGGCTACGGACACTTTGTTACCGTTGATGATATCTGTATTCGTTTACAATTGGCAGAATAATTTACACTAATCTTTTCTAATTCCACTGTGCGTCACTTGTTTAACTGCACAGCTAGACCCACTCAATCCCATGGCAGCATCATCCCTCCTTAACAAATTCAAAGGAATGGTGTTGGTTTCATCGTAGCTCTCCGATGGGGATGATTCCATCAAAACACTTAAGAAACCGATAATTGTTCTTTTCTTGGTGTCTGGAAGAGTACAATGTTTTAATTTTTCAAGAGTTTCCAAATAATTCCGCAAATTTTGCACTTACCTTCTAATGAAGAACAACCGACTTGAGGTAAAATTACAACTTCATTTGTAGAGTTTTCTGTACCTGAACACTAGCTGCTGCCATGAATCTTCATTACAAGTAAATAAAAATGAAACAATTTAATAATTACCAATAAACAATATTTATACTTTTTTTACTTACCTCTGCCTTTTTGATCCATTTTGCCGTTAGCTTTTGTATTTTCATGTAACGGCTTCTTTTCATAAAACAGCTGACCTTAACAAAACATCTGTTCAAAGTTGCAAATTTCTGCTGGCAAAAAAAGTCCCACTAGAAATTTGAAGGCTCTCTATTTTCTAACTGTCAAAATTTGCTCTCTCTCTCGCGCTCTCTTCTGCTGCCAAATAAAGTAAAAATTTGTGCAAATGTGTACAAATTTTTGAGTTTCCGAACAAAGCTATTATTGAACACATTTCTTGATTTTGGCTCTCTGGTGGTAGGGAGGATGCAAACATGTCCCGATTTGCTGCGAGTATAATAAAAATCTGTCATCCAAATTTAGGGCAAAGTGTCTTGGGAGTTAATTAAATATCTACAACGGACATAGAGATTCAAACGAAAGGTATTTGCTTGAAAAGTAATGAGGGCTCATAAAACAGGCATGTAAACCCGCCGGAACACAATTCCCGCTGGTGCAGGGAACTAGTTTTGTGCTAGAATTGCTACAATCTGAAAGTAAGCAGTACTAGTTCCACATCTGTATACTTCCAGGGTGTTTGAGTGGCGAATTTAACAAGGGAGTGGCCGCTTTGGCAGTGATCCCCTTTCGCTTCCTATTGCAACAGAACTATACCAGTTGTTTGGGTATTTGACCTATTCCTCCACTAATTGAACTATGCTAACCCTTGTGCAAAATGCATCGAAATAAATTCTTAAATGGGCCAAATCGGACCATATTTAGTTATAGCTGCCATATAGACCGATCTCCCGATTAAGGATCTGAAGCCCATAAAAGCTTTATTTTTATAAGCGATTTCGCTGAAATTTGAAACAGTGAGTAGTGTTAGGCCTTCCAACATAGGACCCAAGTATGGTTCAGATCGGACTATATTTAGATATAGCTGCCATATAGACTGATCTGCCGATAAAGGTTTAAAAGCTCTATTTATTACCCAATTTCGCTGAAATTTGACACAGCGGGTAGTTTGAGGCCACCCGCCATCCGACCCTAATATGGTAAAAATCGGACTGTATTTAGATATAGCTGTCATAGAGACCGATCTGCCGATAAAGGGTCTGAAGCCCATAAATCTCTATTTATTACCCGATTTCGCTGAAATTTGAAACAGTGGGTAGTTTGAGGCCACCCGCCATCCGACCCTAATATGGTAAAGATCGGGCTGTATTCAGATATAGCTGTCATAGAGACCGATCTGCGGATAAAGGGTCTGAAGCCCATAAAATCTCTATTTATTACCCGATTTCGCTGAAATTTGAAACAGTGGGTAGTTTAAGGCCACCCGCTATCCGACCCAAATATGGTAAAGATATATAGATATAGCTTTCATATAGACCGATATGCCGGTTAAGGATCTATAGGTCATAAAAGCTTTATTTATTACCCGATTTTGTTGAAATTTGAAATACAAAATTCAACAATGACTTATATTTACAATATTAGGCCACTCAATGTCTGTGCCAAATTTGGGTGCATAAGTTATCTAATTTTCACTGGATTGTGACAAAAGGGGGTTTACCTACCGACCTACCGATATATAGCCGAAGTGGTGGGTATCCAAAGTTCGTCCCGACCGAACTTAATGCCTTTTTACTTGTTTTTTATTTTTTGTATTTAGTCGCCCCTGTAGCCGAGTTGGTCGCCCCTGTAGCCGAGTTGGTAGCGTGCTTGGATTACCAGTGCAGGGATCGTGGGTTCGATTCCCGCCCGAAGCCTTAGACTGTCGCTACTATAGTATCACAATGGACCTAAAATTGTCTAAATGAGTCTGTAAAGAACTGCCACTCTTACCTAACCTAACCTAGAGGGCGCAACAAGTCGATTACTTGTTTAGGTGTATGCCCATAGTGGCATGGGGTGAGTTAATATATCCACCCTCTTTTCAACCTGTAGTGTAGTAAGTAGGGAGTTAAGCACACTTCTGGGACAGAAACAGGGCTCTTTAAGTTTACCTGCTTTCAAGCGCAATAAAGGATAATTTTATTTCTATAGAAAATTTAGCCAATATTTTTTCTATAGAAAACTTTGATGACTTTGTTTATTCTATGGAAATTTTCAACGATATTTTAATTTTGTTGAATGTTATTTCGATACAAAATTTCGCAGAGAATTTTCAAATTTTATTTCTACAGAAAATGCCGTTCCAATTTTATTTCTATGAATATTTTTCCTAAATTCTTTAAGTTCTCTAGAGAAACATTTGTCTCATACACTACTATCTGTCCTAATTAAAACTATAATTATGTGGAGACAGAATTTGCTGTTTAAGTCAATGATTTATTTGCTTCATTGTGTACGCACTAAGCAATAAAAACACAAGTGATGATGGTTTTCTTGTCTAATTTTCTTGTTGGGTCATTTGGGCACATCCTTGAGACCCATTTAAAAATAATTTAATAACAATACACCCAATTCGAGCAAAAAACAAAGTGATAAACTTTCTCTAGTGAATTGAGATTTACTAGATCTTCGTTGAAAGATCATTAATTCAATGTTCTCCACACAACCTGAGAGTTTAAATCGTAAAAAGTATTGAATAATAAACGAACGGTATCCAATATTCTTTTGACCTGTAAAAAAAATCAAAACGAACTGAAAGAAAAATTTATTATCTCTTTTTGTGTTTGTTTTGTGATCTCAAAATATTAGAACAGTATTGGGCAAAAATATTATAGCAGACATTTTAGAGCAATAATAGAAGCACACCTAGAACGATTGACTAGCCCTATTTTTAGGCATAATGGAAGTTGTAGGGCAACAGAATAGAAATTGCATCCCCATTGCTAGCTTTTAAATGTTTTATTATTCTTTTCTCAAAAAAAACTTAGCTATGACCCCAGAGCGTCCATAATCTGCTGGCCACATGCTGTATGTGCTTACGTTTGTATTTCAGTATGGATGTGGTGGCGAAAACAAGAGCGCCGTTTTACTTTTTGTTTGAAAAATATTATAAACAAAA
This sequence comes from Stomoxys calcitrans, assembly GCF_963082655.1. Classification (NCBI taxonomy): domain Eukaryota; kingdom Metazoa; phylum Arthropoda; class Insecta; order Diptera; family Muscidae; genus Stomoxys; species Stomoxys calcitrans. The sequence goes on along the minus strand of NC_081552.1, from coordinate 257,400,244 downwards.
ATCTTATGTTTTATGAAAAGCATTTCAATTGAGAAAAACTAGCGAACGGAAAAACAACGTGTGGCTGTTTTTTTCGCCCCATGCAAATCGTATTATAGCCCCGCGCGTGATTCTGCTACCGTCGATCCGTCAGTGGGTGAAGACATTTCGTGAGTTTCGCGTTCTTTGCCGCAAGCAAAAAAAACCCAAAAAATAATACCGAGAAAAGGCCTCGTCCGTGAAACGAAAAAAGAAAAATGAGTCAAACGAATTTATTGCCGCGACCACCCTTTTGGAAAGTGCCCGACTATGTCAATGACAGTCATCAGCCTAAACAGCCATCAACGCTGCTGCAGCAGCGGCTGCAAAGGGAGCCCGATAGTGGATATCATTATCATCATCCTAATAATCAACATCTAAATCATCAGCCACAACTCTTCACAGCCAAACCAATGGTGGGGGCGGCGGCGGCGACAGCGACGGCAGTGGCACCTGCAGCTACCACAACAGCCATGGGCAATGGAACAGGCATGAGCGCCAGTCAATATTATCATAAATATCATCCCATTGCCAAACCGGTCACGGGCATGGGCATAAGCCCAAGTTCAGGCATGACCATGAGTAAACCAAATGGCACCGGCACTACGAGGAGCTTGCTTAAAAAGTACCGAAGCTATGGCAGTTCGAAGAAACACGTACGCTTCAGGGAAACCGTTGACGAATTTGATTATCACACTAATGAAAATGCTTGTGAGACTGAACCCGAAATATTTTCCAGTCCACCACCCCCAGATCAGACTACTCCCTTAAAAGTAAGTTACACTAGCGATAATCATGCCCATATTACAATTTCGATATTTATTAAGAAAAATCGCTGGATCCGAGGTTCTTCCAAAACGCGACAGATGTCGTAACAGTTCTTTTCCAACTGACAAGGCAACTGCAATGTAAACAAATCGATTTGGCTTATAAACATACATACGCCGAAATGTAAACATTTCATTCTTGTGTATCATAATGTAGAATACAGATGACATTCTCTTGAAACAAAACGACTCATACTCATACAGACACTCATACGTACGTACCCATATATAACAGATGAAATGTCATATGGCCAACATTTTGGCCATAAACAACATCATTTAAACACCAGAACAAGAAAATCGCATTAGGATTAATGGCAAATCATGTAGGAGTATGTTTGTAGGTGCACGAGGGAGAGCATGAATAAGAGACAGAAAGAGTGAGAGCGAGAGAGAGAGAGAGTTTTCGGATACTGAGAAAATGTCAAGTTGTTGATGTTGTTCTACATTTCTTTAAACGGAATATTAGGGTGTAGAATATAAAGATAATGGTCATCTTAGTCCAGATAGGATACTATAACTAGGCAAGTCCCCATATAAACCGTCCTACCGACTTTACTTATTGAATCCCTTGATAACTATCTTATCTGGTTCATAGGTAGAAATAGTCAATCAAATATTCCAAGAACTTGACCAAATGGGAAACTTCTCTTATTAATGAGTGCACCCGATTTATTTAGAGTGCACTCAGAGAAATGCATTTGTTAAAAAAAAATTTCTTTAAACATGCTAAGTTCGGCCGGGTCGAATCTTATATATCGTCCACCATGGATCGCATTTGTTGAGTTCTTTGCGCGGGTTCTCTTTTAAGGTAAAAAATGCTGAACATTGAAGAAGTCATTGTGTTATATTTCAGTCCATTCGGATAAGAATTGCGCCTTGTAGGGGCTCAAGAAGCGAAATCGGAGATCGGTTTATAGGGGAGCTGTATCAAGCTATAGATCGATTCAGACCATGTTGGACACATATATTGAAGGTAAAAATTTCAGCCAAATTGGATGAGAATTGCGCCCTCTAGAGGGTCAAGAAGTCAAGACCCAGGGTCGGTTCATATGGCAGCTATATCAGGTTATGCACCGATTTGCACCACACTTAACACAGTTGTTGGAAGTCATAACAGAACACCTCATGCAAAATTTCAGCCAAATCGGATGAGAATTGAGCCCTCTAACGGCTCAAGAAGTCAAGATCCAAGATCGGTTTATGTGGAAGCTATACCAGGTTTTTGACCGATTTGAACCATACTTAGCACAGTTGTTGGCAAAGTTATTGGAAGTGATACCAAAACACCACTTGCAAAATTTCAATAAAATCGGACGAGAATTGCGCCCTCTAGAGGCTAAAGAAGTCAAGACCCAAGATCGGTTTATATGACAGCTATATCAAAACATAGACCGATTTGGGCCATTTACAATCCCAACCTACTTACACTAATATAAAGTATTTGTGCAAAATTGCAAGCGGCTAGCTTTACTTCTTCGACCATGTTGGACACGTATGTTGGAGGTAAAAATTTCCGCCAAATCGGATGAGAATTGCTCCCTCTAGTGGCTCAAGATGTCAAGATCCCAGATCCGTTTATATGGCAGCTATATCAGGTTATGCACAGATTTGCACCATACTTAACACAGTTGTTGGAAGTCATAACAGAATATCTCATGCAAAATTTCAGCCAAATCGGATGAGAATTGAGCCCTCTAGCGGCTCATGAACCATGCTTAGCAAAGTTATTTTAAGTAATACCGAAACGAAATACCACTTGCAAACTTTCAGTCAAATCGAACGAGAATTGCGCTCTCTAGAGGCTCAAGAAATCAAGACCCAAGATCGGACCGATTTGGGCCATTTACAATCCCAACCGACCTACACTAATAAAAAGTATTTGTGCAAAATTTCAAGCGGCTTGCTTACTCCTTCGAAAGTAAGCGTGGATTCGACAGACAGACGGACGGACAGTTTGAACATTTTTACTCTAAATTTGATACGGGTTGTTTAATAACCCATCTGGAAACATCTGCCGAGGTCCATCCAAATTGGTTCGGAATTGGATGTAGCTCCCCCATTGTACTTATAGAGTAGGTGTAGGGTATTACACAGCCGGCACTGCCCGACTTTTGCCCTTCCTTACTGGTTTTATTTATGGTAGTCGTATTTTTCACCAGTATTCGTATAAGTCTAGACCGGTCCAGATATGTGCAACTGTTGGGCCTCATATATTGGGTTGCCCAAAAAGTAATTGCGAATTTTTCATATAGTCGGCGTTGACAAATTTTTTCACAGCTTGTGACTCTGTAATTGCATTCTTTCTTCTGTCAGTTATCAGCTGTTACTTTTAGCTTGCTTTAGAAAAAAAAGTGTAAAAAAAGTATATTTGATTAAAGTTCATTCTAAGTTTTATTAAAAATGCATTTACTTTCTTTTAAAAAATCCGCAATTATTTTTTGGGCAACCAGATCATTCCCGCGATTTTACCTCTTGAAGGCACAAAGAGTAAAACATTTATCCGATTTCCATTTCGCTTGTCCGTCCTTCTATAGACATCACGGTAGCGTTCATACGAGTGAAAGTATGCCCTTGAAGGTGTGAATAGTAACTTGCTAAGTAACTAGTGGGTCGCTGGAAATTGCAAAAGAACCACATGGGTTCACATATAGATATAGGCCTCATATAAAAAGAACTTGGCTTTATGAGTTTCTTGAAGCCTTAATTTTCATCCGATTTGGTTGATTTTTTGTATATAAAGTATTTTTATGCCCTCCAACGCCCACACCATACCATAGATAGATCCATGAATGAATAACTGAGCCCATAGAGGTCACACATCGTATCCCATCAACATTGGTCCATAAATTGGTATAGCCCTCTTCAGGGACGTAGCCAGGGGTGGGCTATCAAGCCCGAGCTTGGCCCGAGCCCTGGCCCCCAGCCAATTTACTATTTTTCGATTATTAGCGCGTATACTACATATAATTTACATTTTTATACGCCCTCTTATAAACGGATCCCTAGATTTGACTTTTTTATCCCATTTGGCTGAAATTTGTTACATAAACCATAAAACCTTCCAATAAACACATTCCACAGTACGGATCTGTCGATATGACTTCTTGAGCTATCTGTGATCTTAAGCAATATCCTACCTTATTTCTTCAAGATAAATCAAATATAAACTGATTTAAGTACCCTACATTTTTAGACAAATCCATGGTGATGGGTGTTCAATATTCGACGCAACGAAAATAGTCAGTTTTTACTTGGTATACGCACCACCGAAGGATGGGGGTATATTCATTTTATCATTCCGTTTGCAACTCATCGAAATATCAATTTCCGACCCTATAAGGTACATATGTTCTTGATCAGTGTAAAAATCTATGACGATGCAGCCATGCCCATTCTTCCGGCTGTCTGTCTGTCTCTCTGTCCGTCCGTCCGTCTGTCCGTTCGTCCGTCTGTCCGTCCGTCCGTCCGTCTGTCTGTTGATATCACGCTCCAGTCTTTAAAAATAGAGCTATTGAGCTTTAACTTTCCACAGATTCTTTTTTTGTCCATAATCAGGTTAAGTTCGAAGATGGACTATATCGGACTATATATTGATATAGCCCCCTAATAGACCGATCCGTCGATCGGCCCATAAAAACCACATTTATTATCCGATTCTGCTGAAATTTGGGACAGTGAGTTGTGTTGAGCCCTTCGACATCCTTCTTCAATTTGGCTCTGATCGGTCCAGATTTGGATGTAGCTACCATACAAACCGATCCGCCGATTTAGGGTATTAGTCCCATAAAAGCAACATTTATTATCCGATTTTGCTGGAATTTGGGACAGATGTCCAGATCGGTCCAGATTTGAACATAGCTGCCTTATAGACCGATCTTTCGATTTAAGGCCTTGGGCCCATAAAAGGCGCATTAACTGTACGACGTCGCCGAAATTTGGGACCGTGTGTTAAGATAAGCCCCTCGACATACTTCTTCAATATGGCATAGATCGGTCCCGATTTGGATATGGCTGCCATATAGACCGATCTCTCGATTTAAGGTTTTGAGCCCATAAAAGCCGTATTCATTGTTTGATGTCGCCGAAATTTGGGACAGTAAGTTGTGTTAGGACCTTTGGCATTCTTCTTCAATTTGGCCCAGATCGGTCCAGATTTGAATACAGCTGCCATATAGACCGATCTCTCGAATTAAGGCTTTGGCGCCATAAAGGGCGCATTTATTGTCCGATTTTGCCGAAATTTGGGACAGTGAGTTGTGTTAGGCCCCTCAACATTCCCCTTTAATTTGGCTCAGATCGGTCCAGATTTGGATATAGCTGCCATATAGAGCGATCTCTCGATTTAAGGTTTTAGGCCCATAAAAGACGCATTTATTGTCGGAAGTCGCCGAAATTTGGGACAATGATTTAAGTTAAACCCCTTGACATAATTCTGCAATTTGGCCTAGATCGATCAAGATTTGCATATAGCTGCCATGTAAACCGATCTCTCGATTTAAGGTTTTGGGCCCATAAATGGAGCATTTATTGTCCGATTTCGCCGAAATTTGGGACAGTGAGTTGTGTTGGGCCCTTCGACATGCTTCTTCAATTTGGCTCAGATCGGTCCAGATTTGAATATAGCTGCCATATAGACCAATCTCTCGAATTAAGGTTTTGGGGCCATAAAAGGCGCATTTATCGTCCGATTTTGACGAAATTTGGGACAGCGAGTTGTGTTAGACTCTTCAGCAACTTTCTGCAATTTGGCCCAAATTGGTCTAGATTTGGATATAGCTGCCATATAGACCGGTATCTCGAATTAAAGTCTTGTCCCCATAAAAGGCGCATTTATAATCCGATTTCACTGAAATTTGACACAGTGACTTACGATAGGCTTTTTCCCACGCTTTGAGGACCTGGCCAACCTAGGTATACAAAACTAATCTTGTGATTCCGTATGTTACACCTCAAAATATTGATCTGAGCAAAGTGCATGTCTTCTTGACATTCTAAGACGAAGTAGCATATGTCCGATTGCCCAATTTGATACTAATAATTGGAGTTCCTAATATTTGGAGGTATTTGAAAGTCCCCAGGGTTTAAGCCGAATTCATCTGACATTTTTTTATGAATATTTTTGGACGATTTATTTAGTATTTGAACTTTAAAGATTTTTAATACAGCTTGCTTCAACCTCTAGGTGTCCTTAGAAGAGAGAAATGTCCCGTTTCCTAATGGCAACAACAGGACAGTTAGGATACAGGTAGCCCAAAAGGACAAGAAGTGCGTCTTATAAGGTTTCAAGAAGTCATATTGGGAGATCGGTTTGTATGGGACCTATATCTTAATATAGACCTATTTGGCTGAGTAACAATTCCAACAGCCTATAAGAAGTGTTACCAATTCAAACGACCAGATTTTTTTTGTGCGAATTTTTTTTTTTGAGATTCCATTGCAGGATATTGTGCAGCTTAAGACCATTTTGTTTAATGCCTTTCTGCTCAAAGAATAGCATAGCCAAAAGGCATTTAAAAGTCAGCAAAAATGTGGGGTTGCTAAAAGCACTTGACCTCCTATCGTGATTTCCGGTTCGCCATGAACCTTCATCAGCGCAATTTGTCAAATGGGTCAATGGTGCTCTACATACCAATTAAGATAGTGTAGGTCGTAAAGCACACAACTGAATTTGAACAGAGCTCTAAAAGTCTACTTTCTCCACAAGTAAAAACTTACTTATTTTGTTCAAATTCAACTTATCCATCATTGCTACTAACAACAAACACAAAAAACTGCTGCAAAACCCATTTACTCTTCGCACTTGACAAATTCCGCTGATGAAGGTTCATGGCGAACCCGAAATCGCGTTACGGATAGCCCGTCAAATGCTTTTAGCAACACCACATTTCTGCCGACTTTTAAAAATTGTTTTGTTTAGGTTTAGAGCCGGACAATATCCTACAATGGAATCTCTGTAAGATTTTAAGACCGAAAAAAGAAAGCAAAAACAGACGAACATTTTTTATTGCTTCATAGAACAAAAATGCTTGATGGTAATAAAAATGTTAGAATTCATTCACTTTTGCTCGATGAGACCATCTTTTGCCTTGACTAGGCCAAAAACCGAGTTGCAAGCTGCCTGTATTTTGTCTCACTTCCTTACAATGGCTGTCATCAGCGCATCCATATCGGCATATTTTTATATCATCCACTGAAGAACGGGTGGTAATATCCTTTTCCGACCCTTTAGGTACAGGTGGCATTACTTAGACTTTTTCGTCCATTGTGATACCACAGGAACGTAAGAATGAAGATGCTGTCCAGTTGAACCATTCAGATCTCTTTAAAAATCCAAACAACCCGCAAATGTTCACATCCGCTAACTCAGACATGCGGAACTCCTTCTACCTGCGAGCGCGAGACTAAACATCTGCAGAGGTTGCAACCTTCATTCTGTCAGCATGTTATCGGATCAGACAGTGACTTGTCATGACGGACACAATGACTCAGACGTTTGTTATAGCCAGCGACAGAAAAGCGGTAGACCTCTACAAATCTAGATTGCAAATTTTGCCCATGAACATTCAACAAAGGAACAAGGACAAACTTCTCACATATCAATGAGTGCAGTCCGATTCAAGTTTAAGCTCAATGAGAGAGGACCTTCTTTTTATAGCCGAGTCCGAACGGCGTGCCGCAGTGTGACACCACTTTGGAGAGAAGTTTTACATGTCATAGTACCTCACAAATGTTGCCAGCATTAGGAGGGGAAAACCAACGCTGAAATTTTTTTTCTGATGGTTTCGCCAGAATTCGAACCCAGGCGTTCAGCGTCATAGGCGGATATGCTAACCTCTGCGCTACGGTGGCTTCAAATATTCTATTCAATCTAGATTGGGCCACATAAATTCGATGTGTTCAACACCTGCACTTTGGGACCATCTGTTAATCCTTGCCCTTCGGGCCTGATCCTGAAGGCATACCCACAGATTTCAATTCGTCCAGAATGTGTAAGGTAGTTCCTAAGTTTCGCAAGCTCGTTTCCGTGACCCGGCACCCAGAACAGGTGAGTTTTAACTATTCAGCGATCTCATGAGAGATCTGCGATAGCTGATAGCGGTTTATGAATTAAAAATGTTGGCTGAGATTTAATGGCTGTCTGAGAAAATATTAAAGCCAATCGTTGTTAAGACATTATATCTTAATCACTCCACCATTACTTTCATTGCAAAGATCTCCACTTGACGTACACTACAGTGGTCGTTTAACCTTCTAGATATAACCAGTTCTAGTGTTTCTAAAGCCCACCTGGTCGTACAGTTTGAATTCATCCGTATTGATGGATCTATTGGGTTGCCCAAAAAGTAATTGCGGATTTTTTAAAAGAAAGTAAATGCATTTTTAATCAAACTTAGAATGAAATCAAATATACTTTTTTACACGTTTTTTCTAAAGCAAGCTAAAAGTAACAGCTGATAACTGACAGAAGAAAGAATGCAATCACAGAGTCACAAGCTGTGAAAAAATTTGTCAACGCCGACTATATGAAAAATCCGCAGTTACTTTTTGGGCAACCCAATATGTAACCGAGCTGAAACTTTGCACAAATAAATTTTTTGTCCATATGTTACGTTCGAAGATGAAATGTGTTACATCGGAATATATCTTGATATAGCCCCCATATAGACCGATCCCCCGACAAAATGGTCTTAGGCCTATAAAAGTCGAATTTATTCCCCGATTTTGTTGAAATTTGACATAATTGTTCAGATCGGTCTGTATTTGTATATAACTGCCATGTGTACCGATCTCCCTATTCAAGTTGTTCAAGTTGTTGCACCCATTTATTACCCTATCCTCTGAAATTTAGCCAGTGAGTTGTGTTAAACTTCTCTACATCCGTGACGCATATGGTTCCGATTGGTCTATTATTGGTTATAGCTTCCATATACACCGATCTCGCTTTAACATGTTTAAAACATGTCCGACACAGGGCCATGTTTTAAACATTTGGACGACCCTACTGAGCATGGCTTAGATCGGGCCATGTTTGGATATAGTGCCCATAGAGACCGATCTCGGTTGAAGTTCACTCATAAATGGTATATTAATTACGCTATTTTTTTTATAAATTTTTACAATAAAACACCTACTCATCCTTCGCAAATATGGTGCAGATCGGACAATATATGTATATAATGGCCATTTAGACCGATCTCCCAATTTACGCCTTCATATAAGACACATTCATTATCCGATTCGCTGATATATGGAACAGGGAGTGTGTTAGACCCCTTGCCGAGTTTGGTCCAGATCGGACCATATTTCGATATAGCTGGAAAGGCGCATGTTCCATCGGATTTCGTTTTAGCCCTTACCTTGATCTCTAAAATGACCCAAATAGAAAAGTCCATCGGATTGGCATTTGGCGAATTGGATGGCACCGGGTGGACGAAATGAAATGTGGAACATGATTTTTTAGCCATTCTTGGATTACCCCAATGGGTAAAGTAACGATGCCAAGTCTTGTTGATATGCACATCCAAGGTCTACGTCCGAAATTTGTGCGTGCCTTCGGCTCCAACCAACTTCCAACATCTTTTCCTAATAACAAGTCGAATTTACCTTGACGTCAGTCTCGATAAGAACAATTGGAGAACGGAGATTGGCGGTCACATCCATCCACACCTTCAACACGATTACTCAACTGAGAAATTTCTCGTCAGAGGACACGATGATAGTAAAATCACCTTCTTTTTTTGTTTGGGTGTAAGATCGAGTGCCGTTTGAAACTACGGCGTAAATTTCTTTGGATTCGAGCCTTCACTCGCCTTCAAACTTTGTTGCAGTTTTTTTGACCCACCACCATGACGTTTGGCCAGCAGTATTGTTATAACGCGATAATAAAACATCGCCCGAACTTAGCACGTTTTTATTTGTCACTTTTAGTGATATAAACACAAACCAGAAATCACATGAGAAGAAAGTTTTTAATCAATTTATTTACACCCCACCCTAATATAATGGTTTTTTCAAATAAAAAATAAAAATGGATTTTCCACTACTAAACATTATTGGATTAGACATATTAAGGTTAATTATGTGTGTGTATACATAAATACAAGTACATAATCACATTAATTTAAATTTTATTTACGAAAAATACATTTTATTATCAGAATTTTATTGCAGTGTTACTAGCCAACAGAAAAAATGGTATTTTAAACAGGGCTGCGCAGTCCAGGACAACCCAGAGCCCAAGAAAATTATCTCGACTCCAACACCGGACAAAGTAGTAAAAAGTTTTTCAAAAAAAAAAAAAAAAAAAACAATAAAACCAGTAAAGAAAGGGCAAAGTTATAAATTTGGGCAATACATTAATATATATGTATATGAGAACTATATCTAAATTTGAACCGACTTTGAAACAAGTCGTTTGAAAATTGTTGTTACTACGGCCACATAAGTGCAAATCAGGCGATACATATAAAGGGGAGCCATATCCAAATCTGCAAACAAATGCATAAACTTATAATACCCTGTACCACAGTCGTGGTGAAGGGTATAAAGAACAAAATATTGTTCTGTTCCAAATTTCCTGTTCCGGACAATAAATGCGTCTTTTATGGGCCCAAGACCTTAAATCGAGAGATCGGTCTATATGGCAGCTATATCCAAATCTGGACGAATCTAGACCAATCTGACGAAAGATGTCGAGTGACCTAACACAACTCACTGTGCCAAATTTCGGCGACATCGGACAATAAATGCGCCTTTTATGGGCTCAAAGCCTTAAATCGAGAGATCGGTCTATATGGCAGCTGTATTCAAATCTGGATCGATCTGTGCCATATTGCAGAAAGATATCGAGGGGCTTAACTTTACTCACTGTTCGAAATTTCGGCCACATCGGACAATAAATGCACCTTTTATGGGTCAATGACCTTAAATCGAGAGATCGGTCTATATGGCAGCTATATCCTAATCTGGACCGATTTGGGCCAAATTGACGAAGGATGTCGAAGAGCCTAACACAACTCGCTGGCCCAAATTTCGGCGCCATCGGACAATAAATGCGTCTTTTATGGGCTCAAAACCTTAAATCGAGAGATCGGTCTATATGGCAGCTATATCCAAATCTGGACCGATCTGTGCCATATTGCAGAAGTATGTCGAGAGGCTCATTACAACTCACTATCCCAAATTTCGGCGACATCGGACAATAAATTTTGGCTTTTATGGGCCCATACCTTAAATCGAGAGATCGGTCTATATGGCAGCTATATCCAAATCTAGACCGATCTGTGACATATTGCAGAAGTATATCGAGAGGCTCAGCACAACTCACCATCCCGAATTTCGGCGACATCGGAGAATAAATTTTGGCTTTTATGTGCGCAAGACCTTAAATCGAGAGATCGGTCTAAATGGCAGCCATATCCAAATCAGGACCGATCTGGGCCAAATTAAAGACGAATGTTGAAGAGCGTAACACAACTCACTGTTCCAAAGTTCGGCGATATCGGACAATAAATTCGCCTTTTATGGGCCAAAAACCTTAAATCAAGTGATCGGTCTATATGGCAGCTATATCCAAATCTGAACCGATCTGTGCCATATTGCAAAAATACATCGCAGGGCCTTACTTTACTCACTGTCCCAAATTTCAGCAAAATTGGAGAATAAATGCGCCATTTATGGGCCTAAGACCCTTAATCGGCGGATCGGTCTATATGACAGTTATATCCAAATCTGGACCGATCTACGCCAAATTGAAGAAAGATGTCGAAGGGACTAACACAACTCACTGTCCCAAATTTCAGCAAAATCGGATAATAAATATGGCTTTTATGGGCCTAAAACCCTAGATCGGCGGATCGGTCTATATGGGGGCTATATCAAGATATAGTCCGATATAGCCCATCTTCGAACTTAACCTGCTTATGGACAAAAAAAGAATCTGTGCAAAGTTTCAGCTCAATATCTTTATTTTTAAAGAGTGTAGCTTGATATCAACAGACAGACGGATGGACATGGCTAGACCGTCTTAGATTTTTACGCTGATCACAAATATATATACTTTATAGGGTCGAAAATGGATATTTCAATGTGTTGCAAACGGAATGACTAAATGAATATACCCCCTATCCTACGGTGGTGGGTATAAAAATGCTTAATAAGTGACTTGGCTTATCCCAGTCTATTATCGCCGTTTATTAATGACATTGTTGGTAAGCGTCTAGAAACATATGATGTAATCATTCAGTCGGGATTATAATACTAAAAGAGGAAGATGCAACATATTTAATCAATGATTAAACGTTCTGAAATGCAAAAAATTGCAAAGTGTTAAAAAAAGACAATTATGAACTCCGAGAAATATTTAGTTTATACATAAAATTACTTATTTTTTTGATTTTTTTGATACTTGACTTCTTCCGATGAGTGTTAGTGTTGGTAAACGTTAAAATACATAAACATAAACTGTCCATAAACCAGCGAATCCGCTGTATTGTCAAATAAAACAACCTAAACAACTCGGACCCGAAAAAACAAAAATACTTCAAACTTTGAGTAGTACATTTAGAGTTCCAAGAAAATTAAAAAAAAGTTTTCTGTAGGTTGTGTTTGGTCTCTTAGATATTCTACATGTGGTAAGTTTATCGCTGAATGAAACAATGGTTCTTCCATATTCAAAAGTCTTAAGTATATTAGAAAGAATTTAAAATATTCTTTCCGTCTGTTCATGTTATATGAACCTTCAACGACAGGGTTAAAAAGGTACGTTCACAATTTTTAGCATGTTTGGATGGCGGCGTGTCCAATCTAAATGGTATAACACCATATGCCACAACAAATAACAATATGCTGGAGAACTTATTCGAATTCTATTGATTAGATCTGGCCATTTATGCTCATTCATTTACATTTGAAATTATGTATGTTCGAATTGATGAAAAAAAAACTGCTTGAATATCATGCTACTTGCTCTATGCTGCATCAGCTAACCCCATGATTACTCTAAAAATTACACAAAATACCCTGTGGTGGGTGGCTCTACTTTTCTATACCAAATTATTGTATTACACCTATTTGAACAAAACTTGATGATAAACGTACACATGAACACAAAACAATACAAAATTTATTTTTATAATTACACATTAATAATTTTTTCTCAAAGAATCTAAATTTGCTTAATCCAGCTATACAACTTATCCAAGATTCTAACTTACTAACGCACAGGAAGTCCAACGCTGGAGTCAGAAATATATCGAACGATAGGATTGCTGACATCGTGGGAATTGCAAGGTAAGTGGTCAATATTTTAAAATATTTATTTTTTTGATTTGCAATATTTGTTGCTTGCAAAGAAATCTTCGAAATATTCGTATTGATCAAAATTACTACCTATCTAAGGGATGAAATGCAAAAAAATTCACAATGAATTAAATAGAATCGATTTTTATATCATACGATTTTATTTATTTTTCTTGAGATTTTTGACATTTGTTCTCTGAAAAATTCCACCAACTACTTCATCTCTAAATTTGTATACCCACCGTAGGATAGGGGGAATATTCATTTAGTCATTCCATTTGCAACACATCGAAATATCAATTTCCGACCTTACAAAGTACATATATTACCGATCGTCGTAATATTCTAAGACGATTTAACGATGTCCGTGTGTCTATCCGTCTATCCGTCCGTCTGTTGTAATCACTCTACAGCCTTCAAAAATTGAGATATTGTGTTGAAATTTGGCACAGATAAGTCTTTTTTCACGCACGCTGGTTAAGTTCTTGAACGGGCCAAATAGGACGATATTTGGATATAGCTGCTATTCGGACCGATTTTCCGATAAAGGGTCTAATGCCCATAAATGCTTTATTTTTGATCCGATTTTGCTGCAATTTGAAAGAGAGAGTAGTTTAAGGCTTCCCGACATCTGATCTAAATATGGAATAGATCGGTCCATATTTAGATATAGCTGCCATATAGATCGATCTCCCGATAAAGGGTCTGAAGCTTTATTTATTTATTTTGCTGAAATTTGGAATAGTTCGTAGTTTTAAGACTCCCGACATCTGACCTAAATATGGTGCAGATAGGACATCGATTTCGCTGTCATATAGATCGATCTCCCGATAGAGGGTCTGAAGGCCATAAAAGCTTTATTTTTTCCGATTTCGCTGAAATTTGGAATAGTGCTCAGTTTAATATGGTTCACATCGGACTATGTTAAGATATAGCTGTCATATAGACCGATCTGCCGATAAAGGGTCTGATGTCCATAAAAGCTTTACTTTTTAACCGATTTCGTTAAAATTTGAAACAGTGAGTTATTTTAAGCCTACTGATACCCGACCTTAATATGGTTCAGATCGGACTTCATTTAGATATAGCTGCCATATAGGCCGATCTCGCGAAAAGGGGTTTGAAGGCCATAAAAGATATAGCTGTCATATAGAGCGATCTGCCGATAAGGGGTCTGAGGGCCATAAAAGCTTTATTTTTTATCCGATTTCGCTGAAATTTGGAATAGTTCGCAGTTTTAAGACATTCGACCCAAATATGGTACAGATCGGGCCATATTAAGATATAGCTGTCATATAGACCGATCTGCCGATAAGGGTCTGAAGGCCATAAAAGCTTTATTTATTATTCGATTTCGCTGAAATTTGGAATAGTGCGCAGTTTTAAGCCTCCCAATATCCGACCCCAATATGGTACAGATCGGACCATATTTAGATATAGCTGTCATATAGACCGATCTTCCGATATGGGTCTGAAGACCATAAAAGCTTTATATATTACCCGATTTCGCTGAAATTTGGAATAGTGCGCAGTTTAAGCCTTCTAACATCCGACCCCTATATGGTACAGACCGGGTCATATTTAGATATAGCTGTCATATAGACCGATCTGCCGATAAAGGGTCTGAAGGCCATAAAAGCTATATTTTTTTATCCGATTTCGCTGAGATTTAAAACAGTGAGTAGGTTAAGACCTTCCAACATCCAACCTAAACATGATTCTGATCGGACTATATTTAGATATAGCTGCCATATAGACCGGTCTGCCGCTAAGGTGTCCAAAGCCAATAAAAGCTTTATTTATTACCCGATTTCGCTGAAATTTGAAACAGTGAGTAGGTTAAGACCTCCCAACATCCAACCTAAACATGATTCTGATCGGATTATACTTAGATATAGCCGCCCATAAAAGCTTTATTTATTACCAGATTTCGCTGTAATTTGAAACGATGAGTCTTTCTTAGCCTCACGATATTCGACCTTAATATGGTTCAGCTCGGTTTATAGTTGGATATATCTGCCAAAGAGACCAATATTTTGTTCTACAAAATTGAATAGAGACATATATATTAGACCACTCAATCTTCGTGCCGAATTTGGGTGCTTTAGTTATCCAATTTTCACCGAATTGGATACCCATCATCGAACTTTGGATACCCACCACCTCGGTAGGCCCGGCCGAACTCAATGCCTTTTTACATGTTTTTTTTTTTTAATTTTATTTTATGATTTTTTTTTTTTTTTTTTGCTTAAACACTTGTCTTATATTTTTCATATTGGATTTTCATTCCGATCAATGTTTTTTATTTCAAAATATCAAAAATTTTCATACAACAATTTGGTGGTTTTTAAACATATTATATGACATACAAACGGCTACATTGACGTCCTCCGACCAAAACAATTTATCAACTCGTGTTGTCATGTCAGACGTTGAAAATATTACACCACATCGTCATAATAATTAAATCAACGAAGGAAAATTCAACAACAAGAAAAGTCCAAATTTACATGTACCACTTTATTTTATAATATAAGGAAAACTGATCGTATATTGCAAGAAACATGGAATTGCTGCAACAACCCCTCAGCTGTTACGTACAAAGAATTGTAAATTTTCAGGAATTTTCTTTGTTTTCGGTTAATTTTTTTCGAATAGGGAAGTTACTCATTTGTTGCGAAAACTCATAGCCCATTTTAGCTCAATTTGTACTTTGAACTCATTCTTTGCTAGGAATCGAATTATTTGCAATTGGCTCATTGACCAAAAATAGAATGTAACGTTTCTTGATAATGTTCTTTAGCGGAAGAGTAGAAAATCCCCAAAATGTCATGGGTCCAGTAATTAATTGTATTCCATGCTGCAAAGCAAATTTCTAAAATAAACAACATTGAGTAGAACACTTGTTCGATAATTCTTCAATCGGTGATATTTGGGGTTGACGTTGTTGGTGTTGCTGTTGTTGTTGTTGTTGTTGTTGTTGTTGTTGTCCCAACTTCTGTATTTTCTAAAAGCTAAAAATATTTTATTTAAATTTAATCCCAACAGCAATGATGAAACTATTTTATTTTTTACACCCCAGAGCAGTGGGACAGTGGGAAAAACTATTCATCAGATTCTAAATAAAAAAGAGGTCTGTGTTAACAAGACAATAACAATGGCCACAATATGCTTCTCTTTAATTTAATGCCAGAGAAAAGTGAAAGTTGATTAATTATACCGTGTTACGCCCGATAATAAGGTGTGAAGAGGTAGCTAGATTGGTAGGTAGATTCACAGCTAGTGACCAATCTCCTACATGCATTTCGTTCTGTTACTATTTTGACAATGCGGAAAGACTTGCAAATGCATCAACCACATTTAGCACCATGGCTTCGCAATCATCTTGAACATCATCATCATCACCATCATCACTATGAAGAACTGCACCCAACAACACACCGTTTTTGATCTATTTTCGCATCCATCTTGAGGGTGGTGGTTGAATGGTTGTGGTCAGTGTCTAACATCAGATGCCCTGAGAGATATTTTCGTTATTTGTCACATTGTTCTTTTTTTTGTGTGTGAAAAAGTTCTTGGTATGCTTGAATGGGATATGGTGATTGATACATTGTTGTAATGAACCAAAAGAACACTTTAAAGAGATCTACGCAAGTTCTTGCTTTTTTTGCTGCTTTGGCAAAATATTAAACTTCAAGATTTGTGTATTTTTGTGTTTAGATGATTCGCGCTTCCAAAGCAAAGCAACGGGCATAGGCAATTTGGGAAAAAGCACACAATAACAGCAAAAGGAAAATTAAAAAGAGATTTGAGTATAATGAAAATAAAATAATGAAATAATTACACATCCAAGCAAAGACAATGTCAGTATTTGCACAGAGGTGTTCTGTTTAAATTGTATACAGGGGAGCTTTTCCGGAGTATGAATTGGAATCGATTCCAGGGCATTTAGCATATAAATGCATTACAGAAATTTTCTATATGAACACTAAACAATATCGAAATGGTTGTTATGTTATTTAGTTGGGTTTAAGGAAAAACAAGTAAAAAGGCATTAAGTTCGGCCCGGCATTAAGTACTCACTGTTTCAAATTACAGCGAAATCGGTTAAAAAATAAAGCTTTTATGGCCTTCAGACTCCATATCAGGAGATCGGTCTATATGGCAGCTATATCTAAATATAGTCCGATCTGTACCATATTTGGGTCGGATGTTGAGAGGCTTAAAATTGCACACTATTCAAAATTTCAGCGAAATCGAATATTAAATAAAGCTTTTATGGCATTCAGACCCTTTATCGGGAGATCGGTCTATATGGCAGCTATATCTAAATATGTACCGATCTAATCCATATTTAGATCAGATGTCGGGAGGCTTAAAATAACTCACTGTTGCAAATTTCAGCGAAATCGAGTAATAAAAAAGCTTTTATGGTCTTCAGACCCTTTATCGGGAGATCGGTTATCGGGAAGCCTTAAACTACTTACAGTTTCATATTTCAGCAAAGTCGGATGAAAAATAAAGTTTTTATTGGCATTAAACCCTATATCGGAAAATCGGTCTATATAGCAGCTATATCCAAATATGGTCCGATTTGGCCCGTTCAAGAACTTACTTGCCAAATTTTTCCTCAATATCTCAATTTTTAAAGGCTCTAGAGTGATTGCAACAGACGGACAGAAACACGGACATCATTAAATCGTCTTAGAATTTTACGACGATCCGAAATATATCCGATCCGGAATGACTAAATGAATATACCCCCTATCCTACGGTGGTAGGAAAACTTGAAAATAAGAAACTTTCTTCGAAAGAAAGTCGCTACGATTAAACGACACCATTATTTCACTAGGAATTTCGCTCATCTTTCTTCTGTTTCGAAAAGTTTTATATGCAGGCTTACGGTCGTATTCATAAAATTTATTGCAGCCTTAAAATAGGTTTATTTGACCTCGTGATAGGTGATAAAGGTTGGAAGCCATCGTAGCGCAGAAATTGGAGAAGAGAGGAGAGGAGAGGAGAGGAGAGGAGAGGAGAGGAGAGGAGAGGAGAGGAGAGGAGAGGAGAGGAGAGGAGAGGAGAGGAGAGGAGAGGAGAGGAGAGGAGAGGAGAGGAGAGGAGAGGAGAGGAGAGGAGAGGAGAGGAGAGGAGAGGAGAGGAGAGGAGAGGAGAGGAGAGGAGAGGAGAGGAGAGGAGAGGAGAGGAGAGGAGAGGAGAGGAGAGGAGAGGAGAGGAGAGGAGAGGAGAGGAGAGGAGAGGAGAGGAGAGGAGAGGAGAGGAGAGGAGAGGAGAGGAGAGGAGAGGAGAGGAGAGGAGAGGAGAGGAGAGGAGAGGAGAGGAGAGGAGAGGAGAGGAGAGGAGAGGAGAGGAGAGGAGAGGAGAGGAGAGGAGAGGAGAGGAGAGGAGAGGAGAGGAGAGGAGAGGAGAGGAGAGGAGAGGAGAGGAGAGGAGAGGAGAGGAGAGGAGAGGAGAGGAGAGGAGAGGAGAGGAGAGGAGAGGAGAGGAGAGGAGAGGAGAGGAGAGGAGAGGAGAGGAGAGGAGAGGAGAGGAGAGGAGAGGAGAGGAGAGGAGAGGAGAGGAGAGGAATCCTTTTTTTTGCCCATAAGCAGAAGCAGGTTAAGTTAGAAGATGGGCTATATCGGACTATATGTTGAGTTGTGTTAGGCCCTTCGACATTTTTCGTTAATTTGGCTCAGATCGGTCCAGGTTTGGATAAAGCTGCCATATAGACCGATGTCCCGATTTAAGGGTGCCATAAAGGGTGCATTTATTGTCCGATGTTGGCGAAATTTGGGACAGTGATTTAAAATAGGCCCCTCGACATACTTCTGCTGTATGGCAGATATCGGTCCAGATTTGGATATAGCTGCCATATAGACTGGTCTCTCGATTTAATGTTTTGGGCCCATAAAAGGCGTATTTATTGTCCGATGTCACCGAAATTTGGGACAGTGAGTCAAGTTAATCCCCTCGACATACTTCTGCAATACGGCACTGATTGGTGCAGATTTGGATATAGCTGCCATATAGACTCATCTCTTGATTTAAGGCCCATAAAAGACGCATTCCGATCTCGCCGAATTTTGGGACAGTGAGTTGTGTTAGTCTCCTCGAAATTTTTCTGCAACTTGGCCCAAATCGGTCTAGATTTGGATATAGCTGCCATATAGACCGATATCTCGATTTAAAGTCTTGGTTTCATACAAGGCTCATTTATAATCCGATTTCACTAAAATTTGACACAGTGACTTATGTTAGGCTTTTGAACATCCGTGTCGTTTATGGTTCAGATCGGTTTATTTTTAGTTAAAGCTACTTAAAAGATCAATGTTTTGTTATACACAATGACTTGTACTTATTGGTATTTGGTCTAAATCGTAACATATTTCGATATAGCTGCTATGGGACGTAAAGTATGCATTTTTCACCGGATTTTGACGAAAGGTGGTTTACGTCTGAACTTACCGCCGTTTTACTTGTTACTTGTAATCTTTTTACCAGCATTAGAAGGAAATAACCACTGATGAAAATTTTTTTCTGATGTTCTCGCCAAGATTCGAACCCAGGCGTTCAGCGTCATAGGTGGGCATGCAAACCTCTGCGCTACAGTGGCCTTCGAGAAGTTTGAATAGACTTCTTAAATTAAACTCAGCATTTGTTTTTTCTACTGCCCACCAAGAATAACTAGTTATGCGGATAAAAGTTACGACATTTGCGGATAAAAGTTACGACATTTTGTCCATTTTGTCCAACCGCCCGTACGCACGCCAACTTTCGAAGGAGTAAAGCTAGCCGCTTTAAATTTGGCACGAATACTTCTTATTAGTGTAGGTCAGTAGGGATTGTAAATGGGCCATATCGGTCCATGTTTTGATATAGCCGCCATATAAACCGATCTTGGATCTTGACTTCTTGAGCCTCCAGAGGGCGCAATTCTCGTCCGATTTGACTGAAATTTCGCACGTGGTGTTTTGGTGTCACTTTCAACAACTGTTTCAAGTATGATTCAAATCGGTTCATAATCTGGTATAGCTGTCATATGAACCGATCTGGGATCTTGACTTCTTGAGCCAATAGAGCGCGCAATTCTCATCCGATTTGGCTGAAATTTTGCATGAGGTGTTTTGTTATGTCTTCCAATAACTGTGCAAAGTATGGCGCAAATCGGTACATAATCTGGTATAGCTGTTATATAAACCGATCTGGGATCTTGACTTCTTGAGCCTCTAGAGGGAGCAATTCTCATCCGATTTGACTGAAATTTTGCGCATAGTGTTTTCGTATCACTTTCAACAACAGCGCTAAGTATGGTTCAAATCGGTCCATGTTTTGATATAGCTGCCATATGAACCGATCTTGGGTCTTGAGTTCTTGAGCCTCTAAAGGGCGCAATTCTCGACCGATTGGACTGAAATTTTGCACGTAGTGTTTTCAACAACTTTTTTAAGTATGGTTCAAATCGGATTAAAATCTGGTTTAGCTGTCATATAAACCAATCTGGGAACTTGACTTCTTGAGCCAATAGAGCGCGCAATTCTCATCCGATTTGGCTGAAATTTTGCACGTAGTGTTTTGTTATGACTTCCAATAACTGTGTTTAGTATGGTGCAAATCGGTTCATAACATGATATAGCTGCCATATAAACCGATCTGGGATCTTGACTTCTTGAGCCTCTAGACGGCCCAATTTTCAACCGATTTGGAACAATTTTGTACAACGGCTTCTCTCATGACCTTCAACATAAAAGTTTAATATGGTCTGAATCGATCAATAGCTTGATACTACTCCCATATAAACCTATCTCCCGATTTAGCTTCTTAAGCCCCTACAAGGCGAAAATCTAATACGAATGAACTGAAAACTTAAACAATGACTTCTATAACGTTCAGCATTCATTTATGGTCCGAATCGGACTATAACTTGGTTTTTTTATTGCTATGTATTGGGGCTGAAATACTTCAAGTATCGTCCTTATTGTTGAGAAACTGCTAATTTATGCACCACGTTTAGCCTCATGGGCCAATTTTAAGCGGAAATCGACTATGACTTACCCCAGACGATACGGGTCCGTTTGTATTGCATTGATATGATTGACATCTCTCTCAAACCTAAACTAATAGCAGTAATAATGGGAAGTTCATTTACCTTAAAAAAGACCCCCTATTGGGACACGTTCCTGAAATCGTATCGGGTACTATTTAGCTTTGGCATGGTCCATAGAACACATACACGGATCCACTCGAATGGGTCAGTGTGGCGCAGGCAGGCAGGCATAGCCGTAAGAAAGGAACAGATAAATTGATACATCTGTATGTAAAAATCAGCAACACCAACAACAACTACAACGACACACAAAAAACAACACTAGCCGCAATACAAAAAGATGCCGCAGATGCTCGCTCGGTAGCCGCAACAACCGCAGCAGCTGATGTTGAATGAAGAAAGGAGATGAGACACAAAATTGCAAAAAATAACATGAAGAAGAAGCAGGAAAACGCAAAAAAATACTTGTTTATTCGGATTTGTGTTTTTAAATTTAGTACTTGGGCAGCTTTCAATACGATCAAAACGTTCTATTCTTTTTATACCAAACCGTATAAATTACAAGATCTATTTTTTTTTTGCAAAAGTCAGCAAATCATTATCTCTAACTGAGAGAAATCACAAAAAAAAAACGAAAAAGACAATTGAACGATTTTTCGTGCGAAGAAGTTTTTGTAACGGAAAATTAAACATTTCAAATTAGTTTTCGAAGTCACAACAAACTCTTGCCGTTGGTGTTGTCGCTGAAGAAGAAGAAGTAAACGGAGGATCATGAGCCCTAAACTGCATGAATTTGCGGTAGTACTCAAACGTGATGGTCAAAATACTCCCTGGGGTATACGTCTGGTCGGTGGCAATGATCTAGATACGCCTTTGATAATTACACGGGTAAAACAAAAACAAAAACAAATATCGAAAAATATTTTTAGTGACTGTGATGACAATGACATTATTTTTTGTGTGTGCAATTTGATTTTTATTTGGACGATGATGAAATTGAATGCCATTATGCAATGTGAGATATCTATCTGACTATCTGTCACCCAGCGAAATTTTAAAATGTTGTGTTCATCGATCTGACAACGCTGTGCCGATTGTCTTTTGCTTTTAAGGACATTTATTGCTTAATGTCTTATGCCCAACGTCTGCAAATATCTCTTGCGTCCTCTTTGGTTTGTAATTCATCAAAAATTTGGTTAACGAGCAGAAAATTGATTTGCCAAGTTTATTTACCACAACAAAACATTCTCCCTCAAAAAAAAAAAAAAAAAAAACACAATAAAGAAACTAAAATTTACAAAAAAATAACAAAAAATTAAACAATGCCACTATCAAAACTAAGCGAAATGTAAAGTAAGGCATAATGGTGGCAGCCATACCACCGCACATTGTGAATGAAAACAAAACATCAAACCACAGCGCCCAAGAATAACAAAGCCTCCGTCAAATGCCACCACTTGCTACTCTCCCACAACCTGGCCGCCAATAAATATTGGTACCATGTTTTCCTGTTGTCGTTTTTTTTTCATTGCTCACAGTTGGCATCAATTTAGCCAGTTTTGTTTGCAAAGTTTTTTTTTCTCTCTCACTTGATTTTTATTGTAATTTGTAATCGTGGCAAATTGCGCTTTTTCTTTAATTTACCAAAAAAAAACAGTGGTGTTTATTTTCCCTTTTTTCTGCTCTCAAAAAATGATGAATGTCTTGTATAGACAAAGTCTCTTTCTATTCTTCCCCCTTGCAAAATACAGCACAAGACGCCTTTGGCTGCGTCGTCATGTAAACAACTCACCAACAACAACAATTACGTACAAACATTTTGCTTCTCAGGTATTTAGCTACCTTTAGAGGCATATGCATGTATGTGTGTGTTAATGTGTCGTCTCTGAAAATTACACATATATGTATATGCAAGTGTTTGAAATTGTTCTCTGCTCTTGGTGCAGATGTGTGTACAATGACCACATTTGATAAATTCTTGTGAAATCAACAAACAATGTCAACATATTTTAACTTTCTTACCCAAAATCCTTGAAATAATGTCAAAGTTAGACACCATATATCAGAATGTTCTTATAATTAAATTAATGATTTCAAACGTTTTGGCATATCACAATATTGGCCTTAATGGTCAATCAAAATATTGGCCTAATGCGCCACTGATTGCATGTAATGTGCACGACGGTCTTTCGAAGTTTTTCAAACATGTGCAGAATCATACTTGTTTTTGTTTAGCATTGCGATTATGTTTTGATGGCGAAATACGAAATTGTATAGAATTACCTTTTAAAAAGATTTGCATTCATTTTTGGTTTGTTAATGTGTGTTGCATTGCATATTCATTGCCTGCCATACGCTGTCCATTGAAGTTAGCCTATATGGGTGAGAGCTTCTCAAGCAATCATAGCAAAATCGTATGCAATAGTATGGTTGCCCAAAAAGTAATTGCGGATTTTTCATATAGTCGGCGTTGACAAATTTTTTCACAGCTTGTGACTCTGTAATTGCATTCTTTCTTCTGTCAGTTTTCAGCTGTAACTTTTAGCTTGCTTTAGAAAAAAAGTGTAAAAAAGTATATTTGATTAAAGTTCGTTCTAAGTTTTATTAAAAATGCATTTAAAAATTCGCAATTACTTTTTGGGCAACCCAATATAATGGTGTATTACATAGCGGTGAGTTGAAAGATTGGGTGGCACCGTAGCGCAGAGGTTAGCATGTCCGCCTATGGCGCTAAAAGCCTGGGTTTGAATCCTGGCGAGAACAGCAGAAATAAATTGTCAGCGGTGGTTATGCCATCCTAATACTGGCGACATTTGTCAGATATTTTGCCATGTAAAAACATTTTCCCAAAAAGGTGTTGCACTGCGCGCGCCTTTCGGACTTGGTTATAAAAAGGAGGTCTCTAATCATTGAGCTTAATCTTGAATCGGACAGCACCCATTGATATGTGAGAAGTTTGCCCTTGTTTCATAATGAAATGTTTCTGTATTGGGCCGTTAAATCAAACATCTCATACAAGATTTTGTAAAGATTGAATCAAAATTGTGTCTAGTACAGTCCCTAAAGTCCATATCAGATGAAAGATATATGAGAACTTTATCTAAATCTGAACCGATGTTGCACACGTATTAAGACGTCACATTTAACATCTTCTAAAGACCGGATCAAAATTGTGGCTTATACGGCCTTAAAAGGTCATATCAGATGAGAGTTATATATGAAAGCTATAGCTAAATCTAATCCGATTTGGTTCATATAGACCGATCTCTCAATTTATGGTTTTGAGCCCATAAAAAGCGAAAATCGCGGAAATTTAGGACAGCGAGTTAAGTTAAGCCCCTCGACATACTTCTGCAATATGGCATGGATCGGTCCAGATTTGGATAAAGCTGTCATATAGACCGATCTCTCGATTTAAGGTTTTGGGCCCATAAAATGAGCATTTATTGTCCGATGTCGCCGAAATTTGGGACAATGAGTTGTGTTAGGCCCTTCGATATTCTTCTTCATTTTGGATCAGATCGGTCCACATTCGGATATAGCTGCCATATAGACTGATCTCTCGCTTTAAGGTCTTTGGGCCATAAAAGGCGAATTTATTGTCCGATTTCGCCGAAATTTGGGACAGTGAGTTGTGTTAAGCTCTTCAAAATTTTTCTGCAACTTGGTCTAAATCGGTCCAGATTTGGATATAGCTGCCATATAGACCGATATCTTGATTTAAAGTCTTGGCCCCATAAAAGGCGCATTTATCATCCGATTTCACTGACATTTGACACAGTGACTTATGTTAGGATTTTCGACATCCGTGCGTATATGGTTCAGATGGGTTTATTTTTAGATATAGCTACCAAAAGGACCATTATTTTGTTATGCACAATTGAACAATGACTTGCACTTATTAGTATTTGGTCCAAATCGGTACATATTTCTGTATAGCTGCTATGGGGCATAAGGTATGCATTTTTCACCGGATTATGACGAAAGGTGGTTTACATATATACCCGAGGTGGTGGGTATCCAAAGATCGGTCCGGCCTAATTAATGCCTTTTTACTTGTTTCTTTTTCTACTTGTTGTTAAGCAAAAAATTATTTCCGGCTAATTAACTTCAAATAAAAACGCATTTTTCCCCTGGAAACATAGCGTTTTATTTTTTGTCAAATAGCAATTAAGCAAAAATTAGTAATAATTTTTAAGTTTATAAATATAGTCAATTAGTAACAAGCAGTGTTTTTTTTTTTTTTTTTGAGAATAGACAGCATATGAAGGTGGTGGTTTTTTTAAGTTTGAGAAACTTTTTTACAGGTCAAGATAAAATGTCACTTTCATAAGGCTTACTGTTCTTCGGATAAATCTTCAGTATCAGAGTATTTCGTTTGCTTTCGTATATAAAAGAGAATTTTTTATTCAAAATACGATTACTGGCTTAGGTGTATGTCCATAGTGGCATAGGGCGGATTAATATCCGCACCCTTCAACCTAAACTATTCAAAATAGCAAATAATTTTGTTAGGTGTATTGTCTGTCGAAAATGGAAAAGCAGACTGCTGTGTTTATTATTTTATTTTATTTTAACTAACACTCTCTGCTATTATTACTACAAGATCTGCTAAAATATTTAACTCATATAAAAGCTGAGCCGACAAACCTAATTTGCTTTAATAGCAAACAAATTGTTTTGCTTTTAAGGCATACATAGTTGCTTCAAGAGATAGAATTTTGACAATTCACAATAGTATTTTTAAACTGACGACCTTAGGATGGGCTCCCCATTAGGTATATATATTATTGATCATCTTGACATTCTAGCCATGTCCGTCCGTCTCTCCGATTATTCGAAAACACGATAGCAGTCAACGAATGAAGATATCCGCTTGAAATTTTGAACATATATTTCTTATTGCTATACGTCCTTAGGGACTGCAAATGGGCCATATCGGTTCCGATTTGGATATAGCCCCCATATAAACCAATCAACGGCTTTGAATTCTTGAGCCCCTAGATGCCTCAACTTATCTCCGACACAAAGACGTCTTTTTGACTTTCAACATCATTGCCAAATTTGATCCGTATCGGTCTATATGCTGATATAGCTCCTATATAAACCGAGGCCCTAAAAACCTTAATTATTGTCCGATTTTACTGGAATGTTGTAAGCAAAGTATGTTTACACCCTCAAAAGGCAACATCAAATCCCGCTACCAACTCGCCCCGGTAGCCGAGTTGGTAGCGTGCTTGGATTATCAGTGCAGGGGTCGTGGGTTCGATCATCGTCAGAAGCCTTGGTCTGTCGCTACTGTGGTATAGTATTAAGCAATCAGGCTGCTATTCTAAAATTGCAAATATTTTGCTGAGATGGCATCAAAATTGATTACTAATAGTCAAAAGACAGTGCTTGCTATTATCAAAATACCTTTTTTTTATGAGGATAGCAATAATTGTTTGTCACTTAAGGAGTTTATCAAAGACTTAAGTTACAAAAACAAATTTTGTTGTTTTGTTGTTTGCAACTGTCATACGCTTGACAAAACGATATGCATATCTGAATTCCCTTTCTTAGCAGAAAAATATTGGTAGTTTATCAAACATTTTTCCCAAAAGCAAGGCAAATTTGAAGAAAATTCTCTGATCTGAAGTTTATTCGAATAATACATAAAGCGACAAATATGTCTAGATCGGGGTGCCTTCATTTATTCTTTACAGATACTGTAGAACAAGTAAAAAGGCGTTAAGTTCGGCCGGGCCAAACTTTGGATACCCACTACCTCGGGTGTATATGTAAACCACCCTTCGTCAAAACTCGATGAAAAATGCATACCTTATACCCCATTGCAGATATATCGAAATATATTCCAATTTTAATCAAACACTAATACGTAAAAGTCATTGTTCAATTGTGTATAACACAATATTGATCTTTTTAGCAGCTATATCTAAAAATAAACCGATCTGAACCATATACGACACGAATGTCGAAAAGTCTAACACAAGTCATTGTGTCAAATTTAAGTGAAATCGGATTATAAATGCGCCCTATATGGGGCCAAGACTTTCAATCGAGATATCGATCTACATGGCAGCTATATCCAAGTTAGGCCTAATTGCAGAAAAATTTTGAAGAGCCTAACACAACTAACTATACCAAATTCCGGCGAAATCGGACAATAAATGCGCCTTTTATGGGTTCAAAACCTTAAATGAATAAATCGGTCTATATGGCAGCTATATCCAAATCTGGGCTTAATTTAACTCACTATCCCAAATTTCGGCAAAATCGGACAATAAATGCGCCTTTTATGGGCTGAAAATCTTAAATCGGGAGATCGGTCTATATGGCAGCTATATGCAAATCTTGATCGATCTAGGCCAAATTTCAGAAGTATATCGAGGGGCTTCATTTAACTCACTGTCCCAAATTTCGGTGACATCGGACAATAAATGCGCCTTTTATGAGCCCAAAGCCTTAAATCGAAAGATCGGTCTATATGGGAGCTATATCCAAACCTGAACATATCTGAGCCAAATTGAAGAAAAATATCGAAGGGCCTAACACCCATTTTCGAACCTAACCTGCTTATGGACAAAAGAAGATTCTGTGCAAAGTTTCAGCCCAATAACTCTACTTCTAAAGACTGTAGCGTGATTTCAACAGACAGCGGACGGACATGGCTAGATCGTCTTAGATTTTTACGCTGATCAAGACTATATATACGTTATAGGATCGGAAATGGATATTTCGATGTGTTGCAAACGGAATGACAAAATGAATATACCCCCATTCTTCGGTGGTGGGTATAAAAATGCAGTAAATTATGATTTACTATATCACAAATAGAGACACTGTATAAATTACAAAAAAAAATTGGATTGTATTCTGGAACACTAAATATGTTCCCTTACATTTTATATATCTCACTTAAATTTTTTGTTAGTATTTTTTTGTTTTGAAAAATTACAATGTTCTAAATTTAAGTATTGATTTTAGATATTATATGTAACATAAACAATAACATCCACCAAAATTCAAATTGACATTTTTTTTATTTTTGGAAATATGCCAAATTGGCAAACAAAGCAGATACATTTAACCCATGACATGGGGCGCACTGCCATTTTATGAGATTCTATTTTTAAACAACACTGAACAATGCCGAAATTATTTTATTAATCTAATTATTGACACAAAACAATACAAGGCCATCTTGGTTTGTGCGGTGTGGATTCAAATTTTTATTGGCGAGATTTTATAATTTTTTTTTAAGAGCAGGAAAAACGGATTTAGTACCTTGAATTCAGACATACATATATTTTTCGTTTTTATGCATAAAAAAATTAATTTTATAAAAATTATTCATTGGACAATCAAAACTCCGATGTCAAATATTTCTTATTCTCAGATATGAATGTTAAATATGAAATGTTGTTGCTTAACAAACAATGTTTTGTTTTCCGACAAATACTCGGAGATGTTGTTGTAAATTATTCAATTTGTCTATCGCCCATTATAATTATTAAAAATTATTCAATTTCTTGTTTGTAATTTGTATATTAAATAAATACGTTGGAAAAACATTACAAGATATGTATGTATTTAACTACCCATAGCTTGTTAATTATCTTTTACGAATTTTCCAAGTTTGTCTCTTGTTATTAATTAATAAATTTCCCATCACATTCTCTTGTGATGTGAAAATGAAATGAAAATAGCCAAGGCCAAATACGAAAAGCAAATAAACTAATAATTTTCAAAAAAAATAAAATGAAATATGTTCAAATAAATGTCAATTTAACAAATGAAACGGGGACATGAAAATGCAAACAAAATTTTTGAATAGCTTAGAAATTAGCAAAAAGGCATTAAGTTCGGCCGGGCCGAACTTTGGATACCCACCACCTCTGGTGTATATGTGAACCCCATATCGTCAATATCCGGTGAAAATTGGATAACTTAAGCGCCCAAATTCGGCACGGACATTGAGTGGTCTAATATATATGTCATTCTTCAATTTTGTAGAACACAATATTGGTCTTTTTGGCAGATATATCCTAATATGAACCGATCACAAACATATAAAGGTCAAATATCGGGTGGGTCAGAAAAACTCACTATTTCAAATTTTAACGAAATGGGGTAATAAATAAAGCTTTTATGGGCTTCAGACCCATATCGGGAGATCGGTTTAAATGGCAGCTATATTTAAATATAGTCCGATCAGAACCATATTTAGGTCGGATGTTAGGAGGCCTAAAACTACTCACTGTTACAAATTTCAGCGAAATCGGATAAAAATAAAGCTTTTATGAGCTTCAGACCCTTTATCGGCAGATCGGTCTATATGGCAGCTATATCTAAATATAGACCGATCTAATCCATATTTCGGTCAGATATCGGGAGGCTTAAAAGAACCCACTGTTTTAAATGTCAGCGAATTTGGGTAATATATAAAGCTTTTATGGTCTTCAGACCCTTTATCGGGAGATCGGTCTATATGGCAGCTATATATAAACAAGGACCGATCTAATCCATATTTAGGTCAGATATCGGGAGACTTAAGATAACTCACTGTTTTAAATTTCAGCGAAATCGGGTAATAAATAAAGCTTTTATGATCGTCAGACCCTTTATCGGGAGATCGGTCTATATGGCAGCTATATCTAAATAAGGAGCGATCTAATCCATATTAAGGTCAGATATCAGGAGGCTTAAGATAACTCACTGTTTAAAATTTCAGACCCTTTAACGGCAGATCGGTCTATATGGCAGCTATATCTAAAAATGGACCGATCTAATCCATATTTAGGTCAGATATCGGGAGGCTCAGAAAAACGCACTGTTTTAAATCTCAGCGAAATCAGGTAATATATAAAGCTTTTATGATCGTCAGACCCTTTATCGGGAGATCGGTCTATATGGCAACTATATCTAAACATGGAAAAAAGTGTAAAAAAAAAGTATATTTGATTAAAGTTCATTCTAAGTTTTATTAAAAATGCATTTACTTTCTTTTAAAAAATCCGCCATTACTTTTTGTGCAACCCAATATATTCTTGATTGTGAAAGAAATCTAAGACGATCTAGCAATGTCCGTTCGTCCGTCTGTCCGTTTGTCCGTCCATCCATCTGCCTTTTTGTTGAAATCACGCTACAGTCTTTGAAAAAAGAGATATTGAGCTGAAACTTTGCACAGATTTTTTCGTTGTCCATTGGCAGGTTAAGTTCGAAAATAGGCTATATGGGACTATATCTTGATTTAGCCCCCATATAAACCGATTCGCCGAGTTAAGGTCATAGGCCCATTAAAATTATATGTTTTATCCGATTTTACTGAAATTTAGGACAGTGAGTTGTGTTAGGCTCCTCAACATCCCTGTTCAATTCGTCTCAGATCGGTCCAGATTTAGATATAGCGTATTTTTTGTCCGATTTCGCTAAAATTTAGTATAGCGAGTTGTGTTGGGCTCCTCGACATCCTTGTTGAATTTGGCTCACATTGGTGCAGATTTGGATATAGCTGTCATATAGACCGATCTCTCGATTTAAGGTCTTTGCCCATAATAGAAGCATTTATTGTCCGATTTCGCTGAAATTTAGTATAGCGAGTTGTGTTCAATACGGCCCAGATCGGTCCAGATTTGGATATAGCTGCCATACATACCGATCTCCCGATTTAAGGTTTTGGACCCATAAAAAGTGAGTTTAATAACCAATTTTACTGAAATTAGGCACAATGAGTTGTGTTAGGCCCCTCGACATTCGTATGATTAAGATCTGTCTTTATTTCGACATAACTGCCATATTACCAATCTCTCAATTTTGGGTAATGAGCTCATAAGAGGTAAACGTAGCGCAGAGGTTAGCTTGACCGCCTATGACGCTGAACGCCTGGGCTCGAATTCTGGCGAGACCATCAGAAAAATTATCAACGGTGAATTTCCCCTCCTAATGCTGGCAATATTTGTGAGGTCTAATGCCATGTAAAATTTCTCTCCAAAGAGGTGTATGAAGAAATTTTATTACACACAGCAAATATGTTGAAAATTATTCACTTTCTTAAAATTTTTTTACTCAGGGCGTTTTTTCCTAAGATTCCCAAAAAAATAAAAATAATATGTTTTAAATACTTTAAATAATTTTAATTTATCCTTTAGGTACAAGTTGGCAGTCCAGCTTTTGGTGAAGTTCTTAGAGGCGATATTATATGCAAAATTGGAGAATACGATGCCAGAGATGTTAGCCATGCCGATGCTCAAATGTTATTCCGTACAGCTGGTAATGAAATCAATTTAGTCGTCCACAGGTAACTTGCAAAAATCAATAACCCTTCCTGTTAAACGCTATATCAAAGAACAAAATTACTATCTTCATCTACAGAGATAGCAAAATTGCTTATACCCAGGGCTTAAATGCAGACAATTCGAGACCAAATTCATCATTACTTTCCACAAGCCCAGATCCAAATTACCCACATAGGTTAGAAAGAAAGAGAGAGAGAGAGAAATCTCTCTTTATATAATTTTTCTTTAATATAATTTTCCCAAATTGCTTTTGTCTTTTAGAGCTCCTTCACCTTTTCTACCCGGTCCTGGCTGTTATGAACATGCTTTGGAAGAACCCATAAATACGTTGCCTCAAACAGTATTTCCCAAATTGAATCCATCGGGAGGTTATGTGCCCCCATCCAGCACTTTTCAACCAATGCCAACCAGGGATCATCAACAGGATGTGGCTGAGGAGCAGGCCACCATAGTGAATCAAGTGAGTCCCTAAATGCTTACTACTATTTGAAGAATAAAAGAAACTGCCACCACCACCAACACCACCACCTCCACCACAATCCATTCAACTTAAACAATCGCTATTACTCATCTAATGCAAATTTGCGCTTGGCTTTTTCTTATTTGGATGCTTCTTTTATTTTTAAATTCTATTAACAAAATATTGTTCTTGTTCTTGTAGCTATAGCTATAGTTGTTGTTGTTACTTTCTTCTATATGCAATAAAAACATCTGTTGATTTGATTTTACATAACCTGGTGGCCACTTTGAAATTCAAATTTAAACAAAAGCTTTTCACTTAAAAAATATTTCATATTTTTTGGGATTTTTTTTTTTGGCATTATTAAAATACATCAAATTCATTCATATCATATAGTATATATAATATACATTTATATATAGTATATATATGCATATTCATCCCCATTCCTCCATTCATCGGCCTGTTTGGTCAATTAACAATTCATATAATGAATTTGCCTAAAAGTATGCTTTAAAATTTGTCAACTATGTAACGGAAAATGAATTTTTTTTAAATTCAGTATGGGATGATTAGTTATAAACACTGGTTTAACAAAAGAGCACAACATGACTTAAAAAAATCCCATTCTCACATGTAATCAATGCCAAACGCCACCATGTTCGAATCTTAGTGAGAACATGGTGGCGTATACAAATCATTTGTTATTTTCATAACGTATACGCACTGGAGGCTTAGCTTGTAGAGTTAAGAATAAAACCCGGTATGCAACGAATTTTCGTAGTCATAAGAAATTTATTGTCATTTTCTAAGCGACACATTCGTTTTGATTTATGATTTTCGATTTGATCAGGGTGACATTGTGAGCACTGGTAACTTTTCTCGGTTT
Source organism: Stomoxys calcitrans (assembly GCF_963082655.1). Classification (NCBI taxonomy): domain Eukaryota; kingdom Metazoa; phylum Arthropoda; class Insecta; order Diptera; family Muscidae; genus Stomoxys; species Stomoxys calcitrans. The sequence continues at coordinate 257,367,405 of NC_081552.1, read as the reverse complement.
GTTTCGTTGACGGAAAAGGAATGCTTTGATAATTTTATGCGCCACATAATGCATATATTTGCATAAAGTAAAGTAAAATTTTGATAAATGCGAAGAAGGCCACCGTAGCTCAGAGGTAAATGCAATTTTTTTAAAAAATCGTGTCTCTTACCGAAGTACCGGGAGCTTAGTGCCGGGCTTAAGGGTTTGATCGATCTAAGGACTACGAACATTTTATTAGAAAGAAGATATTGTAGAAACAATATATCTTCTTACATCAAAAAATAATTAAATTCAAAAGACTGATTAGTAGTTACGGCAAGAAAATTGATACAGATAAATTTTCTTCCATTGCAAAACTTTTTCAATTGTTCAAAAATGACACTTTTATAAATTTTTTTGTGATACATTTGAAATTATTTGTCAAGATAAATTGTGCTTGTACTGTGATACCAATTATTTTAAAAGCCAATATTGTTAAAGTGAACCGATTATAATTTTCCGCTGGGTGGTATATCATGGGATCACCTTATCTCGATCCCTAGATGTTTGACCCAAAATTTTTAAAGCAGATTCGAATTTTTTCCTATTTGACTTTCACTCTCAACGACATTTTTTGTTCATAATAGCAAAAAAGCAGGCATGACTGCTGTTTTTGCAGACACGTCTGCTGTTTTAGCAAATTTCAAAAGCTGTTAAAATATAACTGCTGAAATAACAAACAAGAGTGACTACGTTACATGGTTTCTTATTTCAATAAACATTACTATCTATCTACATATATGTAAATCTGTGTTTGTTTGTAAGTTTGTTTGCTCCGTATAGACTCGAAAATGACTGAACCGAATTTCTTGAAATTTTTACAAATTGCGTTGGTTGGTCTGAAAGGAACGAAAGGCCATATTGCAAATTGCAAATTTTGCCCATGAACATTCCACTAAGGAACAGGGGCAAACTTCTCACATATCAATGAGTGCAGTCCGATTCAAGTTTAAGCTCAATGATAAGGGGCCTCCTTTTTATAGCCGAGTCCGAACGGCGTGCCCCAGTGTAACACCTCTTTGGAGAGAAGTTTCACATGGCATAGTACCTCACAAATGTTGTCAGCATTAGGAGGGGAAAACCACCGCTGAAAATGTTTTCTGATGGTCGCGCCAGGATTCGAACCCAGGCGTTTAGCGTCATAGGCGGACATGCTAACCTCTGCGCTACGGTGGCCTCCGAAAGGCCATATAATTTGTTGATATCTGAAGCGGGGCGGACCCTCCTCCTTACCCCAACAGCATCGCAAAGACTTAAAAGTGAAGCGTTCGGGACACTATGGGATTCAAATGAGAGGTATTTGGGGGTATAATACCAATATGACATTAAAAATTAGTCCAAGTACCTAGGGGGCAGCTCCAGGCCCAAAACTCTCCCAAAGTAGCGCCCAAAATCAAAAGTGACTCTATCGGCAGTAGAGTATGAATATAATATTCGAAATTGGTCCCAAGTACCTAGTGGGCCGCCCCAGGCCCAAAACCGCCCAAAATCAAAATTGGACCGATCTGGACAATATGGGACTCCAATAAGAGGCATTCAAGAGAAGAATACGAATATGATTATCGAATATTAAAAATTGGGTGCAATTACCAAAGGGGCCGCCCAAACCGAAAACCGTTCGGGACTCAAACGAAAGGTATTCGGAAGTAGATTACGCATATGGCATCAAAAATGAGGCTCAAGTGATAGGAGGTCGCCTTCCCCTCAAAACTCCTCCCAAAATGTGAATATTTGGCAATAAATTAAAACAACGACATAAAAACTATTGCTTTGGAGAGATACATGGTATGGTAGATAGTACGAAATATACTTCTCGCGTAGTGCAAATGAATGCGCAGCGAAGCTAGCCGGGTACAAGCAAGTCTTCTTACATATAACAAGTAAAAAGGCGTAAAGTTCAGCCGGGCCAAACTTTGGATATCCACTACCTCGGGTACATAATTAAACCACCATTCGTCAAAATCCGGTGAAAAATTCATGCCCCATAGCAGCTATATCGAAATATGTTCCGATTTGGACCAAATACTAATAAGTACAAGTCATTGTTCAATTGCGTGCAACAAAATATTGATCTTTTTAGCAGCTATATCTAAAAATAAACCGATCTGAACCATATACGACACGCATGTCGAAAAGCCTAACATAAGTCACTGTGCCATATTTCAATGAAATCGGATTATAAATACGCCTTTTATTGGGCCAAGACTTTAAATCGAGATGTCGGTCTATATGGCAGCTATATCCAAATCTGCACTGATCTGGGCCAAATTGAAGAAAGATGTCGAAGGGCCCAACACAACTCACTGTCCCAAATTTCAGTAAAATCAAATAATAAATGTGGCTTTTATGTGCCTAAGACCCTAAATCGGCGGATTGGTCTATATGGCAGCTATATCCAAAGCTGGACCGATATGTGCCCTTTTGCAGAAGTTTGTCGAGAGGCTTAACGTAACTCACTGTCCTAAATTTCGGCGACATTGGACAATAAATGCGCCTTTTATGGGCCAAAAACCTTAAATCGAGAGATCGGTCTATAACGCAGCTATATCCAAATCTGGACCGATATGGGCTAAATTGGAGAAGGTTTTCGAAGATCCTAACACAACTCGCTGTCCCAAATTTCAGCAAAATCGGATAATAAATGTGGCTTTTATTTGCCTAAGACCCTCAATCGGGGGAATGGTCTTAACGACAGCTATATTCAAATCTGGACCGATCTGGGCCAAATTGAAGAACGATGTCGAAAGGCCTAACACAAACCACAATCGAAAATTTCATCAAAATCGATAATAATGTATTTTAATGGCCCTAAGACCCTAATTCGCCGGATCGGTCTATATGGGGACTATATCAGGATATAGTGCGATATAGCCCATCTTCGAACTAAACCAGCTTATGGACAATAGAAAAAATCTGTGCAAATTTTCAGCTTAATATCTCAATTTTTAAAGACTGTAGCGTGATTTCAACAGACAGACGGACGGACATGGCTAGATCGTCTTAGATTTTTACGCTGATCAAGAATATATATAAACTTTATAGGGTCGGAAATGGATATTTCGATGTGTTGAAAACGGAATCACAAAATAATTATACCCCCATCCTTCGGTGGTGGGTATAAAAATGGAAAAGTGAAAGCGTTGTATTTAGCTAAAGGCACATTAGACGCATTGCTAGAAAGTTCTTCAGCTGAAAACGTGGATGTGATTTTTACCGTATTATTTGGTCGACATGACAACCTATGAACATTTTCGATTGAAAATGCAGAAAGTGTAACACTATGAGAGGTTTGGGCGACGTTTGCAAACTTTTTGTATTCTTGATTCTTGTATGTATATTCTTGATCGTCATGACATTTTAAGTCGATCTTGCCATGCCCGTCCGTCCGTCTGTCCGGCCGTCCGTCCATCTGTCCGTCCATCTGTCCGTCCGTCTGTCCATCTGTCCGTCCGTCTGTCTGTCGAAAGCGCGCTAACTTTCGAACGAGTAAAGCTAGCAGCTTAAAATTTTGCAGAAATACTTATTAGTGTAGGTCCAACAACTGTGCTAAGTATGATTCAAATCGGTTCATAACCTGGTAAAGCTGTCATATAAACCGATATTGGATCTTGACTTCTTTAGCCGCTGGAGCTCGCAATTCTCATCCAATTTTTTTTGCACATGGTGTTTTGTTATTAATTCCAACAACTGTGCTAAGTATGGCGCAATCGGCCAATAACCTGATATAGCTGCCATATAAACCAATCTGGGATCTTGATTTCTTGAACCTCTAGAGGACGCAATTCACATCCGATCGGCCTGGCCGAACTTAGCACGCTCTTATTTATTTGAAGTTTCTTTTAATCGAAGACGATGCCTTCTTTATATTGTGAAGCAGGTGAATATTTTTATACCCACCACCAAAGGATGGGGGTATATTCATTTTGTCATTCCGTTTGCAACACATCGAACTATCCATTTCCGACTCTATAAAGTAGGTCCGTCCGTCTGTCTGTTGTCTTTTGAAATCACGCTACAGTCTTTAAAAATAGAGATATTGAGCTGAAACTTTGCACAGATTCTTTTTTTGTCCATAAGCAGGTTAAGTTCGACGATGGGCTATAACGGACTATATATAGACCAATCTGCCGATTTAGGGTCTTAGGCCCATAAAAGCCACATTTATCATCCGATTTTGCTTAAATGTGGGACAGTGAGTTGTGCTAAGACCTTCGACATCCTTCTTCAATTTGGCTCAGATCGGTGCAAATTTGAATATAGCTGCCATATAGACCGATCCTCCGATTTAGGGTCGCAGGCCCATAAAAGCCACATTTATTATTCAATTTGGCTGAAATTGGGGACAGTGAGCTCCGTTAGGCTACTCAACATTTTTCTTCAATTTGGCCCAGATCGGTCCAGATTTGGATATAGCTGCCATATAGACCGATCTCTCGAATTCAAGTTTTCGGGCCATAGAAGCCGCATTTATTGTCAGATTTTGCCAAAATTTGGGACAGTGAGTTGAGTTAGGCCAGTCGCCATACTTTTTCAATTTGGCTCAGATCGGTCCAGATTTAGATATAGCTGCCATATAAACTGACCCTCCGATTTAGGGTCTTAGGCCCACAAAAGCCACATTTATTATACGATTTTGCTGAAACTTGGGACAGTGATTTGTGCTAGGACCTTCGACATCCTTCTTCAATTTGGCTCAGATCGGTCCAAATTTGAATATAGCTGCCATATAGACCCATCCTCCTATCTAGGGGCTTAGGCCCATAAAGGCCACATTTATTATCCGATTTTGCTGAAATTTGGGACAGTGAGTTGTGTTAGGACCTTCGACATCCTTCTTCAATTTTGCCAAGATCGATCCAGATTTGGATATAGCTGTCATATAGACCGATCCGCTGATTTCGGGTCTTAGGCCCATAAAAGCCACATTTATTATCCAATTTTGCTGAAATTTGGGCCAGTGAGTTGTGCTAAGACCTTCGACATCCTTCTTCAATTTGGCTCAGGTCGGTGCAAATTTGAATATTGCTGCCATATAGACCGATCCTCCTCCACATTTATCATCCGATTTTGCTTAAATGTGGGACAGTGAGTTGTGCTAAGACCTTCGACATCCTTCTTCAATTTGGCTCAGATCGGTGCAAATTTGAATATAGCTGCCATATAGACCGATCCTCCGATTTAGGGTCGCAGGCCCATAAAAGCCACATTTATTATTCAATTTGGCTGAAATTGGGGACAGTGAGCTCCGTTAGGCTACTCAACATTTTTCTTCAATTTGGCCCAGATCGGTCCAGATTTGGATATAGCTGCCATATAGACCGATCTCTCGAATTCAAGTTTTCGGGCCATAGAAGCCGCATTTATTGTCAGATTTTGCCAAAATTTGGGACAGTGAGTTGAGTTAGGCCAGTCGCCATACTTTTTCAATTTGGCTCAGATCGGTCCAGATTTAGATATAGCTGCCATATAAACTGACCCTCCGATTTAGGGTCTTAGGCCCACAAAAGCCACATTTATTATACGATTTTGCTGAAACTTGGGACAGTGATTTGTGCTAGGACCTTCGACATCCTTCTTCAATTTGGCTCAGATCGGTCCAAATTTGAATATAGCTGCCATATAGACCCATCCTCCTATCTAGGGGCTTAGGCCCATAAAGGCCACATTTATTATCCGATTTTGCTGAAATTTGGGACAGTGAGTTGTGTTAGGACCTTCGACATCCTTCTTCAATTTTGCCAAGATCGATCCAGATTTGGATATAGCTGTCATATAGACCGATCCGCTGATTTCGGGTCTTAGGCCCATAAAAGCCACATTTATTATCCAATTTTGCTGAAATTTGGGCCAGTGAGTTGTGCTAAGACCTTCGACATCCTTCTTCAATTTGGCTCAGGTCGGTGCAAATTTGAATATTGCTGCCATATAGACCGATCCTCCGATTTAGGGTCGCAGGCCCATAAAAGCCACATATATTATTCAATTTTGCTGAAATTGGGGACAGTGGGTTCTGTTAGGCTACTCAACATTTTTCTTCAATTTGGCCCAGATCGGTCCAGATTTGGATATAGCTGCCATATGGACCGATCTCTCGATTTAAGGCTTTGGGCCCATAAAAGGCGCATTTATTATCCGATTTTGCTGAAATTTTCGACATTTTTCTGCAACTTGGACCAAATCGGTTCAGATTTGGATATAGCTGCCATATAGACCGATATCTCGATTTAAAGCGTTGGCCCCATAAAAGGCGCATTTATAATCCGATTTCACTGAAATTTGACACAGTGGCTTATGTTAGGCGTTTCGACATCCGTGTCGTATATGGTTCAGATTGGTTTATTTTTTAGATATAACTACTTAAAAGTTCAATATTTTGTTATACACAATTGACCAATGACTTGTACTTATTAGTGTTTCGTCCAAACCGGAACATATTTCGATAAAGCTGCTATGGGGCATAAGGTATGCATTTTTCACCAGATTTTGACGATAGGTGGTTTACGTATCACCCGAGGTGGTGGGTATTCTTTTTACTTGTTTTATTTTAAATTAAAGCAGTTAATGATCGTTTACTCTTTGTTACTGGATATTTCTTTTAAAATATCCCAAACCGAAATATTAACAAAAAACTATTTTGAGGATATTTTTAATTTTATGTTGCAAATCAAATGACAAATTTAATGGACTCATCATTTTTTTCTTGTATTTAATTATAAAAATAGCATATAAGATTAACAATAAATAAATACTGTGAAATGCTAACAAATATTATATATGGGCTGAGTGAATGATTATTTGATTAACAAAGAACAATATGCTATGGCATATTTGTATACATATGTTTTCCTAAGGATTTACGAACATAAAAAAATATTTCATTTTGAACAATTCAATGAACTTTTATTGAAACCAAAAAAAAAAAAGAAAACGTTAAACGTTCACAAGTCACACGCTAATTACAAAAGAAATAATGTTTGAAAGACAAGTGGTCAAGGACACATCACATTTTCCGATATTTCTTTAAAATTCACTTTTCTATAGTTTTTTTTTTCTATAGTTTTTATTTATTTGCGACCAGTCATTGTTTTTTTTTTTAACAAAAATAAACAAAAATAATAATAATTTGCAGACTCACATACCAACAAACCTACATACGAGAGAGCATAGTATAGAAAGTGTGTAGGAACAGATCAAGTAGAAGATATATATACATTTATCTTTAGTGTTGTGTGTGTGTGTGTATATATAGGTGGTAAGGTGCTCATATAGAATGTTTTTGCTTTGGTACAGATAGAGGATGTTTGCGCTAAAATTTAGACACATGACGCACACAAGACCCAGACCCCATAACAGTTTTTAAATATGACGGCAATTGAAAAGGCGTGCGGTGGCGACATGAAAGTCAAGAGACAAGACCACTGACAATATCCAACATTGTCATGACACTGCAAGCCGCCAACCACGTCAAGGGAGCAAAAACCCAAAATAAATTTAGAAATTAAAAAAAATAATAATAAGAAGGAATTTTGAAAGTTTCTGGCTGATTTAAATTCTTTATGAATTTTCAATAAAAATGTGACAAATGCAAATTTAGCCCATGAACATTCAACTAAGGAACAGGGGCAAACTTCTCACCTATCAATGAGTGCAGTCCCATTCAAGTTTAAGCTCAATGATAAGGGTTCCCCTTTTTATAGCCGAGTCCGAACGTCGTGCCGCAGTGCGACACCACTTTGTAGAGAAGTTTTACATGGCATATTACCTCACAAACGTTGCCAGCATTAGGAGGGGAAAGCCACCGCTGCAATTTTTTTCTGAAGGTCTCGCCAGGATTCGAACCCAAGCGTTCAGCGTCACAGGCAGATATGCTAACTTCTACGGTGTCCTCCGAATTCACCTTAGTGCCATTTAAATTTAGGGATTTCTTTTCTGCTCAGTAAATGCATAGATTAAGGCAATTGCTCTCTTTTTTGTCATCCATTGCCTCCGCAATGACACAAATTCGATTAGAATGTTCAATGTAATAAATAGATGTGCTCATTATTCACAATTCAAGGTTCCGTTTATTGCGGCAAGTTGTCATCAAACATCCACAAGAGGCCATCTCACAGCTTTCGTTGACTATTCTATGAGCAACACTCGGTGATGATTTTGTTGTTTGAACGACAAATTTATGACCAAGGTTGTAACGACAAAAAAACGAATATTTTTAGAAAGTAAAAAAACATTTATAAATAAAATAATTACATGAAATTAAAGAATAAAATGCTTTATTGCATTCATTAACAATTTAGAAAACTATCATATTTAACAAAATATTGGACATGTCCATAGAAACTGTCAAACACAATTTTTTTTTCTCTTTCAAATTTCAAACAGACTTTTTAGCTAGCCGAAAATTTGAAAAAAAAAAATCACAACGTCAATAATCACCTGAGTGTTTTGATTTGTTTTCACGGAACTGTTTCTAAAACATATTGAGGTTCAAGTTCATTGTTTTTCATTTATTTGTGAAAAAAACAAAATACATATCTTCATGAGATTTTCATGAACAACAATTTGTGTTATGTATTCCTTATGTTGCCCCTGCGCCCCTGATGATGTCATAAATCGTCCATAGTAATCTTGACCTCGAATTCAACAAAACTATTTCGGTTTTCTTGTACAGCTTGGTTCATACACATCCGTCCTACAATTCCACATTGAATGCTGCCTATCATTTGGGAAATCTGAAAAATAAAATATTTAAAATAAGCCCAAGAAAAGGGGGCAATGTGCGGGGCCCAGCAATAGCCGTTTATACATTTCGGTTTATTCGAAAAATTTAACATATGAATCGACTCCCAAAGTAAGTGCCAAAATTTCCTCGATATTCCAAAGAAACAATGAAATTGAAAATACTCATGGAATGCAGTGTTTAAAGAAAATGCAAATAATAGCATATTTCCGTTTCGCTTATTCAAGATCAGTCAACATTAAGAAACTAAAACCTTAAAACCTAAAGAACAAACAACAACAAACATCTTAATTTGGCTGGCATTTTGTTGAATCTTCTTGAGTTTTGATCTTAAATATTTTTACATTATTGGGTCGGGCACACTTCCATGTGATTCAAACATAAATAAACAACAAAACTATATAAAGTTTGGCCGGTACCTTATACAAGTCTGAAAAAAATGGCATAAAATACTTCTCGGTTGAAAAACACTCGCCATTTATGAGTGAAAAACATTAAAACGAACCATTAGCCTACGGCAATAACATCGAAAGAGAATCATTTAGTGCGTTCAAAAACTTTTCAAATTAAGTTTACCTTGCAGCACCCTGTGAAATAGGTTAGAAAATATTAGTAAAAACTAGTAAAAGGCCGGGCCAAATCCTATATACTCTACACCATGGATCGCATTTCCCAAGTTCTTTTCCCGGCATCTCTTCTTAGGCAAAAAAAAAAGGGTAAAAAAAAGATTTGCTCTGCTATTAGAGCGATATCAAGTTATGGTCCGGTTCGGACCATAATTAAATTTTATAATGGAGACCTGTGTAAAATTTCAGTCAAATCGAATAAGAATTGCGCACAAGAATTGGGGACACAAGAAGTAAAATAGAGAGATCGATTTATATGGGAGCTGTATCAGGCTATAGACCGATTCATACCATAATACACACGTATGTTGATGGTCATGAGAGAATCTGTCGTACAAAATTTCAGACAAATCGGATGATAATTACGACCTGTAGAGGTTCAAAAAGTCAAGATCCCAGATCGGTTTATATGGCAGCTATATCAGGTTATAGACCGATTTGAACCATATTTAGAACAGTTGTTGGGAATAATGACAAAACACGCCATTCACAATTTCAGCCGAATTGGATAAGAATAGCGCCCTCTAGTAGCTCAAGAAGTCGGTAACCAGATCGGTTTATAGGGCAGCTATATCAGGTTATGGACCGATTTTAACCATACTCAACACAGTTGTTGGAAATCATAACAAAGTACCTCAAGCAAAATTTCAGGCAAATCGGATGAGAATTACGCCCTTTAGCGGCAGCTATATCAGCTTATGAACCGATTTATACCATACTTAGCACACTTTTTGTAAGTCATAACGAACCACTTCATGCACAATTTAAGCCAAATCGAAAAGGAATTGCGCCCTCTTGCGGCTCAGGAAGTCAAGACCACAGATCAAATTATATGACAACTATATCAGATTATAGACCGATTTGAACCATATTTGGCACAGTTATTGGAAATCATAACAAAACACGTCATAGAAAATTTCGGCCAAATCCGACTCTAGTGGCTCAAGAAGTGAAAATTCAAGATCGGTTTATATGACAGCTATATCAGCTTATGAACCGATATGAATCATACTTAGCACAATTGTTAGAAATCATAATAAAACACCTCATGCAAAATTTCAGCCAAATCGGATAATAATTGCGCTTTCTAGTGGCTCAAGATCCAAGATCGGTTTATATGGTAGCTATATCAAAACATGGATCGATGTGGCCCATTTACAATCCCAACCGACCTTCACATATTAGAAGTATTTGTGCAAAATTTCAAGCGTCTAGCTTTACTCCTTCGAAAGTCAACGTGCTTTCGACAGACAGACGGACGGACGGAGGGATGGACGGACGGAGGGATGGACGGACGGAGGGATGGACGGACGGAGGGATGGACGGACGGAGGGATGGACGGAGGGAAGGACGGACGGTGGAATGGACGGACGGACGGAGGGATAGACGGACGGAGGGATGGACGGACGGACGGAGTGACGGACGGACGGACGGAGTGACGGACGGACGGAGGGATGGACGGACGGACGGAGTGACGGACGGACGGAGGGATGGACGGACGGAGGGATGGACGGACGGACGGAGTGACGGACGGACGGAGTGACGGACGGACGGAGTGACGGACGGACGGAGTGATGGACGGACGGAGTGACGGACGGACGAAGTGACGGACGAACGGAGTGACAGACGAACATGGCTAGATCTACTTAAAATGTCATGACCATCCCGAATATGTATACTTTATGGGGTCTTGGACGAATATTTCGAGGTGTTACAAACAGAATGACGAAATTAGTACACCCCCATCCTATGGTGGAGGGTATAAAAACTTTAACTTTGACGCTTGAAACCGAGCGTCATTCGGTGTTGCCACACTTGAAGTAGATTTTTTGGTCGTCAACGTTAAAAATTGTTTAACTTTTGCGAGTTGCATTTTCTGCGCGACGCTCCTCATTCTATTTAGGCCTTGAGAATATTTGCCAAAAAATTATAAATTCAAATGCTATGTTCGGCCGGGCCGAATCTTATATACCCTCCACCATGGTCGCATCTGTCGAGTTCTTTACGCAGTATCTGTTTTTAGGCAAACAAAGTATAATGAATAAGCTGCTATATCAAGTTATAGTCCGATTCGGGGCTCAAGAAGCGAAATCGGGAGATGGATTTATATGGGAGCTGTATCAACCTATAGATCGATTCTGACCATATCGATTCTGTTGAAGGACATGGGATGAGCCTTTGCACAAAATTTGTGCCAAATCGGATGAGAATTGCGCCCTCTAAAGGCTCAAGAAGTAAAGACCCAAGATCGGTTTATATGGCTGTTATATCAGGTTATAGACCGATTAGGACCATACTTGGCACAGTTGTTGGAAGTGATATCAAAACACCTCATGCAAAATTTCTGACGAGAATTGCGCCCTCTAGAGGCTCAAGAAGTCAAGACCCAAGATCGGTTTATATGGCTGCTATATCAGGTTATAGACCGATTAGGACCATACTTAGCACAGTTGTTGGAAGTGATATCAAAACACCTCATGCAAAATTTCGGACGAATTTGCGCCCTCTAGAGGCTCAAGAAGTCAAGACCCAAGACCCGATTAGGACCATACTTCACACCACAGTTGTTGGAAGCGGTACCAAAACACTATGTGCAATATTTCAGTCAAATCGGATGAGAATTGCGCCCTCTAGAGGCTCAAGAAGTCAAGACCCAAGATCAGTTTTATGTGGCAGCTATATCAGGTTATTGACCGATTAGGACCATACTTACCACAGTTGTTGGAAGTGATATCAAAACAGTTTGTGCGAAATTTCGGACGAGAATTGCGCCCTCTAGAGGCTCAAGAAGTAAAGACCCAAGGTCGGTTTGTATGGCAGCTATATAAAAACATGGACCGATTTGGCCCAGTTACAATCCCAACCGACCTACACTAATAAGAAGTATTTGTGCGAAATTTCAAGCGACGGACAGACGGACGGACATGGCTAGTTCCACTTAAAATGTCACGACGATCAAGAATATATATACTTTATGGGGTCTTAGACGCATATTACGAGGTGTTACAAAAAGAATGACGAAATTAGTATACCCCCATTCCATGGTGGAGGGTATAAAAATATCGGTTTAATAAACTTCCCTGTAAACGTTTCCTATAAAGCCCTTGGCAATAAATAAAAATAAATTAAGATTTTTTATATTTTGTTAAAATTAAAAAAAAACATTGGTTCAATAAACTTTTCATTATATTTCTCCCATAAAGCCCTTACCAATGAATAAAAAAAATTAATTTGGATATTTCAAATTTATATAGGATTTTATGCATTTCTCCTATACACTCACAAAGTAATGATGAACTGTGACAGTTGCGAATGTAATTTGTTTGATAAAAACGACACATCTAGAACATAAGATAACACAATTTTAAATTGAAAATAAAAAAAAATAAATAACATCGTTTATTTTGTAAAAATATTTCAATGTCATGAACTTTCGAGGCCACAACAAGAAAAAAAGAAAACGTAAAAAAAAACATATCTTAAATAAAAAAAAAAACAAATTATAGAAATATTCCAATTCAAAAGGTTAACATTTGTATATTTGCGGTGGCCATCAACAACATGCGACCGCCTATCACTATAACATCAAGGAAATTTCGGGTGGAAAAAAACAACAACAACAAGAAGTACGTATTTTTGTTTATAAAACAAAACCATAATTAATTATTACCTCGAAGAGGTGTAATACATATGTATGCGGCGATCCCAAAAACAAATGCCACCTATGTATGTGGGATTTTCTTTTTACAAGACGGGGGTGATACGAAATGGTCATTGCTACCACTAGCCAATGTACAAACTCGTGGAAATGCCCCAAATATTTGAATGGCTAAATTGTGTAGGCGCGCGCAAAATGTATACAAGTCCAAGTTTATGCTCAGCAGCAGGCAGAGCCACAAAATATCTAAAGCAAAACGAAAAAAAAATGAACAAGCAAATTATTTTTCTCTGATGGGAGCTTCCACACATTGCGATTTGCGATTTTTCCTTTGCTACACCAAAAGATTGTTCTGTTGTTCTCTTAACCTACCCATACAGATGTATGGACAACCAGTATATAGAGGCTAATAGATGAAGCATGGAGACATTGTAGAGCGGCCGTTTAAGGCGATAGAGAAGCAGGGCGAAGAAAATCGAAAGGGGTGATCCATTGAGGGCGTTTAGCAAGAAAGAAAGATTGATATTGATGATAAGTATGTACGTACATGTCTGTTATATACCACCTCCCCCCCACCCCACCCTTTATTCGCCACCAACAATTCCTCCACCAATTTCCACCAATTGAAATGTGTGCTGATGTTTAAATGCTTATGGTCTATATGACTTTCTTGAGGATGAATGTGTTTGTTCTATATGTATATACATATGTTTGTACATATGTATTGGTCATATACATACATATGTATGAATTTTTAAAAACAAATTCGTTTTCATCATCAATTTTTGAAAATTTGTGAAATCAGTTGCTTTCGGAATATTGTAATATTAAGTTCGCTTTTTTAGAATATCTAGGTAGTTTGGAATAAAGACAAAAAAAAATTGTGTGAAAAAAAATCAAAACGCAAAAACTGATTATTTAATAATGAAAAACAAGAAACTCCAGAATAATTAAATGAAAAAACAATAAAAAAACTATAGTGCTTTTATGCCAAAAAAAGAAAAAAAAAAACACAAATAAAAATCATAAACAAAACTGGAAAATATTGTGACTATTTAAAATCAAAAAAAAAAAGTTCCAGAAGTTTCTATACAAGACATTTTAGAAATTTGTGTTTTTATGAAAAACTTTTTTTTTTCGAAAAATTTATTTTAAATAATTGTTTACTAATTTTTTTTATATATTTTTCATATTTTTCCAAAAAACTAAAAACTTTTTAAGGAGTTTTTTTTTTAAACCCCGCATTAAACGATACACATACAAAAACACACGAAATGGAGTACGTACAATTCAAGAACGGTTCACCACACTACTACAGGGAACAACCCGACCTCAACGAATGTATTCAATATCAAGTAAGAATCGAATTGGAAACAAGAATTTGTTTCATCAATAAAAATGAACAATTACCTTAGGAATGCTAAAAAAGTCCTTTTCAAATACAGATATATTGTGTGTGTGTGTGCTATTAATACTGTGGGACCTCGAACGTATGAGTAATTTCTGAGTGCTTGACATTATTATTATAACTCATACGCCCACCTATACTTAAATTATATTTGAAAAGACGCAAAAGTGAAACGCATATCAGTGAAACAAAAAAATTTTTAAAGCAAATATTTGCCAACATTCTCAATGGAATGAATGTTCTGGAAGGACAAGCCCATAGCTAATGTGTATGTTTAGATTTGGATACACTTTAACTTTATTTTAAAACTAGCTGAACCGGGCCCGCTCCACTGCGCCTTCTTTTACTTTATATGGAGCAAAATTTTCCTTTGAATATTTACTTTCGACAATTAAAGAGCCATGCTACGAAAATAGCATATCGCTTGGCTAACAGTTTAACAATATAAGTGCCTTTATCTGAATCCCATATTATCTTTATTGGTCTACGTATTTAAGTTTGGTGTTTTGTAAGGTGTAGTCCAGTCTTAAAATACTTTATTTCAGCCCGATATTCTCATGATGTCTGATTTAGAGGTTTTTTCGGGGGAGAGGTGGTCCCCCAGACAGTTCTTTTCTCTCAAATACTATTTACTTAAACACCATTTACACGATGAGGCATCCCCCAAACACATGGCCCCGAAATTGGTCATCAAATTTGTTTTCAAATACCTTTCATTTGAGCCACATATTGGCATGGGCGAAAATTTTTACCCTTTTCGAGGTGTTTTGGGGAAGGGGTGATTCCCTAAATACATGGTCCTACATTTGGATATCAAATTCGTATTCTACTTCCAAATACCATTAATTTGAGCCCCATATTGCGATGGTCAGTAAAAAATTGCTGTTTGTGGAATATTTTGGGAAAGGGGTAGACCCACAGAAAATTGGTCCCGAAAATGGATATCAATTCTTGCTCTACCCCCCAATAACTTGTATTTAAGCTCCACATTGACATGGTCGGTAAATCTGCGTGATTTAGGAGTGTTTTGGGGATTGGGGTAGTCCCCCAAACACTAAGCCCTGAAAAAATATCAGCAACGTGCTCTATTCTCATATATTTGAAACCCATATTGCCAATGGCCTAAAAAATGGATATCAAATTCGTTTTCTAATCTCATTTAAACTTCTTATTGCAAAAGGCAGCAAATATGTCCGGTTTGGGGTATGGGCCCCAAAAACTATGAATATCGAGCTCCACTGTCTTGAAGACCCAAATTGTCTTGGTGAGCAAATATGTCCAATTTGGCGGTTGTTATGGTGGTGGGACGTCCCCTAGACAGTTGGCCCCTAATGTTGATATCAAATATGTGGTCTACTCCCTAATACCTTTAATTTGAGCCCCATATTTCATTAGTTGGCAAACATGACCGGCTTGGGGGATGGGCGGCCACTCAGTGAGTTGGCCTTCGTGTTCTGCTTTAGAAACCCTCTTATTTGAGCCTCATATTGCAAATACTTCCAATTTGGGTGGTGTTATGGGGGTGAGGTGGCCCCATAGACACTTTTCCCGAATATTGATATGAGATTTGTGCTTTACTCCCAAAAACCTTTCATTTGAGCCCCATATTGCTATAGTCGTAAATTTGTCCCCTTTTGGGATGTTTTTGAGGAGAGGCGGCCCCCCAAACACTTGGTCCCACATCTGAATATCAGATTCATATTCTACACTCAAATACCTTTTATTTAAGCCCCATATTGCCATGGTCAGTAAATAAGTCCTGTTTGGGGGGTGTTGCTTGGAGTGGAATAATTCCGGTATTAGTACAGAAGATAGTAATGCCTATTACTGGGTCATGGAAGCCCAGTTGGTAACGTGCACGAAATAACAATGCGGGCGTTATGGATTCGATTCTCGCTAGAGGCCTGGTCTGTCGCTACTGTGGCATCACAATGGACTAAAACAGTCTAAGTGAAATAGAATGCCACTCTAACCCATACTAAACTAACATAAAGAAGGAGGCGTCGCCTCATCTGCCACTGTAACGTAATGGTTAGCATGTTCGCATATACCGCTGGGTTCGAACCCTGGCGAAAACATCAGAAAATAACGTCGCCACTGGATATTCCCCCTAGAAGCTGGTTTCATTTGTGATGTTCTTTGCCATGTCAAAATTTCTTCCCAAGAAGGATGGAACTGCAGCATGCCAATCGCACTGACTCGTCTATCAATCGCACTGATTCGTCTATCAATCGCACTGACTCGTCTATTTTCCTCTTTCGAATTATAGGTGAGCTTCGAGATGGTATCGATATTTATTTTAAAAATATCGAATATTGCGATTATCGATAGATTGCCAGCTCTATTAGGGACTGAATAAGCCCTAAACTTAGGAACATAAATTGCAGGTCCCACGACATACAAATAAGGGCATTTTATTGTCACTCCTATGGCTGACCACCACCATAAATAGCCTACTACGGGTTACATACTAAGGATGGATTTGAACCTGTCTGCTATACAGAAGATGATATAATACATATTTTTAAGTTGTTGAAATCTGAATCAGCTATGCAGGAAAGTCGAAGGGGTCTCACAAATGTTATAAACTGGGCTAGACCTCGCGATCTAAGACAAACCCAAAGAAGACTGAGATCTGTCTGTTTATTATGAAGAATGTAGTCCAATTCAAGACCTCAAGTTTCCTCAGCAGAACGCTTTGAATATGCGAAAAGGTGGAAGCGATCTTGGATAGGAAACTAAACTGGAAGTGTCAAGAAATCAAGGCAGTCATGGAATGCGTAGTACTTTCTTTACTAGAGGACGTCAATTGTGAATATCTTTAAGGATAGTAAGTCGAACATAAGGTCTTGGAGTGAAGGAGATTGGCGCCTTCTCTGTAGAGCTGGCAAAATATAGATGACACTATCGATATTTTAGTTTTAGACTGAATATCGATTAATATTTTTCCTATCGATACTATCGACAAATTGAACAAAAAAATTGTGATCCGATCGTGAATGTATCCCAATCACACATTTTCCCATCGACTTTCTTATAAAGTATTTCAAGTATTGTTCGAATTGGCCCATAACTTCCTAGTTAATTGACCCATAGTTTCCTTATAAAATATCCGGTTTTTACTTATTGGGCCTATAGAGGCCCAATAAGCTTAAAATTTTGTACTATGATTTCTCGCATAATTTCCAACTGGTTTCATTAAATTTGGTTTGAATCGGTCCATGTATTGATATTGCATCTATATCAACCGATATCCTGATTTTTACTTTTCATGTTAGTTTTATATATAGGAGATAGGTGTCGATATTATCGATATTAATTATAAGAAATAACGAAAATATCGAATGTTGCGAATATCGAGAGAACTAGAGCTGGCAAATAATACTACTTCTCTGAGGATGGCAGAATACGAACCTATCGGTCTGATCGGCATAATCAAACTATGCAATATGACCCCACGGATCTTTTACTGGTGGCAGACTGATTTAATGAAGAAGTTTTAGGTACTCTTTGGTTATATCACGTTATTATCCAAACCACTGTAACGCAGACGTTAGCATTTCCGCCAATGACGATGAGCGCCTGCTCGAATACTGGCAAAAAAAAAAAAAACCTCAGCATTGGTTATTTCTTCCTGGCAATATTTGTGACGTCCTCTACCATATAAAAATTGACACATTGACCTTTGTCCGCCTTTTCGACATCCGTGTCCTATATGGTTCGGATCGGTCTATATATGGATAAAGCTGCCCTGTATTTTTTTATGGCTTGTATTATTGACTTGTATTTATTAGACCACTCAATGTCCTTGCTGAATTTGGTCCAAATCGGACCATATTTCAATATAGCTGCTATGGGTGCATAAATAATGCATTTTTCATCGGATTATAAAGAAAGATGGTTTACATATATACCCGAGGTAGTGGGTATCCAAAGTTCGGCCCGGCCGAACTTAACGTCTTTTTACTTGTTACTTTTGATCTCATTTCGGTTTGATTTAGAGCTGGCAAAATATCGATAGCAATATCGATACTATCGATATTCTATTTTTTGTCTGAATATCGATTAATATTTCCTATCCACAATTGAACAAAAATAAGCTATCCGACACTAAACATATATCATAAGATACATTGCGCATATAGAGGGCGCAATTTTCATCCGATTGGGATAACATTTTGTACAATGATTTTTCTCATGACTTCCAACGCACTTATAAAATTTGGGTTTTATTCGGTCTGTGCATTGACATTGCTTCTATATAAATCGATCTCCTGATTTTTTCGCTTTTGAGATATAGGTGGTGGGAAATGAACGATAGTATTTATTATTAGAAATATCGAAAATATCGAATTTTACAATTATCGATAGTCGATCTAGCCATGTCCGTCCGTCTGTCTTTCGAATGCACGCTAACTTTCGACGGAGTAAAGCTAGGCGCTTGAAATTTTGCACAAATACTTTTTATTAGTGTAGATCGGTTGGGCTTGTAACTGAGCCAAATCGGTCCACGTTTTGATATAGCTGCCATAACAACTGATCTTGGGTCTTGACTTCTTGGGCCTCTAAAGGGCGCAATTCTCGCAATTTCGCACGCGGTGTTTTGGTATCACTTTCAACAACTGTGCAAAATATGGTTCAAATCGGTTCATAACCTGATATAGCTGTCATATAAACCGATCTGGGATATTGATTTCTTGAGACCCTATAAGACGCATTTCTTCTACGAATGGACTGAAATATTGCACAATGACTGCTGCAATGTTCAGCATTCAATTCATTTATGGTCCGAATCAGACTATAACTTAATATAGCTCCACTACCACATCACCGTTCTTATTCATTATACTTTGTTTGCCTTAAAAGAGATACCACGCAAAGAACTCGACAAATGCGATCCATGGTGGAGGGTATATAAGATTCGGCCTGGCCGAACTTAGCACGCTCTTACTTGTTACTTTTGATCTCATTTCGATTTTATTGGTGTTGCGTTATCGATAAATTCATAAATTGTTAAAACCAATGGTTCAGGCAGAATTATTTAAAGATTTTAACATAACAATTAGCAACACCTGCATATTCTGTATATCTATTGATGCGGCGACCTGTCATAGCGCCCAACATAAATTTTGGCCGCCCATACCAAGGTCATAAGGGCCCAAATTAAATTGGGTGTCATGACCGCCCATGAGACCCATTAGGTGTTATGACCGTTTTCTATTAACAAAAAATATCGGCACTACGAAATGAAATAAGCCCCAAAGTGATCATGAAAACACCCATAATGAAATAATCCCCAAAATAAATGAAATAAATGTCAAATATAAATAATGAAATAAACCTTTGATTTTTGCAGATAACTCCCACAAAAATTAAGTATAGTCCTAACAACAATTTCACTCGTTTCTGCCTGTGACTATTAGCAGTTGCTTATACTCGTTTTATATTTTAAATTATATGCTAAAATTATAAAAACTTTAGGTAGCGAAGAAGCTACATGGACGGTCTCAACGCTCAATTTCATTTTGGACTTTATGACAGCGGTATGGGCGGTCAAAAGGCCCAAAATGCATTTTGGGCCTTATGACCATTGGGCGTTATGACAGCTCGCCTATTGGCACTGTGTTCCACAGTTTGCATTGCATAGGAGAACAGATTTTACATAAGAGTTTCAATAACATACCTCCTAAAGTCAAGATAGAATTCGTTTCCATACCGGGCTCAGATCCATAGTTATAGAAACAAGCTCAACTAACCAAACATCTAACGGTAATAGAAGTTACCTCAAATATTTAAAGCCTACCACACTACAAACTGGTTTAAAGGGACATAAAATTTCCCAGTAAAACCAATAAAAATTAATGCTCAGGGTCAAGGAAGGAAAATTAAACATAACAAAAGGAATTAAGAGAGTTCTCACCTGTTCCATATGAAGATTTTTTTTTTAAATAAAAAAATACAGCCGTCGCATATTATTTCCATTTAAAACCATATGCTTATGGCTCAAGGATACTCTTTGGACAGTATTCCAAATATTTTTATAAATAAAAAAAAACAAAAAATTATTAAAGCGTTAAATAATCGGAATAGGATTTTTTGGGTCAAGGTTTTTTATTTCTACTCGAGTATAATACTCAAATAAAGTCCAACTATTTTTAGAAACTATCTGGGTGAAAACTCATTAAGAAGCTTTTGGGGGATTAAAATAAATAATTTCTATAAAGAATATCCAAACTTGATAAATCAAATATTGATGTGTTCAAAATTTTGCACTCTTGAAAATAACAACTGTTCAATGGCTGCCATACACATCTATCAAAAAAGCAACAACAACAGCAACAGTTTGTGAAGGAAATATCTCTTGGTCACACTGAGAAAATATTTATAACACTTTGTATGTATGGGTGTATGCATGCAATTGCCTTTAATACATATCTTGATATATGGTTGTTCATATGTTTGCATGGCAGTAGTATACAAAAATATATCAAGGAAATATGGTCATCCATATGAAATAGAAAATACGCTACAGTTAGGCAACAACAAATCTCTTGGTGTACTCTCTCACTCTCTCTCTCTCTCTCTCTCTCTGCCACTTTTTTTGGGCGATTAGTCTCTTTGTTTCTTAATTTTGTGTAATTTATACTTTATTTTTAGACAACAAAAACAACTTGAACGGCTATACATTAACACCCCGACATACACACATACATACATACATACAATACATAGCTTATGCATACATCTTAATAACGAATTGGAAAAACAAAATTTGCAAAAAAACAAAGAACAAGAAAATTCTGATATACAGCAAACATCATTGCTCTCATGTTCACAAACATATGTATGTGTGTATGTATGTTTGTAGCTGGTTTGATAACTGCCTCTTGGTTCTTTTGTTTGTTTGTCCGAAATGTCTTGAGGCATTAGAGCAAAAAAAAAAAGCAAAGAAAAGCAAAATTAATTATACCCGATTAAATTCTATTCTATGTTCAAATTATGACCGACTTTTGTTGCTGTTGTTGTTCCGAATTTATTGTTATTTCGTTCCCAATATGAAAAAACAACAAATATGCATATAGAATAACAGCAGAACAATAAACAACCACAAAATCAAGCCACACGTACAAATTGATGGCATCGGCATGGGAAAATTTAAACAAAATTTAACCAACACCACCATCACCAGCACCACACCCATCACTGCCATAATTTCAGCATATTGCCTTTGGTGTTGATGGGTGGCCAATTTTTGACTTGCTGACTGACAATAGATTAAAAACATTTGTCGTTTTGTTGAAATCATTAAAACTGCAAAAAAAAACCCAAAAAAAACTATCATACCCTCCCAGAAGTTGAAAAGTGAAATCTTAAGAATTCCCTGTTTGCCAAACAAAAGCAGAAAATGTATTAAGCGGAAATAATAAATATTTAAATTGTAATTTAAACAAAACAAACGTATTTTGTACATTGGAATAGTATATATATATATATGAGGTTGCGATATGCACAATTAAATTTTAATAATTAAAATAAATATTGCTAAACCATGTATTTTTGTCAACAAGTTGCATAAACAGACTGCAAACACTGTTGTTTTTATTATTCAGATGATCGATTAATCATGGATAGCATTTGTCAAGCTCTTTGTGGGGTTTCTTTGTACCAAAGGATATCAAAGACCAAAATAAGAAATCGCATTGTTTTCTATATTTTGTAAAGAATCGCCTTCTGTAAGTGCTCAAAAAATCAAATCGAGAGATCGGTGTACATGGAATCTATATCACATCATCATGGACCGATTCGAGCCATACTTGATACAGAGGTTGGAAGTCATAACAATTTTTTGAACAATTTGAGTAAGAATTGCGCCCCCCAGAGGCTCAAGCAACATAATCGGTAGATCGGTTGACCTACATCTATAAGAAGTGTTTTTGTAAAATTTCAGGCAGCAAGCTTTGCTCATTCCAAATCTAGCGTTCTTGCTGCAGACGGAACGACTTAATATGTCATGACGATCAAGAACATATTTATGTACATATTATGGGGTCTAAAACGAATAAGCTGAGGTGTTATAAAACATAACGGCGATGTTAGTATACCCCCACCTTATGGTGGTAGGGGCCACCTTAGCGCAGAGGTTAGCGTGTCCGCCTATGACGCTTAACGCCTGGGTTCGAATCCTGGTGAGACCATCAGAAAAAATTTTCAGCGGTGGTTTTTCCCCTCTTAATGCTGGCAACATTTGTGAGGTACTATGCCATGTAAAACTTCTCTCCAAAGAGGTGTCGCACTGCGGCACGGCGTTCGGACTCGGCTATAAAAAGGAGGCCCCTTATCATAGAGCTTAAACTTGGAGCGGTCTGCACTCATTGCTAAGTGAGAAGTTTCCCCTGCTCCTTAGTGGAAAGTTCATTGCAATTTTACCTTATTGTCTAGGGTAACAATAATCCCTAGAACATTCCATTAAGGCAAAGAGGGGTTATTCTTCCCAATTCCCTCCACCATGGATCGCATTTGTCGAGTTCTATGCGCGGTATCTCTTTTTAGACAAACAAAGAATATTGAATAAGAACTGTTATGCTATTGGAGCTATATCAAGTTATTGTCCGATTCGGACTATAAATGAATGCTGAACATGGTAAAAGTCATTGTGTAATATTTCAGTTCATTCGAATAAGAAATGCGCCATTCAGGGGCTAAAGAAGCAAAATTGGGAGATAGGTTTATATGAGAGCTGTATCAAGCTATTGATCGATTCAGACCCCATTAGACACGTATGTTGAGGGTCATGAGAGAAGCTGTTGTACAAAATTTCAGCCAAATCGGATGAGAATTGCGCCCTCTAGAGGCTCAAGAAGTCAAGATCCCAAATCGGGTTATATGGCAGCTATATCCGGTTATGTACAGACTTGCGCCATACTTAGCACAGTTATTGGAAGTCATAACAAAACACCTCATGCAAAATTTCAGCCAAATCGGTTGAGAATTGCGCGCTCTATTGGCTCAAGAAGTCAAGATCCAAGATCGGTTTATATGACAGCTATACCAGATTTTGAACCGATTTGAACTATGCTTAAAACAGTTGTTGGAAGTGGTACCAAAACACTACGTGCAAAATTTCTGTCAAATCGGATGAGAATTGCGCCCTCTAGAGGCTCAAGAAGTCAAGACCCAAGATCGGTTTATATGGCAGCTATATCAAACAAGGGACCGATTGAACCATACCTAGCGCAGTTGTTGGAAGTGATAGCAAAACACCTCATGCAAAATTTCAGCCAAATCGGATGAGAATTGAGCGCTCTATTGGCTCAAGAAGTCAGGATCCAAGAAGGGTTTATATGGCAGCTATATCAAAACATGAACCGATTTGGCTCATTTACAATCCTAACCGACCTACGCTAATAAAAAGTATTTGTGCTAAGTTTCAAGCGGCTAGCTTTACTCCTTCGAAAGTTAGCGTGCTTTCGACAGACAGACGGACAGACGGACGGGCAGACGGACGGACGGACATGGCTAGATCGACTTAAAATGGCATGACGATCAAGAATATATATACGCATATTTCGAGGTGTTACAAACAGAATGACGAAATTAGTATACCCTCTTCCTATGGTGGAGGGTATAAAAATAGAGATATTGAGCTGCAACTTTGTACAGATCCCTTTTTTGTCTATAATCAGGTTAAGTTCGAAGATGGGTTACATAGGACTATATCTTTATACAGCCCCAATATAGACCGATCTGCCGAGTTAGGCCCATAAAAGGCGCATTTATTGTCCGATTTTTCCAAAATTTGAGTTGTGTTAGACCCTTCGACATCCCGTTTTGAATTTGGCAATGATCGGTCCTGATTTGGATATAGTTGCCATATAGACCAATCTCTCGATTTAAGGTTTTGGGCCCATAAAAAGTGCATTTACTGTCTGAAGTCGCCGAAATTTGGGAAGGTAAGTTATGTTAAGCTCTTCGAAATAATTCTGCAATATGGCACAGATTGGTTCAAATTTGGATATAGCTGCCATATAGACCGATCTCTCGATTTAGGGTTTTGGGCCCATTAAAGGCGCATGTATTGTCCGATGTCGCCGAAATTTGGGATAGTGAGTTGTGATAGGCCCTTCGACATCCTTCTTCATTTTGGCTCAGATCGGTCAAAATTTGGATATAGCTGCCATATAGACCGATCTCTCGATTTAGGGTTTTGGGCCCATTAAAGGTGCATTTATTGTCCGATGTCGCCGAAATTTGGGATAGTGAGTTGTGATAGGCCCTTCGACATACTTCTTCAATTTGGCTCAGATCGGTCCAGATTTGCATATAGCTGCCATATAGACCGATATCTCGATTTAAAGTCTTGGCCCCATAAAAGGCACATTTATAATCCGATTTCACTGAAATTTGATACAGTGACTTATATTAGGCTTTTCGACATCCGCGTCGTATATGTTTCAGATCGGTTTATTTTTAGATTTAGCTACTAAAAAGACCAATATTTTGTTATACACAATTAAACAATGGCGTGTACTTATAAGTATTTGGTCCAAATCAGTCCACTTCCAACAACTTCACTAAGTATGGTTCAAATCGGTCCATGTTTTGATATAGGTGCCATATAAACCGATCTTGGATATTGACTTCTTGAGCCTCTAGAGGGCGCAATTCTCATCCGATTTGGCAGAAATTTTGTACAACGGCTTCTCTCATGACTTTCAACATACGTGTCTAATATGGTTTGAATCGGTCAATAGCTTGATACAGCTCCCATATAATCCTACCACCCGATTTTGCTTCTTTAGCCCCTACGAGGTGCAATTCTTATCCGAATGAACTATTATTACACAATGACTTCTACAATGTTCGGCATTCATTTATGGTCCGAATCGGACTATAACTTGTTTTTCTTTTCTTTTCTTTTCTTACCCAATAGTGTGAGTCAAGTTAGAATAAACGGACTGCTATTCTAACCTAAGAGGTTAGAAGGTTAACAGGCACAAAACAGTTTACTCGGGACATACTTCTAATATTAGTGAGGTTGGTGTAGCGATTAAGTCTACTTAACATGCCACCTTCAGCCAAAAGGGATACAAAATTGTGGCTGATAGATGCTTAAGAGTTAAAATCAGAATATATATAGAATAGAGGGTCATAATGGCTACACGTACATACTTATGAAATAATTCACCATTTAAGATTGCTTTCTGATGGACCAAATTAATTATGGTCAACAGAAGAGACCACAAAGTAAATGGGGGGAAAAGACCGAAAGTGTGTGACTCAGGTGATACAATTTGGAAATAATTTGAATCACGCGGAATCAACATTTATCGTAAACAAGGCAACAACATTTTATTCTTAATCTTAAAAATTGACTAAAGTAAGTAACAAGACATGGTTTCAAGTACCTCTATAGGCTTGACAAATCTTGAAAATAGGTGAAATTCTTCTTAAAGAGTGATTCTATTTGAAGTTCTTCCTCTTCAGATTAATTCTACATCGAATCCTTCCTTTTCGAAGTAATTTTAGCCAACAACATTTTCTTTCCTTATGATTTTCTTATTTTTGTTTCTTTCTTCGTCATTTAATATCAAAAGAAAAAAGTAAAACCATATCTGCAATTAAAAGAAAAAACTCATTAAAAATTTCGTTATTTTTTACAAAAAAAAAAATACTTTTATTTGAGAAAATATAGAAAGTAAAAGAAATGGCTTAACACACTAAATGTAAACAATGTTGGGTAGGGAAATAGCGAAGACAATACAGGAAGAAACAAGTTATAAACTTAAAGAAAAATTCAAAGTGAAAATGTTAAAACAAAAATGTCTTGTCATTAAAAAAAAAAATAGATATCTTATTAATAAAGGTGTGTGTGTGTATTTATAAATAACTATGTATATCATTGCATTTCAATTAGCTTCAGATGATTTAGCAATTTTTCATAGCAAAACAAACTTTAAGTACCAAAAACAAAAAATCAAAACTACCAAAAGGGAAATGCTCGAATTGCATGACGTTTTCAGTTCAAGGTTGAACAATACTTGGTGATAATATCGAAAAAAAGACGTTGTTTTGCAGTCACTTCAATCCAATTTAAAAATAAATTGAAAAACAATTCGATATACATAAACACGAACAAAGTAATTAGGGGGTAGGTTGGGTGTGGGCGGTGAGTGCGCTAAGAAATGCAATTCAGTCATAAAGGTGTATTGGATTTTTCTAAAATTAACTGCAGAGTGCCACTAAAACACTCATCAATATGGTAAAAATGGCTAATTTGATGAGATTGTATATAGTTCTTTGTTTTGTTTCTGTTTTCTTTTCTAGCTCACTTGGCCAAGCAGGCAGTGTCGTCTAGTATCGAAGCTATTAGTTGCTTATCACTTAAGGCACCATTCACTTCATCCTCATCCCACTGCAATTGAACTTTACTGAGGCGGGGTTCTTTTTTCTTGATGATGCGCAATATGCCTCGTGTTTGCACTAGATCCACAGTGCCAGCGAATTCGGCCTGATCCAAAGGATGGATATTGCGCTTGTTGCATACACGCCTATAAACTTCGTGCAGGCGTCCCATGGTGATGTCTTTGTTCTTTTCGTTGCGCAACATCAACATTAGAGTGCATAACATGATTTTCTGCTGCAAAGGAAAAGACTCCTCAATGTCTTCTTGTAGGTTCTGAGAGGCTCCATAGACCTTATTGAGCACTGCAGCCACCTGTGTCACCTGCACTGGCTTGAGGACTTCTAAAGACAAAGAACAAAAATAATAGTCAACAATTATTATTTTTTATGAAATCTCATGCCATTACCTTCTTGCTGCTCTTGGGTACTCTCGGCTTCACCTACAATATTGTTTAGGTTCTGTAGCTTTACCTCCCTTTCGCCGGCTTTCTTTTGCTGCTCGGCAATTTCCACCACACGTCTGCCTATATCCAAGGCTCTGCGTACATCTCCACTCACCGCACTTACTTTTGCAGCAAGAAGTTGCAGCGTCACTGGCGGAAATATATCCAAAACTTCAGCCTCTTCCAGACGCGATTTGAATATATCCACAATTTGTTGCTTGGTATAGGGAGGAAAGTGCATATGCTTTGGCTTCAACTCACATCTAGCATTCAAACGCAAGAGGGTTCTTTCCGTCAAGTCCAAACTGTTGGCAATGCCAACCAGAATTATCCGAGCATCGGGTAGAGAAGGCCATTCGAATATGGTATAGAGCACCGACTGCTTTGAGCTGCACAACTGATCAATTTCATCTAGTACTATAAGCAGCATACGCGTTGAAGTCTTTAGATGATGTGTTATGGACATTAGATGATCTCTTTCGGTACGTCCTTGTGGCTTGAGATTAAGTTCAGCACAAAGCTTTTTATACACTCCGCCTATTGATGCTATAGATGTGCAATTGATGTAGACTTTTTGTATGCGGTTATTAAATTCGGGCGATCTTAACAACAACGAAAGGCATGCAGTTTTCCCCGTCCCCGGCTGGCCAGAGACATATAAACTGCCTGATTTCTTATTTTCCAAATGCTCTCTGAAGAAGGCTTTTAACTCTTCCAGCTGTTCCTCGCGACCCGGAAGCTTTTGACATTCAGCACTATTCAATACCTTTCTGGCATTTTGATACTTGTTGCGTACAGGTGATGTTTGAGGCTGAGCGGAATCTTTGGGAGGACTTTTCTTTTTATTTATCTTTTTATGGGATTGACTTTCTCCAGAGGAGGCATCTGATAATTCATCTGGTCTTTCGTCAATGCTTAATCTATCCAGTAAACGTGATGGGCTAATCACATGTTTGGGCAAGGCCTTGGGCTGCTGCTGTCGAGGCTGTTTTGGAGGTGAGGATTCATTGGTCTCCCGCTTTTCTTTTTCTGATTCTGAGTCTTCTTCGGCCTGTAGTCTTTTGAGCATTTCTCTTTTCTTTGATGCTGGCATAGGCCTAAGAGAATTTCTACTCTTGGATGTCTTGGGTTCATCAGTAACGTAGTCTAAGAATTTGCTGTTGGGTTTAAGACTTCTCCTCCTATTATCCATTTTATTGGTACGATTGCAATTCTCCTCGTTGCTGCAATTGGAGGAACGTTCGTCTTCCTCTTCGTCACTATGTATAGAATTACGTGTCTGACGGTGGCCCCATATGCTACTTCTGCGGGTACTTTTAGTCTCTAATGTTGGCAGATCCGATTTAACACCAATGCTGCTTAAACGAGTTGAACGTCTTACTGCCATTTATGATAACATCAATCAATTAGTTTTCTATGGACAAATTTAAAATACTTGTGTCTATATATAATACAATTAGAATTGCAAAATTTCTATAAAGTGGAAAAGTTCCTATTTATTCATTGAAACGTAGCAAAGACAAAGAACTGCACCAATCAGCAAGACAACAAAAATGCAGACAACAAAAAGCGCGGGTAAACAAAATATGACATTTCGAGCCGCCACTGGAATTTTTGCAACGGCTTCATGTTACCCTTATGGGACGTACACATTATGAGATAATTGTTAACTATGAATATGACATGGTACAACCAGGATACACTAATAAGTTGTAGTCATGCGAACAGCTGAGTAGAATTTTTTTATTTTTGTTTTGATTTTGCAGTAAATCTAAATGTCAAAGGAAAAATAACACAGATGTGATATTTTTCTAAAATCTCAAGAAGACAGCCTATTTGATCCTATATTCCTCATTTGTACAACAACCACAAATCATATGGTGCAATTCGCCATCTTGCCATTAAGCTGATCGTCGTTTTGCCAACACACGCAAACAAATTTGCGTGCGTGTTTGTATACGTATGCGTGCAAGAGCGGAGAATACCCGAGAAAGAAGATAACAACGAAAGGAATTTAAACAAAAATTTGATATCTTAATACCGTCAAACCTGGCCGGCTGTTAACAGCTGTTCACGAGAGACCACCTTTTTAAATCCGCCTTGATTCCACACGTAGGCAACAAAACAGTGTTATAAAGATGAAAATATATGTATATATAAAACATATTTGTAGGAGATAAGTTGTAAAAAAAAGTTTATTCTAAAACTACCTTGACATTTCATTTTACAGCGTTTGCCACTCAAGGTAGTTTCGTTGGGGGTAGATTTTTGTTGTTGTGCCAGGATGCACTTATAAGGTGAGGTCATGCGAACAGCTGAGTAAAATTTTTTATCTTTGTTTTGATTTTGTAGTAAATCTAAATGTCAAACGCTTGATAACAAAGCTGTGTTTTTGTCTCAAATCTTAAAAAAAGTTCTATTTAATCCGATATTTCACATAAAAGCAACAAAATACTGTTGTAATGATGAAAGCACAAATATAAAACACATTTGGTGAAGATAGGTTGTAAAACAAAGTTTACTTATAAAACCACATTGACATTCCAATTTACGGCATTTGCTACTCAAGGTAGTTTCGTTGGGGATAGATTGTTGTTGTTGTTCTAATGACACTACCCAAGATATATAAATTTACGGCTAGTGACAGTTGCCCAACAACAAAATATTGAGTGCACTATCTGTCAAAATCAGCGATTAGTGCAACTCTAATTTTGTGTCATTTACTATTGGGTTGCCCAAAAAGTAATTGCGGATTTTTCATATAGTCGGCGTTGACAAATTTTTTCACAGCTTGTGATTCTGTAATTGCATTCTTTCTTCTGTCAGTTATCAGCTGTTACTTTTAGCTTGCTTTAGAAAAAAAGTGTAAAAAAAGTATATTTGATTAAAGTTCATTATAAGTTTTATTAAAAATGCATTTACTTTCTTTTAAAAAATCTGCAATTACTTTTTGGGCAACCTAATAGTTCGCTTCATTTTTTGCTGTTTGTGTATCTCATGGTTCTTAACTATAACACACACACAACCAAAACTCATTGTCAGATAGTGCACTTCGGGACAAACAATTTTGTTCAGTTGTTTACACTACCCCTTTGCTGGTGAATCATCGAATTCATATTAACGACACCAAAAATAGATATGACATTTGAAGCTACGACATATTCCAATCTGAGCTATAATTATTGGGCAGTTTGGCTTAAATATCATGTTTCCACTTGGAGCAAATCCGGTGGAAACATAGTTTAACTTATTTTTTGAAAATTAACAGTTCTATAGAAGCTGCCAAATAATAATGTACCGTTCATACGTAAAAACCAATTGGAATATTTTTTTTATCAATAAACAATTAATAAGATTTTTAAAAACAATACCTTGATGCTTACCTATTTAATTATAGTACACAAATTGATAAAACTTTTCCGTTTTTGCTTATGGCTTTTCTTATAACAACATTTTCAATTATACTTAATAGAACCTAGATATATTCATGTTTATATTCCTTTGTAGACACATTCGTGCTATATGCCTTGAAAATCAAATAATACTGGACAATAAAGTATGCCAGCGATAATCTTACGTAATATTTTTAAAATATACCATGTATACAATAGAAAACGAGACTCACACAT
Organism: Stomoxys calcitrans; assembly: GCF_963082655.1. NCBI lineage: Eukaryota > Metazoa > Arthropoda > Insecta > Diptera > Muscidae > Stomoxys > Stomoxys calcitrans. The sequence goes on along the minus strand of NC_081552.1, from coordinate 257,336,481 downwards.
GGATAGACAGATATTTGAACAGATATCTCAACAAATAAATTCTCTGCTAATGATGTCCGCCAAAGTACAAAGACAGTCAAAAGAAAATATCTATAAACAAATACATACAATGTATGAAAAATATTTTCCAAATGCCAAATGTTCTCGATTTTTCACTATCTCGTTAACCTGTTCGTTGGGAGAGAAATGGGGAGAATTGTGAAAAGTTTGGCATTTTAAATTTTCACAAATGCACAGAATGTGTTTGTGGAATATACAGAATCATCAATGTATATATACGAGTATAAAATTTAGGCAAATAGTCTAAAAGCTAAAGGAAATTTTTTTTAGTTGGGGGTGGTTTATTTGAAATGTTTATATAATAGACAGAGATAGTGCAACAGTAGGTGAAAATATTACTTTATTTGTATGTATGTGGTTTAAATGAGTTTAAATTGGTTTTATGCCTAGACTACTATGAACAAATAAAAAGGCCTTAACTTTGAATACCCTCCACCTCGGGTATTTATGTAAACCCCATATCGTCACAATCACAAAAAATGGATAACTTAAGACCCCAAATTCGGCACGGATATTCAGTGGTCTAATACATATCACTATTCAATTTTGTAGAACAAAATATTAGTCTTTTTGGCAGATGTATCCAATTATAAACCGATCTGAACCATATTACGGTCGGATATCGTGAGGCTCAGAAAAACTCACTGTTACAAATTTCTGCGAAATCGGGTAATATATACAGCTTTTATGGGCTTCAGTCCCCTTATCGGCAGATCAGTCTATATGACAGCTATATCAAAATATAGTCCGATCAGAACCATATTTAGGTCGGATGTTGGGAGGTCTTAACCTACTCACTGTTTCAAATTTCACCGAAATCGGGTAATAAATAAAGCTTTTATTGGCTTCAGACCCCTTATCGGCAGATCGGTCTATATGGCAACTATATCTAAATATAGTCCGATCTGAACCATATTAATGTCGGGTGTCAGGAGGCTAAAAAAACCACTGTTTCAAATTTCAAAAAAATCGGACGAAAAAAATAAATTTTTTGTGGGCATTGGACCATTTATCGGAAAATCAGTCTATATAGCAGCTATATCCAAATATGGTCCGATTTGGCCCGTTCAAGAACTTAACCAGCGTGCATCAAAAAGACGTATCTTTGTCAAATTTCAGCTCAATATCTCAATTTTTGAAGGGTCTAGAGTGACATCGTAAAATTATCTTAGAAACGACGATCCGAAGTATACATACATATATACTTTGTAGGGTCGGAAATTGATATTTCGATGAGTATACCCCCTATCCTACGGTGGTGGGTATAAAAAATGTTAGGGAATATAATTTGTCAAAAATCTTTCCTTTTTTTACAAAACAATAGCTTTTAACGCATATTTATTTTTTTCCTTATCTTTTTTTAGCCATACCGAACAACTCCACTTGTTTTGCCCGGTGCTAAAGTGAAAAAAGATGCTCCCACCACAGAATCCTACCTGAGACATTATCCCAACCCAGCTGTACGTGCCCATCACCACCATGACTTCCATGACAGTGTCATGAAGCAACGTGTTGCCGACACCATGTTGCACAGAGTTGTTGGCCAAGATGCTGATACTGGCAGAGTAAGTCCCACTTGATCTTTTGCATTAATTTGTAGATAATTAACTACATTTTTGTGATTATTAAAGGTTATCCACAAACAATTCAACTCCCCCATTGGTTTGTACTCAGAACACAACATTGAGAACACCATCCGCCAGACAGTTCCGTAAGTATAGATTTTTTTTCTTCAAAAATTCTTCTCTTTAGAAAATATACACTAACCATTATTAGTATGACTTTAGGGCTGACAGTAATAATAGTAATATTCAAAAACAAACAAACAAAAACCAGCTGCTTTCAAAGGAATTTTAGGCTAATATGCTACAATTAATCAATATATAAAATGCAAAATGCATACTAAAATAGAGAAAAATCAATTTCTTAACTCTAATTTGTACTATGCAAGAAGAAGTTATGTTTAAATATTTATCAAGGTTACACTTTTCCAATAACTGCTGCCAACACTGACAACATTACTACTTTTTTTAATAATATTCTACTAATGTTTATTATTTTCTTATTATTTCTTTAAACGTTTCTCAACACTTTAAATATATATATACTACCAATCTGAATATTGTGAGATATGCTGTGTGCACGCTCAACTGTAAAAATCCAAACCCTTCAAGTGTTTTACAGATGTTTATTAAAGAATTGATGTGACTTTTTTATTATGTGTCGACTTTTCTCTCTCTTTATATCTCTATACATTGTTTGTTGTAGTGTCAATACTGTAAGGAAGAGTGCTTTGCATCGTCCTTTGCCATCAAAACTAGACGGGTAAAAAATATAAAATAAGGATTTCAGTACATTTTCTATTGTATGTATAGCCATCATGTCAGACACCCCTTTTCGGCATTTTCTTTTCTTTTGCTTCTCATTATCAATTTGAAATTACAACATTTAGAAAATCGATGTAGCCGATCACCAATAGACAATAGACTAGAAACGTCAAGTCATTTCAAATAGTTTTAAAAGAAGCCTGTATATTTCATTCATGATGCTATCATGGCAAAATAAAATTTGAGAAAAAGACTATATATCCTGGTTTACCCTGGCGGCATGCTTAACCCATCCTCCGAACCACTTTTTACACTTATCGTAAATAAAATAAACAATGAAACGATACATAAACCACATTTTCAAAACCACAAAAATCCCTCTGTGTATGTTAAATACCCTTACAGACTTTATTACACTAAACATATTCGTTGTAATGGTTGAAACATAATCCTTTGTTAGCTGGCAGAAGACTACTAAATACTACTACAGGCTATAGATACTTCTCATATAGCAATGAGTGCGGTGTGATTAATGTTTAAGCTGAAAAATAAAGGGCCTCCTTTTTTGCCAAGTCCGAAAGGCTTGCGGTATACCGACACCACTAGGTAGAGAAGTTTTAACATGGGAGGATAAATCTAGCCAGCATTAGAAAGAGAAAATCCACCCTAGAAAAATTTTTTTGATGTTCACGCCGGGATTTGAACCTAAATGTTCGGCGTCATAGGCGGACACGGCAGTTTCTGGCGGTCATTATACACTTGCATTTTATGTTTGCTTTGGTTAATTTGTCAGGTATAAATAAGAAAAGTTTTTAAGACATATCGCTGTGTGTGTACGTCCTATAAAACATTCTACCTTAAACAGCTAAATGAATGTACACATTTGAGAACTTGTTGTTCCTTTTTAACATGCCAACTTGTTCCTTTATTACATTCTCTCTTTGTGTACGTTTTCTTTTAATATTATTATGTATTTCAAGGCTCTACCACACTATGTGTTATTGTTTTATGACATATCAAATTTTGCTATTGATAAAGTTGCACGCATAGTGTGATACGAATGAAACTAACATAAAGAAGTCAGCTGTTTTTGCTGTCAGATGGATGAAAGCAACGCCAAATTAAATGGTTTTTACAAATTTATGATTTGGCCAGCTTTCTAAGAACTTTAACAATTTTTATACCCGCCACCGTAGGATGGGGGTATATTCATTTTGTCATTCTGTTTGCAACACATCGAAATATTAACTTCCGACCCTATAAAGCGTAAAAATCTAAGACGATCTAGCCATGTCCGTCCGCCTGTCTGATGAAATCACGCTAAAGTCTTTAAAAATACAGATATTGAGTTGAAACTTTGCAAAGATTCTTTTTTGTCCACAAAACACGTTAAGTTCGAAGATGGGCTATATCGGACTATATCTTGATATAGCCCCTATATGAACCGATCCGCCGATTTAGGCTCTAAGGCCTATAAAAGCCATATTTATTATCCGATTTTGCTGAAATTTGGGAAAGTGAGTTGTATTTGGTCCTTCAACATTCTTTTCAATTTGGCCTAGATCGGTCCAGATTTGGATATAGGTGCCAAATAGACCGATTTCTCGATTTAAAGTTGTGGGCCCATAAAAGGCGCATTTATTGTCCGATGTCGCTGAAATTTAGGACAGTGGGTTGCGTTAGGCCCTTCGATATTCTTCGTCAATTTGGCTCAGATCGGTTCAGATTTGGATATAGCTGCCATATAGACCAATCCGTAGATTTAAAGTCTTGGCCCCATAAAAGTCGCATTTATAATCAGATTTTACTGAACTTTGACACACTGACTTATTTTAGGCTTTTCGAGATGCGTGTCGTATATAGCTCAGATCGGTGTATTTTTAGATATAGCTACTAAAAAGACCAATATTTTGTTATATACAATTGAACAATGACTTGTATTTATTAGTATTTGGTCCAAATCGGAACATATTTCGATATAGCTGCTATGGGACATAAGGTATGCATTTATCACCGGATTGTGATGGAAGGTGGTTTACACATATGTATACCCGAGGTGGTGGGTATCCAAAGTTCGGCCCGGCCGAACTTAACGCCTTTTTTCTTGTTACTCATTAATATATGAGCTGTTGTTTCCTTTTTAGGTCATGTCATACAAAAATAACATATTCTAATCGAATGTAAATCGACAATTTTGACATCCAAAATAGAATGCCAATGATACATAAAAAGTGGCATGTCATAAGATAAGAACATATAGTGTGATAACAGCTTTAGTCTTCTTAAATGCTCATGCGGTCTTTCTACTTTTTGAGGTCGGCAAATGACATAACCTTCTTTGAATGAACCCTGACCGCAAACAAAATTTTCGATTTGTTTTGGTATAAGACGGGATTCATTAAATACGGTTGCGAAAAGCGTTCGGCCGATATACATTAGTTTTTGAAATCTTGACAGTTGAACAATGAACAAAAAATTAATTTAAACAATGACGAAGCTTAAATTTATTTTAATTCATGGTCTCTATTCCTTGTGGCATTTTTAAGCGACACATTTAGACATTCTCAATATTAATGGGGCCTTTCCACTGTTTTGTTTCCGCAAGTGATGCCACCTTCTATCTGTTAATCTATTAGAGTACCCTATTGTTTTCCTAAAATTGTCTTGGACAAAAGGTGAAGAACGCGAAAAATTGCAATACCGCCATTTTTGGGTTATCTGAGGTGAAGGTTTAGAATAAAACAAAGTGAAGTCTTTCAATATAAATATCTTTTTAGATTTTATGTATATATACAATAATGTTGTTTTCTTAAATTCGTATTTTGTTTGCAACAATTAACCAACGTTTTTTATATATAATTTTTTACTAAACTACACGTTTTTATTGTTAACATTTTCGCCAGTCCTCTGGTATGGATGGTGATTACCGACTTTTTTCTATTGGTTTGCAAATAAAATTTTCTATGGGAATATTTTAATTGGATACCATGCCAGGTATGTAATGGAAAGTGAACCAATACATGCGAGAACACTAAAGATGTTCCAATTTCCATTACATTTTTCTGATGTTTCGAGTTAAAATGTGATGTCCTTTTTGTCACTTTTATGAAATTACCACTAAAGTTTATTGTTTTTTTTGTTATATTGTTGACATTCAAATTAACACACTTGCTATTACCCAGCAAACAATTTTACAGACAATTCATGCTATGCGTTATGTTTACCATTGTGTAAACCTGACATTACTTAGCTACCCTTCTAAGCAGAAGTAAACAAAACAAACAGTTACACAAAATTTAGTTTTTTTTTTGTGGAAAAACGTAGTTTTTATAGTATAAGGACAAAGTATTGTTAAGAACGATAAGCTGCACGATTAATATTAGAATTTTCATCGATCTATCTTTCCTGGAACAAAAACAAAAAATACTGGAGCAACAAAAGCAGAAAGAACAGAATGAACTTCAGCATCGGGCACAGCGACAAAAACAGCCAGAACAACGTTACCATCATTGATGATTCGAAATCGAAAATAAAAAAACAATATGAGAAACTTAATCCCCTGCGGTTATGATAGAGGAATTTTAACAACCCTTTACACCCTTTAATGTAACTCGTACTCCTTTACATGTATAGTTTGAATAATTTACCCACTCCTCTGCCTTCTCTCACCTAAACGTTTGGTCCCTTCACTTACCAGTTAGTGTCCAGTGTCATTCCTTCCCGTGAGCCTTATTACCCAGAAAAGGTCCCTTCAACCACTACCAAAACACTCAAATACCTACACTATTTTCAAATTAATTCTTGTCATACCCCAGAAAAGCTTTTGTGGCTAACATTTAGAAAAATCCTCCCCTCAAACTGGAAAATTTACATTCGAATCTTTCATAAGCGTTGTTCAATAGTATATCCCATCCTACCTACCATGCTTGTCAACACTAATTCCGAGAAGTTCTTCCTTCTCTCTAATAATTACGCTAAAATAATTTCTCGTAGTTCTAACATAATCTTTAATTTGATGCAAGCGTATTAAAAACCAAACAACAACATAAATTAGCCATTAAGTTTCAATTGGAATTTGTCATTTAAACTGTCATTGTTTTGCAAATTTACCAACAATTTTTTTTTTTCGTTTTTTTGAAACTAATTCTAACGTATTTTGTGCACATCCTGTTTTTTCTCCTCTTCGACTGTCTTCGCTATCTAAAAACTACTCTCTCAAAAAAATTGTATCGAACACTCGTCAACTCGTCCAACCAATTGCAATAACAAACAAATGTAAACGTATGAATTAAAACAAAAAAAAAAAAACACATAAATTAATAAACGTAAACAATTCTCAATGATGTAAATCGAACGGACTCATGCGCATGCTGCACCGACCACAACCACATATGAAAACTTTAGTCACAAGCCAACAGTTCTATATGATCCATCAAAGAGTGAGACTTTCAAAGCCCTCCAGGAAGCTGGATACGACTGTGCTGACTATACTGAAGAAGTAACGGTGCCAGTGCAACCCAAGGTGTTCCAACCCAATAGAATGGTTCCAGGAAAGGTAAGATCACAGTGTCACATTGTGGTTGAAACTCACACTCGCACTCTGTCTCTCTCCTTCTCTGAAGTGAGTGAAATGTCATCGCGTGTGTGTATGTGTGGGCTAGAGTGTCATAAGCATTCTCCCGCTGTCTCACTCTTATTTTCTCTCCAACAACCAATTATAATTTGTCTTGCTCTTGTCATGTTTTTCTTAATCAGCAATCTAAATGCATTTCGTTCGTCAGCTCAATTTGTCCTGTGTCAACAATCATTGTCACTGTTTTGTTTTTTCCCCGCCGTCTCACATACTATTTTGTTTTGTTTATTCTAGATATTGTGTTTGTTTGTGTTCCCTATATAGAACTATTTTTTGTCTTACTTTTTTTGTTTCACCGATCGCTCTGCTCGCTGTCATAAAACTTTTGTATAAGTTCGTGCGTACTTAAATACGTGCATAATGTTACTAAAAAAATGATGTTTACTTGAATAGCTAGCTGTATATGTCGCCATATCAATATTGTACATTAGTGGACGTACTGCGCTTCGTGTATAGCCGGCATAGGTTATTGTAACAATTATGAAATACATATCACCCTGTTATAAGTACAGTGTAAGTCCTTTCAAATTGGCAACCCCTAAGACCATCATCATCATATGGTGGCGTTAGCAGCCCTGCTTTTCCTTTCTATAGGACGTTTACACTGTACTTAAAAAATCACAATGTAAATTTCATAACTTGAACATAAATTACTAACCAGAAAAAAAGTCTAAAATAATTTTCAAATCTTGTAAGCATAAAGGCAATTGTATAAATATTGATTTCTTTTGATGTTTTTTTTTTCATTAATTTTTGTATATAAAAATTAAATTTCGTTGTTTTAAATTGCCTTAATGTATGTAACGATAAATATGCAATTCGCCCCTGTCAATGATTTTCTGTTCGTTTTCATTCTGAAACGAATCGTATAGAATGAACAGAAAAAATCGGATTTCATTTAATACCCAATCATGGAAATTGTATGTTTACATAATGTTTTATACAAATTGAATAATTTGTTGTATTATTTGTTTATTCCACAACAGAAATTCTTACAGTCAGCGCCCGTTTCCCGCCCGTCGTACCATGTAAGTATACTAGCTTATGTTAAAACAAGAAAATGCTTAATTTTATTTGCTTACATAAATATAAATTTGTGGCTCTGATGTCTTTACCACTATCGAATGCAATGCATTTGTCCTATATAGATTTGCAAAGTAGGACAGTTTCCATCTTCTGTTTACTCAGATAGGATCATATTTTTTATAAAAGATTTTTCTCCACCTTCTTCTGTGCTGCAATTCTGTAGCTTATAACGATTATCGTTTAGTTAAATTTGTCGACGAAACAATCGTTGGCACTAATTACGTCATTCTCTTATTCCTAGTTAAGCGCAGTATGCACATTTGGCGAACATTTTCGTTACAATAAGAAATACAATGACATTCAAAAAGAAATTTTCTTTACCGGTACTGCTACCGAAAATTTCGCTTGCATGTACGCAGCTCAAATGAAATGTTCTTTGCATAACAGGGTGACATAATAGGCATTGGTGAATTTTTTCTTGCAATTACAAGTGAATTTGTATTTTTTAATAGCTGCATGCAACATGAAATAAAATTATTTGCAAATAGAAAGGATTAATGACAGCATATATGTACCTTATTAGCCAAACATAATTAAAATTTGGCCAAAGTTACAGAGCGATGTTTGTCGCCATCTTTTGTTCTACACAACTATCTACAACTTTCAGTGACGACATAAATGTCTTGGCTGCAACCCATGGTACAATTAAGAGGTAGTGTCATTAGCACAACAACAAAAATATACCCCCAAAGAAACTACCTTGATTGGCTTATGCCGTAAATGCAAATGTCAAAATGGTTTTTAGAAATAAACGCTGTTTTAAAATTAATCTTCTTGAAATGTGTTGTTGTATTTTCATCATTATAACACTGTTTGGTGGTCTATAGCTGAGTATTCTGTTCAGTTTTTCGAGCGGAATGCTGTCAAACTCTATATAAAAAAACCCTGAAACGTTAGTTGAAAATCGGCGGAAAAGTTGTACTCTGTTCATAGTAAGGAAAATGGCAAACAACTCTTATAGTGGCAACACTTGAAACTATTGCAGGCATCAATTTAGTTTATTTAATTGGTTTTAATGGTTCGTATGTCTTTATTTATTTGAGAAAAAATATAAAAAATAGAGAAGACAAAAAGTGCAGATAAAGAAACGTGTTTAACTTTCCGCGACTATTCTGAAAGAAGAATAGAATACCAACCTTCAACATATATTCATTTACAGGTAATGGCAGTTGCCCAACAACGAAATATTGTGTGCACTATCTGTCAAAATCAGTGACTAGTGCAACTCTGATTTTGTGTATGTTACTAGTTCGAGCCATTTTTCGTTGTTTGTGTGTGGTATGGTTCTTAACTATAATACACACACACAACCAAAACTAACTGACAGATAGTGCACTTTGCGAGAAAAAAATTGTATTCAGTTGTTTATGGTACATTACCTGGTAATTATGTTATGAGACCTGGTTATTATGTCAGAAGATTGGTAAAGAAAACTCCGTTTACACAGCTTTTTAAATCCGTATTTATGGCTCGATCATCTGTTTTCCTTTTATCAAATCAGCTGACGAGAGCGTTAAAAACGGATTTAATGAACAATGTAAACGGGGTTTAAAACAAAACAAATATGTGCTATTCCAGCCAGATTGTACAAACAAAATTATGCACATGACAAAATTACCAGGTAGTGTACCGTAAACAGCTGAGTGCAATTTTTCCCGCGTGCACTATCTTTTAACGAGTTTTGGTTGTGTGTATTATATTGTAGTTAAGAACCATAAGAGACAAACGCAAGAAAAAATGGCACGAACTGGTAACATACACAAAATCAGGGTTGCACTAATCACCGAATTTACCAGATACTGCACTCAATATTTTGTTGTTGGGCAACTGTCACTACCTGTACATGAATATATCTTGGTTATGCATATACGTTATCAGTGTGGCTAATACAGTTTCAAATTGCTCATCTGGCAAATCATCGGTTCCTGTTGCCTTAATATTTTTTAGTCGGTTTACTACTATTCTCACCTAATTGTAAAAATATACAGACCTGTTCCGGTTTCCGAATTCTCAAAACGGAAAAAATTGTTCTGCCAATATTTTGCAAGTACTTCTCTTTTAAGATTTGAAATCACTTAAGGTTCCTCTTATTATATAGAGGTTTGATAATAGTATGCATTCAAACATCGACGTTGCAAGGTTTGCAAGAAATAAAGCAAAGAATTTCGTTCCTTTTACGTTTTCGAATCGCAAATCTCTAAACGAGATGGCTGAACAGTTCAAAATTCACCTGTTGTGGGTGCCGGCCCATAGAGATATCCCAGGGAATTGTAAAGCGGATGAGCTTGCGAGAATAGGAACTACCCTACACGTTCCAGGGACACTGGAATCTGTGAGTATGCCTCTAGCGACATGTAAGCTAAGTTTTGAGGACCAGGACCGAAGGACAAAACTATGTGGTCTAATCTAGACTTGAAGAGGTCTACTGCTTTGCTGTCATGGGCTAGAACAGACATCTCCGTCATTGTGTCCGTCATGACAGGTCACTGTCTAATCGGAAAACATGATGACAGACTGAAGGTTGCAAGCAACGACTTTTGTTGAGGCTGCGAGGACATGGAAGAAGAAGAGACTACACCTTCTGTGTGTGTGTGTCCCGCACTAGCAGTCAAAAGGAGTTCCACTTTAGGTTCTCATTTCTTTGAGAAGCTGTCTGATTTAGCGGATGTGAACATTCACAAGTTATTGGGATTTTAAAGGGGTCTGGATGGTTCAACGGTAGGAACTAGAAGGCATCTTCCTTCTTCTGTTCCTGTGGTATCACAATGGACGAAAACGTCTAAGTGAGTGTGATGGCAGACTGCCACTTAAATCTAACCTAACCTACGTTTTTGAAAACTGGAATAGACCTGATAATACGGACTTAATTCTTTTTACACTTTCAACCTCCACCTTAAGTACGCAGTCATGTATTTGAAACACATTATATGGAGCTCAAATGAAAGGTGTTCTAGAAATTATTTTGAATATCCAATATTGAGGCAAATTAAATATTGTTTCGAAAAGGAACTCGGGACCTTTAAAAATATTTAATTTTAATATAAAAAATTTAAAAATTTTTTTTTTATGTTAACTAAAAACCTTTTGTCTAAATTGAAATCAAGCTATAAACTTGCATACAAATTTATAAAAAAAAATTTTACTAATAACAATTTTTCTTTAACCTTTCAGGTGGTAAATACACAGGATGACACCATTCGTCAAAGTGGATCTTTCAATCGTTTGATGCACAGTGTTTTGGGTGCATCAAACTACTAATTTCTGTTTTTGAAAGTATATTTGTTTGTAATTAACAGCAACCAGCACCAATTTTGTCATCGGCGAGATTACTAAACAAAATTACTTTAAATATATACATAAACATATTCTTAAACAACAACAAAATATCTCTAATATAAAAACATCATACAGCTACAACCAAAGAATCAAAAACACAATAGTTTTGAAAACACTTTACGACTTGTAATTTAAAAACTTTATTCATATATGACCAAAATTTTAACCTTTGTATTAATATAATAAAAAAAACAAAAAACCAATATATTACCATCACAATTAGTAAAACATCAATCAACAAAACTAACACCTGCAGAAAGGATTTTATTTAATTTATTTCAAAATTATCACACGATTATCGATCGAACGATTTGTGTGAATCACATATCGTTCAATTCCTACAATCAATAAAAAAATTGTAAAAAAAAATAATTTTTTAAATCTTCATTCATAGTTATTGATTGCCTCTTTAAAGGAGAAACAAATTGAAAATCGATTACAAAAAAAAAAAAAAAAACAAAAATAATTATTCTTTATCTGTGTTGAATAATTTTTACTATTTTACTTTAATTTGAAAATAAATTAACACACCTCTAAATAAAAAAAAAAAACAAAAAACAACAAAAAACCACAATTGAAATGCTGTTTGATTTAAATGAGGCAAAATCTCACAATAAGTTGGCAGGTATATAAACATTGTTTGAAACTCCTCGAACGTTTGTCCTAGGATTCTAACAAGTATTTCTTCTAGATTGAAATTTTGCATAAATACAATAATATGGGTCGGGGTAGGTAAATGTATCTTTTAAATGGGCCAAAATTGCTTATGTTTAAATATATAGCTGCCTTATAATGGGTGGGTGGTTTTTCGAGGTCGTCTTTCAGGAAAAAATGGGCCGATAATGCCATAAGCCGATAAACCATACCACAAATTGTCGCGACAATGGGATAGAACCAAGATATGTATTCATTTACAGGTAGTGACAGTTGCCCAACAACAAAATATTGAATGCACTATCTGTCAAAATTAGTGATTAGTGCAATTGTGATTTTGTGTATGCTACTAGTTCGCGACATTTTTCGTTGTTTGTGTGTGTCATGGCTCTTAATTTTAATACACACATACAACCAAAACTCGTTGACAGAAAGTGCCAAGGTATACATGAATTTACAGGTAGTGGCAGTTGCCCAACAACAAAATATTGAGTACACTATCTGTCAAAATCAATGATTAGTGCAACTCTGATTTTGAGTATGTTAATTCTTCGCGCCATTTATCGTTGTCCATGTGTTCTGGTTCTTAACTATAATACACACACACACAACCAAAACACGTTGCCAGATAGTGGATTTAGCGAGAAAAATTTTAATCAGCTGTTTTCGGTACACTACCTGGTAATTATGTCATGGTTCAATCGGTCCATAACCTGATATGGTCCCATTTAATCCGATTTCTGATCTTCACTTCTTGAGCTGCTAGAGGGCGCAATTATTTTGCGATTTTGCTGAAATTGTGCATGAATTGTTTAGGTTTGACTAGAAACAAATGTCCCAAGTATGACCCAAATTGGTTCATTACCTGATATAGCTCTCATATAAAACGATCTCGGATCTTGACTTCTTGAGCCGCTAGAGGTCGCAATTATTATCACATTTGCATGCAGTGTTTTGTTCTAACTTCTAATAACTACGCCAAGTATGGTTCAAACCGGTCCATGATCGATATGGCTCCCATATAATCCGATATCTGATCTTGACTTCTTGAGCCTCAAGAGTGCTCAATTATTATCCGATTTGGCTAAATTTATTTACAACGGCTTCTCCCATGACCTTCAACATACCGCCCGGCCGAATTTAGCACGCTTTTACTTGTTTGTACTTTCCTAGTTTCACTCCATTTTTATTTGTATTTTCTAAAAAAAAAAATATTTATTTGAAAAAAACCCCTCATTTCTCTCAAATGGCTTCAAGGTGCCAACTTTGTGTATGTTTCTAAAAGCTCTTGTAAGTGCCTTTTATTATACCCACCACAGAAGGATGGGGGTATATTCATTTTGTCATTCAGTTTGCAACACATCGAAATATCCATTTCCGACCCTATAAAGTCTATATATTCTTGATCAGCGTAAAAATCTAAGAAGATCTAGCTGTCCGTCCGTCTGTCTGTTGAAATCATGCTACAGTCTTTAACAAGTAAAAGCGTGCTAAGTTCGGCCGGGCCGAATCTTATATACCCTCCACCATGGATCGCATTTGTCGAGTTCTTTTCCCGGCTTCTCTTCTTAGGCAAAAAAAAGGATATAAGAAAAGATTTGCTCTGCTATTAGAGCGATATCAAGATATGGTCCGGTTTGGACCACAATTAAATTATATGTTGGAGACCTGTGTAAAATGTCAGCCAATTCGAATAAGAATTGCGCCCTTTGTGGGCTCAAGAAGTAAAATAGAGAGATCGATTTATATGGGAGCTGTATCGGGCTATAGACCGATTCAGACCATAATAAACACGTATTTTGATAGCCATGAGAGGATCTGTCGTACAAAATTTCAGGCAAATCGGATAATAATCAAGAAGTCAAGATCCCAGATCGGTTTATATGGCAGCTTTATCAGGTTATGAACCGACTTGTACTTTATTTGACATAGTTGTTGAAAGTAGCAATGAAAAACGTCTTGCGAAATTTCAGCCAAATCGGATAGGAATTGCGCCCTCTAGAAGCTCAAGAAGTCAAGTCCCCACATCTGTTTATATGACAGCTATATCAGGTAATGAACCGATTTGAACCATACTTGGCACAGTTGTTGGATATCGCAACAAAACACGTCGTGCAAAATTTCATTCCAATCGGATAAGAATTGCGCACTCTAGAGGCTCAAGAAGTCAAGACCCCAGATCGGTTTATATAGCAGCTATATCAGGTTATGGACCGATTTGAACAATACTTAGCACAGTTGTTGGATATAATAACAAAACACGTCGTGCAAAATTTCATTCCAATCGGATAAGAATTGCGCACTCTAGATGCTCAAGAATTCAAGACCCAAGATCGGTTTATATGACAGCTATATAAGGTTATTAACCGATTTGAACCATACTTGGCACAGTTGTTGGATATCGGAACAAAACACGTCGTGCAAAATTTCATTCCAATCGCATAAGAATTGCGCACTCTAGAGGCTCAAGAAGTCAAGACCCCAGATCGGTTTATATGGCAGCTATATCAGGTTATGGACCGATTTGAACAATACTTAGCACAGTTGTTGGATATAATAACAAAACACGTCGTGCAAAATTTCATTCCAATCGGATAAGAATTGCGCACTCTAGAGGCTCAATAAGTCAAGACCCAAGATCGGTTTATATGGCAGCTATATCAAAACATGGACCGATATGGCCCATTTACAATACCAACCGACCTACACTAATAAGAAGTATTTGTGCAAAATTTCAAGCGGCTAGCTTTACTCCTTCGGAAGTTAGCGTGTTTTCGACAGACAGACGGACGGACATGGCAAGATCGACATAAAATTTCACGACGATCAAGAATATATATACTTTATGGGGTCTCAGACGAATATTTCGAGTAGTTACAATCAGAATGACGAAATTAGTATACCCCCCATCTTATGGTGGAGGGTATAAAAATTGAGGTATTGAGCTGAAGCTTTGCACAGATTCTTTTTTTGTCCATAAGCTGGTTAAGTTAGCCCTCATATAGACCGATCCGCCGATGTAGGGTCTTAGACCCACAAAAGCCACATTTATTACCCGACTTTGCTGAAATTTAGGACAGTGAGTTGTGTTAGGTCACTCGACAACCCTTTTGAATTTGGCCCGGATCGGTCCAGATTTGGATATAGCTGCCGTATAGACCGATCTCTCGATTTAAGGTTTTGGGTCCATAAAAGGCGCATTTATTGTCTGATGTCGCCGAAATTTAGGACAGTGAGTTGTGTTAGGCTCTTCGACATTCTTCTTCAATTTGGCTCAAATTGGTCCAGGTTTGGATATAACTGCCATATAGACCGATCTCTCGATTTAAGGCTTTGGACCTATAAAAGGCGCATTTATTGTGCGATGTCGCCGAAATTTAGGACAGTGAGTTGTGTTAGGCTCTTCGACATTTTTCTGCAACTTGACCCAAATCGGTCCAGATTTGGATATAGCTGCCATATAGACCGATATCTCGATTTAAAGTCTTAGGCCCATAAAAGACGCATTTATAATCCGATTTCACTGAAATTTGACACAGTGGCTTATGATAGGCTTTTCGACATCCGTGTCGTATATGGTTCAGATCGGTTTATTTTTAGAAGGTATGCATTTTTCACCGAATTCTGGCGAAGGGTGGTTTTCATATATATCCGAGGTGGTGGGTATCCAAAGTTCGGCCCAGCCGAACTTAACGCCTTTTTACTTATTTTGGGTATCACTTTGGTATAGACTAATTTTAAAGTATGTAATTTATCAAAGCAAAGTAGAGTAAATAATTCGGCATTGTACATGCCGCCAGAAAAATTTTAAAAACAATTCAAATTCAACCTACCCTGACTGAAAATTTGTTTTCATTTTGAAAAAAAAAAACGGTTGTGAGAATAACAACCGTTTTTTTTCTTTTGGAGGTGTTTTCTATTGGAAACACCCAAAAATGTGACAAAACTACATTTTATACTTTTGGCCAAAAAATGGGTCATTGAAACCACTGTTTCGATAAAACAGTGGAGTTCAATCGAGCTGTGGTCACAAATCATGCATTTTAATAATAATATTTCAACGATTTGTAGTCGTTGCACTTTCGTGAGTTTCTCGATGATAAAATGGCAGAGTATACTGAAAACTTTTCATTTTCACACACGTGTTGATACCACACATGTTCTAAGCCAGTGTTGCCACCCCGAAAAACTTTACTCAAAAAACACTCTTTATATATATCCACAATGAGACTTTGTACGCTAATTATGCTCTTAATAATGCAAACATCACCATGCATTGACCCTTAAAGTCGACCATTCTCTCTGTCTGTAAGCCTGTAAAACTCTTGTCACTAATCCTTTTTCAATGTATATATAAAAATCTTTGTAACAACGGGTGCTGTTACTAATGAAAATTATAATTATGCCATTATTAGTATATGCCTTCAAACATGAATAAATGTAAGAGTCAAAACTAGTTTATTGCTTATTTTTATGTCTTTTTGTTCAATTAAATAGGGCAATGACAGTATGAATATTGGGTCAGTAGCAAATCATGCTGGTGGTACAATTTTTGTGTTAAAAACATGTTGAATTTTTTTTCTCTCTTGTTCATACATTTATGTTATGAATGGAATGGACGGCGGACACATTGCCATTTTGTTTCGTAATTATTGTAGAAAAATGAAAGTAAAAATCAATTATGATATACGAGTACATCTGATATTTGTCATAAAAATATGTTGTGGGATTTAATGATTCATTCCAACGGTCACATGGGAAAATTGAATTAAATAGTTTATTAATTTATCCAAATAAATAGGCTTATGGGAGATTACAAATCATAGAAAGAATTAATAGCAATATGCAATTCTCCCGAGTATATTACTCACCTCCACAAGGACATTAAGGATGTATATTTTTAGGTATAACTTCCCCATCTACATAAAAAGACTCTTCGAAGAGATTTTCAGAGGATGTTGAAAGTAACTTATTTATCACTGAGCTAGGACTTGGACCAGACATTGAAATATTGCACTCATTGGATGATCGTGGTGAAATTTACATTTGCAGTTACTGTGTATATTTCAAAGGACTTGTGGTTTGTACATTTTACCAAATTGCTCCACTTATAACATGCCATTATTATTTCTTCCCTGAAAAAAGTATAAATACTGTGACATCCCATTCGCAGTCTGTTATAAAAAGAAGAAATCTTAACAGAAATTCAATAATATTCCTTAAATTGTTTATTAACTAAAACAAGTAAAAAGGTGTTAAGTTAGGCCGGGCCGAACTTTGGATACCCACCACCTCGTGTATATATGTAAAACACATTTCGTCATAATACGGCGAAAAATGCATAATTTATGCCCGCATAGCAGCTTTATCGAAATATGATCCAATTTGGGCCAAATTCGACACGGATATTGACTGGTCTCATAAGTACAAGTCACATTGTTGAATTTTATAGAGCAAAATATTGGTATTTTTGGTAGCCATATCCAAATGTAGACCGCTCTGAACCATATGCGACACGGATGTCGAAAAGCCTAACATAAGTCACTGCTTCACATTTAAGCGAAATCAGATTATAAATGTGCCTTTTATGGGGCCAAGACTTTAAATCGAGAGAACGGTCTATATGGCAGCTATATCCAAATCGAAACCGATTTGGGGCACATGAAAGAGGGCTGTCGAAGGGCCTAACACAACTTACTGTCCCAAATATCGGCGAAATCGGACAATAAATGCGCCTTTTATGGACCCAAAACCTTAAATCGAGAGATAGGTCTATATGACAGCTATATCCAAATCTGGACCCATCCAGGCCAAATTGCAGAAAGTTGTCGAAGAGCCTAACGCAACTCAATGTCCCAAATATAGGCGACATCGGACAATAAATGCGCCTTTTACGGGTCCAAACCCTTAAATCGAGAGATCGGTCTATATGGCAGCTATATCCAAATTTGGATCGATCTAAGCCAAATTTAAGAAGGATGTCGAAGGGCCTAATGCAACACACACATCCTAAATTTCAGCAAAATCGGATAATAAATGCGAATTTTATGGGTTTTAGACCTTAAATCGAGAGATTGGTCTATATGGCAGCTGGACCGATCTGTGTCTTATTGCAGAAGACACGAGGGATCAGTCTACATGACAGCTATATCCAAATTTGGACCAATCTGTGCATTTTGCAGAAGTATGTCGCGGGGCTTAGCTTAACTCACTGTCCCAAATTTCGGCGACATTAGAAAGTAAATGCGTCTTTTATGGGCCCAAAAACCTTATCCAAATCTGCAACGATCTGGGCCAAATTGAAAAAGAATGTCGAGAGGCCTAACACAACTCATTGTCCCCAATTTCAGCAAAATCGGATAATAAATGTGGTTTTTATGGGCCTAAGACCCCGAATCAGCGGATCGGTCTAAATGGGGGCTATATCAAGATATATTTCGATATAGCCCATCTTCGAACTTAACCTATTTATGCCCTCCACCATGGAGGGCATATAAGAGGGTATTTGTCGAATTCGCGCGTTATCTCTTTTTAGGCAAACAAAGAATATTGAATAAGAACTGTTATGCTATTGGAGCTATATCAAGTTATAGTCCGATTCGGGCCATAAATGAATGCTGAACATTGCACAATAGAAGACATTGTGTAATATTTCAGTTCATTCGGATAAGCATTTTGCCTTGTGGGGGCTCAAGAAGCAAAATCGGGAGATAGGTTTATATGGGAGCTGTATCAAGCTAACTATCGATTCAGACCATAATAGACACGTATGTTGAAGGTCATGAGAGAAGACGTTGTACAAACAATTTCTGGCAAATCGGATGAGAATTGCGCCCTCTAGAGGCTCTAGAAATCAAGATCCCAGATCGGTTTATATGACAGCTATATCAAAACATGGACCGATTTCCGCCATACTTAGCGCAGTTGTTGGAAGTGATATCAAAACACCACGTGCTAAATATCAGTCAAGTCGGACGAGAATTGCGTCCTTTAGAAGCTCAAGAAGTCAGACCCAAGATCGGTTTATATGGCAGCTATATCAAAACATGTACCGATTTGGCCCATTTACAATCCTATACTTAACACAGTTGTTGAAAGTGATACGAAAACACTACGTGCAAAATGTCAGTTAAATCGGACGAGAATTGCGCCCTCTAGAGGCTCAAGAAGTCAAGACCCAAGATCGGTTTATATGACAGCTATATCAAAACATGGACCGATTTCCGCCATACTAAGCGCAGTTGTTGGAAGTGATATCAAAACACCACGTGCTAAATATCAGTCAAGTCGGACGAGAATTGCGTCCTTTAGAAGCTCAAGAAGTCAGACCCAAGATCGGTTTATATGGCAGCTATATCAAAACATGGACGACTTAAAATAACATGACGATCAAGAATATATGTACTTTATGAGCTCTCAGACGCATATTTCGAGGTGTTACAATCAGAATGACGAAATTAGTTAACCCCCATTCTATGGTGGAGGGTATAAAAAAGCTCAATATCTCTATTTTTAAAGACTGTAGCGTGATTTCAACAGACAGACAGATGGACGAACATGGCTAGATCGTCTTTGAATTTTAAGCTGATCAAGAATAAATATACTTAATAGGGTCGGAAATGGATATTTCGATGCAAACGGAATGACAAAATGAATATACCCCCATCCTTTGGTGGTGGGTATAAAAATGTGTGTTTTAAACATATTTTTGTATTTGAATTTCATTGAAATAGTTATAAATTTCTGATTTAATATGGGTTTTTATTTCTTTGAAGAACTGTCTGAAACAGCGGTTGTGAACTTTCAGCATATTAGGCTGGCTAGTTGCTTGTCCTGTGGTATTGTATGCACTGACATTTTTAAGTGAATCTTATTCCATACTGCCACTAAGACGTTATCACCACCTTGATATAGAGCAGATCAAACAAAATGCTATTCGTGAATAGGAATATTGAAAATATTACAAAAAGACAAGAAAAAACATTGATTCAAAGAAGATAATAAACACAATTGGAACATTTTGTGATGGATACCATTCAAATTTGATTAGGTAACCGTAATTAACAATACATGTGTTAACCACGGTTGTCTATATACTTATATACCCTACATTACACTATATCCATATACATTAGCATGGGTCAGTTTGTTTTGATATTAAAACAATTTTTTGATTGTATTGACTAAGAGCAGTATGCACCTCTGGCGAAAATTTCGTTAACATACGAAATACAATTAAATTTTTAATTGAAAAATTTGTCCCGTTTTTTTACTGTGTTCAAAAAACTTTTGGTGTTGTTGTACTACATTATTATGGGACATATTAAGTGTGTCCGCACAACAATAGACAAAATTTGTGCAAATTTGCACTTATTGTTACTGGAAGTCGTTCGCGTTCTTTATTTGGCAGCAGAAGTAAGCGGGAGAGTGCATGTGAGCGAACAAAATTTAGAGAGTTTGGTAGTTGAAAGCTTGCACATTTTTACTGGAGGGTTTTTTCCAAGCGTAAATTTGCAGCATCTAACATCTGTTGTACAAAAACCAGCTCTTCTTACTCCCCTGCAAATTTGTACTAGAAAAGTACACAAACAGACCTACTTTCAAAGTCAGACATCTCTCTCACGCAAAATAACGGTTTCAAACTTATTTTTAAATATAGGAATTTTTAAATATAGGAATTAAATATGGGAATTTATTAAAGAATTCACCATATGCTATACGGTCAATGTGGCGTAGAGGTTAAAATGTCTGCTTATGATGCCTGGGTGTGAATCCTGGCAAGAAGATCAGAAACAAGTAAAAGCGTGATAAGTTCGGCCGGGCCGAATCTTATATACCCTCCACCATGGATCGCATTTGTCGAGTTCATTTCCCGGCATCTCTTCTTAGGCAAAAAATGATATAAGAAAAGATTTGCTCTGCTATTAGAGCGATATTAAGATATGTTCCGGTTTGGACGACAATTAAATTATATGTTGGAGATCTGTGTAAAATGTCAGCCAATTCGAATAAGAATTGCGCCCTTTGTGGGCTCAAGAAGTAAAATAGAGAGATCGATTTTTATGGGAGCTGTATCGGGCTATAGACCGATTCAGACCATAATAAACACGTATGTTGATGGTCATGAGAGAATCCGTCGTACAAAATTTCAGGCAAATCGGACAATAATTGCGACCCCTAGAGGCTCAAGAAGTCAAGATCCCAGATCGGTTTATATGGCAGCTATACCAGCTTATGAACCGACTTGAACCTTACTTGGCACAGTTGTTGGATATCATAACAAAATACTACGTGCCAAAATTCATTCAAATCGGATAAGAATTGCGCCCTCTAGAGGCTCAAGAAGTCAAGACCCAAGATCGGTTTATATGACAGCTATATCAGGTTATGGACCGATTTGAACCATACTTGACACAGTTGTTGGATATCATAACAAAACACGTCGTGCAAAATTTCATTCCAATCGGATAAGAATTGCGCACTCTAGAGGCTCAAGAAGTCAAGACCCCAGATCGGTTTATATGGCAGCTATATCAGGTTATGAACCGATTTGAACCATACTTGGCCCAGTTATTGGATATTATAACAAAACACGTCATGCAAAATTTCATCCCAATCGGATAAGAATTGCGCACTCTAGAGGCTCAAGAAGTCAAGACCCAAGATCGGTTTATATGGCAGCTATATCAAAACATGGACCGATATGGCCCATTTACAATACCAACCGACCTACACTAATAATTAGCGGCTAGCTTTACTCCTTTGGAAGTTAGTGTGCTTTCGACAGACAGACGGACGGACGGACGGACAGACGGTCGGACAGACGGACGGACATGGCTAGATCGACATAAAATTTCACGACGATCAAGAATATATATACTTTATGGGGTCTCAGACGAATATTTCGAGTAGTTACAATCAGAATGACGAAATTAGTATACCCCCCATCCTATGGTGGAGGGTATAAAAATGTCCGCCGGTGGCTATAACCTCACTAATGCTGGCCACATTTGTGAGGTATTCAGCTGTGCAAAAATTCTCTACTAAGTGTTGTCGCTCTGCGGTACACATTTCTCGAACTCGACACTAGAAAGCATGCGCCTTATCATTGGGCTTGAAATTGAATAGGACAGAACTTATTGATATGAAAATTCCGCTTTTTATACACTCCACCATAGGATGGGGTATTCTAATTTCGGCATTCTGTTTGTAACACCTCGAAATATGCGTCTGAGAATCCATAAAGTATGTATATTCTTCATCGCCATGTCATTTTGAGTCGATCTAGCCATGTCCGTCCGTCTGTCTGTCTGTAAAAAGCACGCTAACTTTCGAAGGAGTTAAGCTAGCCGCTTGAAATTTTGCGGAAATACATTTTATTGGTGTATGTCGGTTGGGATTGTAAATGGGCCAAATCGATCCATGTTTTGATATAGCTGCCATATAAACCGATCTTAGGTCTTGATTTCTTGAGCCTCTAGGGGGCGCTATTCTCGTCCGATTTGACTGAAATTTTGCACGTAGAGTTTTGGTATCACTTTCAACAACTGTATTAAGGATGGTTCAAATTGGTTCATATTTTGATATAGCTGCCATATAAACCGATCTTGGGTCATGACTTCTTGGGCTTCTAGAGGGCGCAATTCGCATCCGATTTGCCTGCAATTTTGCACGTAGTGTTTCACTTCCAACAACTGTGCTAAGTATGATTCAAATCGGTTCATAATCTGGTAAAGCTGTCATGTAAACCTATCTGGGATCTTGACTTCTTGAGCCAATAGAGCGCGCAATTCTCATACAATTTTTGGTTGGGATTGTAAATGGGCCCAATCGATCCATGTATTGATATAGCTGTCATATAAACCGATCATAGGTCTTGATTTCTTGGGCCTCTAGGGGACGCAATTCTCGTCCGATTTGACTGAAATTTAGCATGAGGTGTTTTGTTATGACTTCCAATAACTGTGATAAGTATGGCGCAAATCGGTACATAACCTAATATAGCTGCCATATAAACCACTCTGGTATCTTAAATTTTTGATCCTTTAGAGGGCGCAATTCTCATCCGATTTGGCAGAAATTTTGAACTTCTCTCATGACCTTCAACATGTGCATGTGAACTATGGTCTGAATCGATCAATAGCTTGTTACAGCTCCCATATAAACCTATCTCTCGATTTTGCTTCTTGAGCCCCTACAAGGCGCAATTCTTATCCGAATGAACTGAAATATTACACAATGACTTCTACAATGTTCAGCATTCATTTATGGTCCGAATCGGACTATAACTTGATATAGCTCCAATAGCATAACAGTTCTTATTCAATAATCTCTGTTTGCCTTAAAAGAAATACCGCGCTTAGAACTTGACAAATGCGATCCATGGTGTAGGGTATATAAGATTCGGCCCGGCCGAATGGAATATTTATGGGCAAATTTACAATATACATACATAAAATTTACTTTGTATTCCGCTGACATCTTGCTTTACTGTTGTATAACGTATCAAAAGGTTGGCTTTGTCCGACTTAAGTCCATAGTTGTTTCTTAAAACCCAAAAATTTTAACATTTGCCATTATTTGTCCCAGACAAAACAGAAAATGTTAGAATCACTTTTTTAAAGGTTAGGTGAATAATTTACCCCCTCTAATGTTTTCAATACGATGTGCTTACATCTGCATATCAGGCACAGATTTGAGATCTTAAAAACCACAATTAAAAGCATCATATATCAAAAATTTAAATGATTGCACATGATCGTCGTATGCGTCGTTATAGCCATCATTGCCACCATCAGCCTAACATCCATCTCTTATCGAACTATATATTCCAGTCAGCAGTAACCGCACAACAATAGACAACGATGACTAACCAAAAACAAATGTAAATGAATGCAGACAATTACAGACAATGCCACTTGGGCAAAGGTGTTGCTGCGCATGCGTAGAGGCTGACAACAAAGCCCCGCAAAATATTCTATTCGCCCAGCACTGACTCAAAACACCAAAACAAAAATTAGGTCAGCCCTCAATGTGGTTGGTTTCTCTTTAGCTGTGGTGACCAAAAACCAACGAATGCAATAAATAACCTATCAATTACCTTAAAAGACACAACGAATAAATATAGCATCGCATGGTTTGAGTGCTTCATGCAATTTATAAATTATCACATGACAATGGAGGCACTTAAGGAAAATGGAAGACGAAAAGCCTCAATTGTGGATGTTTATGGATTCCTCGAAAATGCGAAGGGAGCATTTAACCCCAATATTGATTTAATGTGCCATAGAGTAAATATGTACTTATACTTGGTCGCAGTGCTGTTCTAAGACGATCTGGCTATACAAGCCTGTCCGTCCGTCTGTTGAAGGTAGGTTATCTTCGGTACTTCATCAATGTGTTCTACAACGATCTGGAAATATACGCATGTCCGCCCATCTGTTGGAGGTTGGTTATCTTCCATACGAATAAACCTATCCACTCCAAAATTTGGACAAATGCACCGATACAATGGGTCGAATTGGGCCGTGTTTAGATATGCGCTACTTTATGAACGTAAAACCAACAGAGTATAATAACTATTCGATTTCTCTAAACTTGTGAATGGGGTGTTCTGTTATGGCTTCCAATATTCACACAAAGAATGGTCCAAATCACTTTATAATCTGATATATGTAGCTTTATTGGAAAATGCAGATAAAATCTGCCAATTTTTAGGTACAAGCCAAGCCGTTCTCCTAATGACACTTCTAGAACTCATAAACCGATATCGCTGCAATTTGAAATCATGAGTATAATATTATTATATTATATCTCCACGCATGCCAATCCTCCCAACCCCAAACACTGTCATATGCCATATCGAAGATATGACAGGGTTTGGGGTAGGGCGGGTCTTTTGTTACTTATTTTGTTACGATATCTAACAACTGTGCCAAGTATGGTTCAAATCGGTCCATAACCTGATAAAGCTGCCATATAAATCGATCTGGGATCTTGACTTCTTGAGCCGCTAGAGGGCATAATTCTTATCCTATTGGAATGAAATTTTGCACGACGTGTTTTCCAACAACTGTGCCAAGTATAGTTGAAATCGCTACATAACCTGATATTGCTGCCATATAAACCGATCTTGGGTCTTGATTTCTTGAGCCTCTAGAGGGCGCAATTCTTATCCGATTGAAATGAAATTTGGCACGACGTGTTTTGTTATGACATCCAACAATTGTGTTAAGAATAGTTCAAATCGGTCCATAACCTGATATAGCTGCCATAAAAACCGATCTGGGGTCCTGACTTCTTGAGCCACTAGAGGGCGAAATTATTATCCGATTTAGCTGAAATTTTGCATGAGGTGTTTCGTTATGACATTCAACAACTGTGCTAAGAATAGTTCAAATCGGTCCATAACCTGATAAAGCTGTCATATAAACCGATATGGGATCTTGACTTCTTGAGCCTCTAAAAAGCGCAAGAATTATCCGATTTGGCTGAAATTTTGTACATCGGCTTCTCTCATGACCTTTAACATACGTGTCGAATATGGTATGCATCGGTTTATGGCCTAATACAGTTCCCTTATAAACCGATCTCACTATTTTACTTCTTCAGTCTTAAGTGCGCATTTCTTACTAGATTTTGCTGAAATTTTACACAATGACTTCTACTATGGTCTCCAATATTGAATATTCTTTTATCCTTTGTTTGCCTAAAAAGAGATACCGTGGAAAGAGCTCTATAAATGCGATCCATGGTGGAGAGTATATAAGATTCGGCCCAGCCGAACTTAGCACGCTTTTACTTATTTTTTTTTATCAAATTCCCGCTCTGCTCTTTAATACCTTTCATCTAAGTTCCATATTGTACTGATCGGTCTATATGCCCGTATGAGGGATTTTTGGGGTGGAGCATTCCACCAAGGGAAGCAGTGTGTTGTGCTCTGAGGCGACAGTCATATTCGGTTTGCAACACATCGAAATATCAATTTCCGACCCTAGAAAATATACATACTTCGGATCGTCGTAAAATTCTAAGACGATTTAACAATGTCCGTGTGTCTGTTCGTCTGTCCGTCCGTCTGTTGTAATCACTCTAAAGCCTACACAAAATGAGATATTGAGCTCAAATTTAGCACAGATACGTCCTTTTGATGCACGCTGGTTAAGTTATTGAACGGGCCAAATCGGACCATATTTCGATATAGCTGCTATATAGAGCGATCTGCCGATAAAGGGTCTGAAACCCATAAAAGCTCTATTTATTTCCCGATTTCGTTGAAATTTAATACCGTGAGTTGTTTTTAGCCTAACCAAATCGGACTTTATTTAGGTATAGCTGCCATATAGACCGATCTCCCGATAAAAGGTTTGAAGCCCATAAAAGCTTAATTTTTATTCCGATTTCGCTAAAATCCGCCATCCGACCTAAATATGGTAATTATCGGACTGTATTTAGATTTAGCTGTCATATAGACCTGTATGCCTGTAAGGGTCTGAAGCTCATAAAAGCTTTATTTATAACCTGATTTTGTTGAAATTTTAAATAAAAAATTTAACAGTGACTTATATTTATTAGACCACTCAATGTCCGTGTTGAATTTGGGTACATAAGTTGGGAAGGGGGTTTAGATATATAGCACAGGTGGTGGGTATCCAAAGTTCGGCCGAACTTAATTCCTTTTTACTTGTTAATTTTTCTCAGATCGGTCTAAATTTGGATATAACTGCCATACAGACCGATCTCTCGATTTAAGGCCTTGGCCCCATAAAAGGCGCATTTATTATTTGACACAGTGACTTATGCCAGGCTTTTCGAAATCCGTGTCCTATATGGTTCAGATCGGTCTATATTGGACCACTCAATGTCCGTGCCGAAATTGGTCTAAATCGTACCACACTTCAATATAGCTGCTATGGGTGCATAAATAATGCATTTTTCACCGGATTATGGAGAAAGGTGATTTACGTATATACCCGAGGTGGTGGGTATCCAAAGTTCGGCCCGGCCGAACCGAATGCCTTTTTACTTAATGAGATTCGATTAAAAAATTATTCAATCAATTAATTTTTTAATTGAAAATTACAAAGTTTTCAATCACGATTGTGATTAAAAAACATTCGGATTCAATTACAAATTTATTTGAATCAATTAATTTTTTATTTAAAAATTGCAAAAGTTTCAATTACAACTGTAGTTGAAAACAAATCAAAGGTATTCGATTAAAAAATTTTTTGAATAAATTAATTTGTTAACTGAGAACGATTTTATTTTCAATTAAACTTTAAATTGAAAATGTTTTCCGATTTTTTTCTGTGTAGGGAAATAGGAAGAGTGAGTTGTTTTAGAGCCCTCGATATCTGAACCAGGTATTGATCTGCCAATTTTGGGGTGGGGTCCACACAAGGCGCACGTATAACCCGATTGCGTTCAAATGTGGAAAAGTGTATTTAATTATATTCCTTGAAATCCGTGTCGCATTTGGCCCCCAAAGGCTAAAATATATACGAGTTGACCGATCTTCCAAATTGGGCTCAAAAAGGCGCATTCAGTATCTTATTTAACTGAGCGGTGATTTGTATTGGACTCATCCTTACTGTTTATGGTTTAGAAAGGACCATATGGATCCATCTCCCAATTTAATATTTTAAAAATTCGTCATTTGAATTCGAAATTTGTAATCCATTTTTTTTTTAAATGAAACGGTTTTTTAAATTAATTATCCTAAATAAATCGAATTTCTACTTTTTCTTTTAGCAAAATAATACTTGCTTAACGAAAATCAAGAGGCGAATTTAAGGCGACATCCAGAACTTGTCAACTGGTCACAGCTGTTAAATAACAAAGTAGTTGTAAGAGAATATAGGTTGAGGTGGTCTTTTGAAGTCAAAGTCCCTCTCATTTAAAGGCAGAGGTATTGTGCTCTCTTACTCTGCCTCTATAATTAACCGGTTCAGCGACGTCACTTAAGTAGGGGTAATTGGCGTTTTTACTGTTCGCTACAAAGTACGTAAGTGCAACATTGAAAGTGAGAGTCTAAAGCGCAGTGCTGTTAACCGTTAACAATTACTTTGTTGTTAGCCAGGTTTGAAGCCAACCAACAGCAAACTGGAACAACATGGCAAACATTTTGTAGATACAAACGTGGTAACAAGCGACAGAGGTGGCAACAGCTGGCGCATACAACACACATTTCATTGGTCTCATTTTGGGTGATCTCTTGCAAGGCGGCTAGACCAGCCAGCGTCGGGCGAGCAAACTAGACAAAACCCCAAAACCAACTGAAAGACAGATTTCAGTTTAAAATGAACTGCCGAAAAAAAAAAACTGAAAAAGCCAAGAAACGCTGAGCAGAGGCATGGGCAAAAGTAGGTGCACCTATAAAAGCTGAAGCAGCAGTATTGATACACTGCAGATACCATTGTAACCGCAGTTAACGAGGACGTCATTTATTTCCCTCTCGCGCTCCCAGGAAAAGAAAATAAAAACGCGGTTGTGTGAAAAGTGATTTCGTTGTATAAGCCTTTTTTTGTAATCAAAATCAGTGATAAGACATTGCCAAAACGAAAAAAAAACTGTGTTAAAATGCGTGTGTTTGCAATAATTGTTGTTTCTTTGGCCATTATGGGCCATTGTAATGTTCGGGCCCAGCAGCATCAACAAATCGATCCAGCCTATCTGCGTCAATACTATCAGCAATTACAGGCTGGAGCTGGTGCCGCCTCAGCGCCTGGTGATGCTACACCCATTTATGAGCAAAATTCAGAACAAAGTCAACAATACATTACTCCGGGTCAACAGTTGCGTGTCAAGGACAATGTGCAGGAACAAGTAATGCGAACTTTTATAAAACCCTTGAGATGTGGAACAAAAACAATATCTGGAAATGTTTCCGTTTTATTTGTATAATTTTAGGTTCGCGCTTCACAGCTACAACATCAGCAACAGCAAGGATATGTTGCACCCGCTGTAAGGGACTATCTGCAACATCAGCAACAACCTCAACAGGTAAGTGGCAGTTCTTTAGGTGAATAAGGAGTAGAAAGAAACTCTCTATTTCGGGGTTTGATAAATTACAAATTTTACCTTTTAAAACATTGTGAACCTCCAACCAGTGTATTGAGATAATGAAAACATTCTATCAAGGAACAGGGGCAAACATGAATCTATGAGTGCCGTCCGACTCAAGTTTAAGCTCAATGATAATTGATGTATTTTATTTTAGTTCCAATTTGCGCAAGTCAGATGTTCTGGATAGAATTTCAATGCAAAGTTGTTCTGTACTGTAATTCAGTAATTAAATGTATAACTCTAAAGCCACTGTAATTATGAATTTTTATATCCACCACCGAAGGAAGGGGGAATATTTATTTTTTTTTATTCCGTTTGCAACACATCGAAATATCCATTTCCGACCCTATATATATTCTGGATCAGTGTAAAAATCTAAGACGATCTAGCAATGTCCGTCCGTCTGTCTGTTGAAATCACGCTACAGTCTTTAAAAACAGAGATATTGATCTGAAACTTGGCACAGATTCTTCTTTTGTCCATAAACAGGTTAAGTTCGCAGATGGGCTATATCGGACTATATCTTGATATAGCCCCCATATAAACCGATCTCTCTATTTTAGGTTTTGAGCCTATAAAAAGCGCATTTATGTCCGATTTCGCTGAAATTTTGTTCAGTGAGTTGTGTTAGGCCCTTCGACATCTTTTTTTTTCAGCTTGACCCAGGTCGGTCCAGATTTCGATATAGCTGCCATGTAGTCCCATCTCTCGATTTAAAGTATTGGGCACATAAAAGGCACAAATTTTTTTGTCCGATTTCGCCGAAATTTGGGACAGTGAGTTAAGTTAAGCCCTACTACATACTTCTTCAATTTGGCCCAAATCGGTCCAGATTTGGTTATAGCTGCCATATAGACCGATTATCCGATTTAGGGTCTTAGGCCCATAAAATCCACATTTATTATCCGATTTTGCTGAAATTTGGGACAGTGAGTTGTGTTAAGTCACTCGACACGCTTCTTTAATTAGGCCCAGATCGGTCCAGATTTGGTTATTGCTACCATATAGACCGATCTCTCGATTTAAGGTTTTCGACCTATAAAAGGCGCATTTATTGTCCGATGTCGCCGAAATTCGGGACAGTGAGTTAAGTTAATCTCTTCGATATACTTCTGCAGTATGGCACAGATCGGTCCCGATTTGGACATAGCTGCCATATAGAACGATCTCTCGATTTAAGCTTTTGGGCCCATAAAAGGCGCATTTATGCTCGATTTCGCCGAAATTTTGGGACAGTGAGTTGTGATAGGTTCTTCGACAGTTATCTGCAACTTGGCCAGGATCGGTCCAGATTTGGATATTGCTGCCATATAGGCCGATATCTCGATTTAAAGTCTTGGCTCCATAGAATGCGCATTTATAATCCGATTTCTCTGAAATTTGACACAATGACTTATGTTAGGCTTTTCGACATCCGTGTCGTTTATGGTTCAGATCGGATTTTTAGATATAGCTACTAAAAAGATCAAAATTTTGTTATGCACAATTGAACAATGACTTGTACTTATTAGTATTTGGTCCAAATCGGAACAAATTTCGATGTAGCTTCTATGGTGCATAAGGTATGCATTTTTCACCGGATTTTGACGAAAGGTGGTTTACTTTTATACCCGAGGTGGTGGGTATCCAAAGTTCGGCCCTGCCGAACTTAACACCTTTTTACATGCTATTTCTTGTCTTTAAAGTAAACACCAAATAATTGTCTGCCGTTTTGTTAACGAATTTATATTCGCAAGCGTAAACAGCTGATTTTAACGGTGTCGATTATCGTTGAATGTGGTTATTGAATACCAAATTTGTTAACTTTTCTGTTAACGAATTTCATTAAAACACTTTACTGAATTTCACTACTGGATGGTGATCGATTTCATGCCATAACAAAATATAATAACTGATTTATCCAGATTTGCACTACATAGTACTTGTATAAAACACAACAAATATCTCCTTTGTAATGACTATTTCATCGGTGGTGGAATTTAAACTCAACTATTTGGTTTGTTGCTTTAACATAGTAAAAATTTAAAATGAAAATTTGTTCTCTGTGGTACGGTAAAAGTTGATACCAAACTGGCTCATTTCATTAACAGTAACAAAATAATAATTTCCATTTTCACAGCTGTCAAGAATTTGCCCAAATTGTATTAAAACATTTTATTAAATTAAAACAAATATTTTTCACTGGCGTCAATATTTTAAGTCTATTGCTGCAAAACCCTTTTGTTAAAAACATTTGCCAATAACGTGAATAAAATAATACCAGCCGGTATTGGCAAAGTGCCGCCGTTTTTCCGTCAGTGCTAAAGCAAGAGAGATAGACCCATTAATAAGTACGCCGATCGGCTCAGAATCACTTTCCGATTGTGCTATGTCTGTCTGTTCATGTTAATTGGCGAACAATGTACAGGTCGCAGTTTTCATCCGATGATCTTAGAATTTTTTACTAGTTTCTTTTTTTCGTTTTTCTCCTACTGTGTGTCGCCAGCATTAGGAGAGGAAAACCACCACTGAATATTTTTTTCTGATGTTCTCGCCAGGATTGTCTGTCGGTCGACAGACATGCATGATTTTAGGTCCATGTAATGCAGGGTTGCCATACTTTCAGGATTCAAACTTTTAAGTAAAATAATTTTCGAACCGCTTTAACTTTAAAACAGAATTTCTTAAATTTTGAAGCTGTGAATCATAAATTAAAAAAAAAATAATTAATAAATTTTTTTTAAGCTTAGATAATTTTTATTTCATAATTCTTATTTTAATTCTCTTTCGAGACAAGCTTAGTGATCGAAGTTTTTGTTTTGTTTGCAATGGAAAAGTAAAGTCGGAAGATATCCCAACACCAAACGTACAATTACATGTTTCGATTCATATTAAAGGAACTTCATCGGATACCTTTAAGAGTGAAGGCTTCAAGGGCCGTACGATGGTAGGTTGTACTTATATCGAATTCATTGCGATAGCGCCTTTATGATATAAGTACGACATTGATATATACTGATATCTGAACACCATAAAGGTCGAAGCTTAAAGTACCAATCTGTGTGGTGCTCATAGTTATCCCGTGCAGTGTTTTGTACTGCTACTTTCTTTTCCACTGCCTTCTTAAATTGCATAGGCCATTAGCAAAACTAGCTAAATAATAAAAGTTTATTGAGTAGATTAAATTATGGTTATTGCTCGAGAATCAATATGCTTTTGATGTTTTAGTTAAAACAGCAGATTAAAATCATTTGGTAACCCATCGGCTCCTGTTGCCTTATTACAACGTAGTCGTTTAACTGCTTACCCATTCAGTGCAGGTGGTAAACATTTTATCTAGGTTGGGTTCTGGGTGTACTTGCTGTCGCCCCTATTGGTTACTAAAAGCTGGGAAACCTTTCTTTCTATATCATAAGCAACCGGCTCCTGCTATCTTGTTGTTGCTCAGCTGGAGCATTGAGCCAAGAAAATATTGAAATTATATTGGAAAACAATATGGTCACTTATATCTGAACAACTTGTATACCCAAGACGAAATAAGGTGGATCTTTGAGGCCAGAAGCAACATGATAAAACTGAATGAAAACCGTTTCTTTCAGAACTCAAATCCTCGATGCTCAATGTGTAACATAAACGAAAATGAAAATTTGCATGTCGATGTCCCGCTTAAATTCAATACTTCCAAAAGGTTTCGCTTTATGAGACTGCCCCAATTTACATTTTAAATGTTCTCATAATTGATTGAAAATCCTTAGCTAACTTTTAAATATTTGTATTCAATACAGAGAACAATTGCTGCACGAGTTCAGCTTTTTAATTATAAAAATCTATGACAAAATTATTATATTCGAACAGTAGACTAACGGTCATAGGACAATGTTATACGAAATATCAATATGCTGTTCTTATTTTTATACTCACCACCGAAGGATGGGGGTATATTCATTTATACAAATACGACCGACCCTATACAAATACGACCATTACGACCCTATACAAATATATTGGGTTGCCCAAAAAGTAATTGCGGATTTTTTAAAAGAAAGTAAATGCATTTTTAATAAAACTTAGAATGAACTTTAATCAAATATACTTTTTTTACACTTTTTTTCTAAAGCAAGCTAAAAGTAACAGCTGATAACTGACAGAAGAAAGAATGCAATTACAGAGTCATAAGCTGTGAACAATTTTTCAACGCCGACTATATGAAAAATCCGCAATTACTTTTTGGGCAACCATACATTCTTGATCAGCGTAAAAATCTAAGACGATCTAGCCATGTCCGTCCTACTGTCTGTTGAAATCACGCTACAGTCTTTAAAAATAAAGATATTGAGCTGAAATTTTGCACAGATTCTTTTTTGTTCATTCGCAGGTTAAGTTCGAAGATGGGCAATATCGGATTATATATTGA
Organism: Stomoxys calcitrans; assembly: GCF_963082655.1. NCBI lineage: Eukaryota > Metazoa > Arthropoda > Insecta > Diptera > Muscidae > Stomoxys > Stomoxys calcitrans. The sequence continues at coordinate 257,302,925 of NC_081552.1, read as the reverse complement.
TATAGCCCCCATATAGACGATATGCCGATTTTGGGTCTTAGGCCCATAAAAGCCACATTTATTTTCAGATTTTGCTGAAATTTGGAAAAGTGAGTTGTGTCAGGCCCTTCGACATCCTTCTTCAATTTGGCCCAGATCGGTTTAGATTTGAATATAACTGCCATATGGACCAATCCGCCGATTTAGGGTCTTAGGCCCATAAAAGGTGAATTTATTATCCGATTTTGCTGAAATTTGGGTCAGTGCGTTCTGTTATTTGGCCAGATCGGTTCAGATTTGGATATAGTTGCCATATAGACCGATTTTTCGATTTAAGGCTCATTTATTATCCGATTTTGCTGAAATTTAGGACAGTGAGTTGTGTTAGGTTCTTCGACATCCTTCTTCAATTTGGCCCAGATCGGTTCAGATTTGAATATAGCTGCCATATAGACCAATCCCCCGATTTAGGGTCTTAGGCCCAAAAAGGGCGCATTTATTTTCCGATGTCGCCAAAATTTGGTACAGTGAGTTAAGTAAAGCCCTCAATATCTTTCTGCAATATAGCACAGATCGGTCCAGATTTTGAAATATGTGCCATATAGACCGATCTCTCGATTTAAGGTTTTTCTGCCCATAAAAGGCTCATTTATTGTCCGATTTCGCCGAAATTTAGAACAGTGAGTTGTGTTAGGCTCTTCGATAGCTCTCTTCAATTTGGCCCAAATCGGTCCAGATAAACCGATCTCTCGATTTAAAGTCTTGACCCCATAAAAAACACATTTACTATCTGATTTCGCTCAAATTTGACACAGTGACTTAAATTAGGCTTTCCAACATCCGTGTCGTATATGGTTTAGAATGGTCGTTATTGGATATGGCTACCAAAAAGACCAATATTTTGCTCTACAAAATTGAACAATGTGACTTGTACTTATTAGACCAGTCAATATCCGTGTCTAATTTGGCCCAAATCGGACCATATTTCGATTAAGCTGCTATGTGGGCATAAACTATGCATTTTTCACCGGATCATGACGAAAGGGGGTTTTCATTTATACCCATGGTCTTGGGTATTCAAAGTTCGTCCCGGCCGAACTTAATGCCTTTTTACTTTATTAATTTTTTAGTGCACTATTTGGTATGGTAACTTCATTACATAATTTTGAAAGTTCGTGGATAACAAATAGGCAAACAAATTGGATAATGTGGATCTGAGAGGGACCAATGCCCAGATAATCTTGATTTTTAAAGCACAAGTTTTAAAAGATTTAAAGAAAATCATTTTTTAAAAGCAATTTAGCGTATAGCGAAGCACAGTTAATGGTTTTATATAGGAACAATATTACGAATTATTTTATTATGTTTTATTTCATAATCGGTTGATCTTTTTGTTTTTTACTTAATTTTATTGAAGCTTTCTTAAAAAAATAACAAAAATCTATTTCCTATTATTTTAGATTCAATACCAACAACCCCAACAAGTGTCATATCGTCAGCCACAAGCTCAGGCACCAGCACCCAGAAGACCACAGGCTATACCACAGCAATATCAAGCGGCTAGGCCAAAGAGCAAAGCACAAATTCAGGAAGAAGAAGAGGAATATGAGGATGTAAGTAAAAAGTAAAAATATATTCATACCCCAGCAAAAACTTGGTAAATACGTGTCATTATTTTTGGCATGTAAAATAATGGATGACATATTATCCTAAGATTTACTAGTTGCTAAAATATAACGAGTTATCAACAGGAATGCCATCTGTGTTAGTGGTAGTACAAATGTCATTACATACAACATTCAATGAAGCTCAAAAATAAGCACTTATTTGTAATAATAGAAAAAAATCATTATAATAACCTTGGTATTGATAAAAATGCCATTAAGAAACTGCGGACAAAATTATCTCATACCCATGAGAGCTGTCTGTTACAATGTCAAGCTCAATGATAAGGGACCTCCATTTTTTTTGGTGAGCCCGAATGGCTTGCCGCAAAGCGACACCACTTAGTAGCACTAGCACGGAAGTACTGTGGCGTTGTTTATATAAAAAATATTTTTAATATTTTTTACCTCTCCACAAGTCTGTGCATTGTTCCGTATGCTGTGGGCATAATTTTAAAGAAATAAAAAAGTTAAAAATCATTTTGCTGGTCCGAGATTCGAACTCGGGATCTGTGTATTGTAAATCTTCTGATGTACGCTATGTGCAACAACACTACTAAAATCACCCCCATGTGTTCGAATATTGTGTCTATAAAAATATTATATCAAACATTAACACAAAGTCATAGCTATCTTTGATGAAATAGAATTAAAGTTTGCTTTTGTGCTGTTAGCTAATATTTAAAGGAGAAAATAGTATCTCATTCAAACAATAGTTATGTGAATGAATGCGTAGAGCGTTTGCTTTGAAAACGGAAAGTTCTTGCTTCAACTCTCGGCTGCGATAAAGGTATAGTTTGAATTTCATTTATATTTGGAATTATTCATATAAAATTTGTCATCTCAAAGAAACTGAGCATTGAGAACGTGGTGGTGTGGAAAGGCGCGCACGTGTTTGAGTCGAAGTAGTTATTTTTTAGCAACGTTCAACTAAGATAATATGTCATTATTTTTTGATGACTTGTATGCTGAGGCATAAGTACTTATTTTTGAACTATTGGTATGCTTGTGCGGAAGTACTTTCCTCCTAGGACATTGCCATGTAAAACTAATTAGAAACGATGCCAAAAAATAAGTAGTTATTAGTTTTTGAATGAGCTTACATTTCTGGTTATTTGGTAATGAGTGTTTTTGCTGGGTAAGAATGTTTTGCACAGAGTACAAAATGGCATAACGGTTAAAAGAAAAATTTTGCAATGATAATTCGTGTAAACTTTTCTCTGCGGCATGGCTATAAAAAGTAATTTTTTTAAATTAGGGCTAAAATTGTTCATGCCTACTGGAATGTTTCTTTATTTCTCAAAGGAATGTATTAGATATAAACCTTTTGAGGTAATTTAAGTGGAGACAAAACACCATGACTAAGCGGCTCTTCAAGTAGATCATATGTTAAACATGATTTAAGTTATCGCAAATGTCGAATTTTTAATGTAGAGCGAGTGAGTTATACAACGCTAAAGTTTTGTTGATGTTCTTGTCGATAGTTGGAGCGAGGGATTTTGGTCTTTGACAAACAATTTCATCAATTTGCTGGGAATTTCCAAACTTTTAGCCAAATCTTTTCACTTTTTTTTACATAAAAGTCTAAAAATGTTATGCAATTTTCAAATTATATCCCTTACTAGCCTCATGCATAGCATATATAGTGAATCATAGTAAAAGATAGGTTTTGTCCCACTTTCAAATAAGTTTTTTACATATATGGTCTTTAATTGACTATATCAGCATGCATATTGTTTCCTCCTATCTATTCATACTATCCTAACTACCTTTTCCATGGCTAAATGAACTTTGCTCCCAAGCAAACTCGGTTACTTTTACTTGTTAGCTTTTGTGGGGAAGAAAAAAAAACCAACGCCTTCATTTCAACAAGAGTCCCCCTTTTTTTCCATGCCAATTGTATGGTAATATTTTGAATCAACTTACTACCTCTTCAAAGGCCAACCAACAACAATGATATTTGTAAATCGACATTCATAGTCTGGTAAATTGTTGTTAATTTTTTTATTAGCCACATAATGTAATCAGCAAGTGGCGGACGGATGGAGATACCGACGGACGGATATATACGAATTATAAAAAATCACAAAAAAAAAAGAAATTTTTAAATATTACATGATTTAATGCAGCCGCCAATGAAATGGCAAGCATAGCGCAACTATTGCATTGTGAATGTGGTGGTTATATGGTATGCATGTGTATAAGGTCATTAACACCATTAAAGAAAACCAATAGAGGGTTAACTACTGCGCATGCGCCACCGAGTATGGTTGATGTGTTACCACATTCATTGATGCGCCTAGCTATTTACGTATGGTTGGATGTTGGTGGTAGTTGGTTGAAGTCGAGTTCAGCGGCAAGCCAGACATGTTTTACCATCCACTAATTCCAATTGTGTCAGTGCTTCAAGTTTATCAAACACTCAGCAATGAAAATGAATCGCAAAAACAAAAATGCCGAAACCAAGACCGAGAAAAGCATCATGCAACAAATAAGAAATCAACATTTGCTCGAGAAAACGGATGCTGATGCTGCTCTCTGTGTGGCTTTTTCCACCGCCATAGCTTTTGTGATTGCTTCACATCGCATGTTGGTGTTGTTGTCTTCCGTGCGGAAATGCACATTGATTGGTTTGGCGCAAACGTTTCTATTTTTTTGGCGAAAAAATAAACTGGAAAATATTGTTGGTCCGTCTTTGTTTTAGAGTTTCCTTTCATTTTGATTTCTTTGCCATTTGGTTTCTATGCACACTCACCTTTGGTATGCACCACAACCAGTTTTTGGCCAATTCAAATGAGACCATGTTAACAGCACTCATGTGAGTGGGAAAAAATTTTCCAAAAATGGAAAAACACTTCATATGAATGGAGATATTTTGTGGTGTGAATGCAAATCTGATAATGTTTAAATTGGGAAATATTCTTAAAACACATGTCAAAATTGTAAAGTATTTTTTTTAGAAAGGAGCCTTAAAAAGGCTTGAAGCCTATTTTGATTAAGTCTTAGTTGAAATTGAGCTGGAGTTTATATGTTTCGAAGAAATACAGTATTAAGATTTGGTCTTCAACTATTCCCCTCAAAAAATTTTGAACCTCAACACTAGTTAAAATGAACTACATTTGGAAAATATTGAACTTCCTATAGCGCTAAAGAATACTATGCTCGTTGCGAGTTCAACAATTTCTTTATAGCTACGAAATTGATTATACATAGTATTAGTCCACTTCCAACTTCCCACAGGTAAGATATGAACTAAAGAGCATTGAAAATGAAAGATAAAATTATTGAAAATATTCGATTATTCCGAACACTCCGGAGCATCCACCAATTGAACACATCTTTATTACTCAACCCATTTATTTCCGCCTGTCTTCCATCCCTACGCTATCAATTGCTCAGCTATTGTGAAGAATACAAATTTAATATGAAATATTGCAATTATTAGCTAAATAAAACTTCACCTTTTGTCCCAGCCGAGTATTGAACCAAGAACTTTCTGTTTACGAAGCAGACGCTCTACGCATTCATCCACATCGTCAATGCTGTTTGAGTCTTCGACTATTTTCCCATTTCAATATTTACTAAGAACACAAAAGCAAAACATTTTCTTACTTCTTTTCATCAAAGAAGGACATGCTAATTTTGTTATAGATACAACGTTCCACCATTAGAAGTGTGTTTACTAAATTGTTCTTAATTTCGAGCATATATTAGTGAACTCAAGAAATGGGAATGGAAATGAAAGTTTTAGTTATATTGAACTAAAAATTTTTATTTCTTTAAGTAGTTCATTCAGTAATACATTTCAGAAAAGGTATTGTCAACGATGATATGCTTTTGCTAATGTTTTGTAAAATTCTCGCTTATTTTAAAAATTATCGTTTAATGAAAATTACTAACTTCACCTGAATTGTAAGCTACTTTATCTATACTCACCAGTAGTTAGTTTTATTCGAACAACGTTTATTTTCTCACTTTTTACGAATTTTAAAGTGGGTAAATATCATGAACTAACGAGTATTATGTAATTAACTCCTATTTACGGTAAGCTTTTTCTAAGTGTAGTGAATATTAGAATAGGGCATTATATTGGGTTGCCCAAAAAGTAATTGCGGATTTTTCATATAGTCGGCGTTGACAAATTTTTTCAACGGCTTGTGACTCTGTAATTGCATTCTTTCTTCTGTCAGTTATCAGCTGTTATTTTTAGCTTGCTTTAGAAAAAAAGTGTAAAAAAAGTATATTTGATTAAAGTTCATTCTAAGTTTTATTAAAAATGCATTTACTTTCTTTTAAAAAATCCGCAATTACTTTTTGGGCAACCCAATAATTAGGGGCCTAGAATGAATTTTCATTTGTTACTTATTTTGTGCTTTAAACCTCGTTTAGAACTTGTTTTAATGACTCAATCATTTGTTTTTCCATTTATAAAATCAGCTGACAAGAGCCTTAAATCGGGTTTCTTTTCAAAGCACTTGTTTATTATACATAACCCAGCAAAAACTCTCATTACCAAATAACCAGAAAGGTAAGCTCATTCAAAAACTAATAACTACTTATTTTTAGGCATCGTTTCTTATTACTTTTACATGGCGATATCCTAGGAGGAAAGTCTTTCCGCACAAACATACCAATAGGCGAAAAATAAGTACTTATGTCTAAGCATACAAGTTGTCAAAAAATAATGACATATTATCTCAGTTGAACGTTGCTAAAAGATAACTACTTCGACTCAAACACGTTCGCGCCTTTCTTAATTCAAATTATAAATGAAATTCAAACTTTACCTTTATCGCAGCCGAGAGTTGAAGCAAGAACCTTCCGTTTTCAAAGCAGACGCTCAAGGCATACATCCACAAAACTATTGTTTGAATGAGACACTAATTTCTCCTTTAAATATTAGCTAACAGCACAAAAGCAAACTTTAATTCTATTAGCCATGACTTCGTGTTAATGTTTGACGTATTCTTTTTATAGACACAATATTCGAACACATGGGAGTGATTTTAGTAGTTTTGTTGCACAGAGCGTACATCAGAAGATTTACAATACAAAGGTCCCAAGTTCGAAACTGATCTTGGGTCTTGACTTCTTCAGTCTCTAGAGGGCGTAATTATTATCCGATTTGGCAGAAATTTTGTACATCGGCGTCTCTCATGGCCTTCAACATACGTGTCTAATATGGTCTGAATCGATCAATAGCTTGATACAGCTCCCATATAAACCTATCTCCCGATTTTGCTTCATGAGCCCCTACAAGGCGCAATTCTTATCCGAATGAACTGAAATTTTACTCAATGACTTCTACAATGTTCAGCATTCATTAATGATCCGAATCGGACTATAACTTGATATAGCTCGAATTAAAAAGAGATACCACACATAGAATTTGAGAAATGCGATCCATGGTGGAAGGTATATAAGATTCGGCCCGGCCGAACATAGCACGCTTATACTTGTTATCATTTAAGAATGTTCCGAGGAATCCAATTAATAAAAGTATATTTTTAAACCCAAGACCGTAGGATATCCCCCTATATTCATTTAGTCATTTCGTTTGCAACTCATCGAAATAACAATTTCCGACCCTACAAAGAATATATATTTCGGATCGTCGTTAAAATTCTAAGACAATTTAACGATGTCCGTGTGTCTGTCCGTCTGTCTTAATCACTGTACAGCCTTCAAAAATTGAGTTATTGAGCTGAAATTTGGCACAAAGACGTATCTTTTTGATGCACGCTGGTTAAGTTCTTGAACGGCCCAGATCGGATCATATTTGGGTATAGCTGCTGTATAGACCGATTTGACGATAAAGGGTCCAATGCCAAAAAATGCTTTATTTTTCATCCTATTACGCTGAAATTTGAGAGTTGCGTAGTTTTAGACCTCCCGACATCTGTCCCAAACATGGCCCATATCGGACTGTATTTAGGTATTTTTTAACCGATTTCGCTGAAATTTAAAACAATGAGTTGTTTTATACCTCCTAGCATAGGATCCAAATATGGTTCAGATCGGACTATATTTAGACATAGCTGTCATATAGACCGATCTGCCGATAAAGGGTCTGAAACCCATAAAAGATTTATTTATTACCCGATTTCGCTGAAATTTGAAACAGAGGGTTATTTTAAGCCTCCACACATTCGTCCCAAATATGATTCGGATCGATATATTTAGATATACTTGCCATACAGACCGATCTGCCGATAAAGGGTCTGAAGCGAATAAAAGCTTTATTTTTTATCCGATTTCGCTGAAATTTGAAACAGTAAGTAGTTTTAGGCCACATGCGATCCGACCCAAATATTGTAAAGAAAGGACTTTATTTAGATAAAGCTGTCATATAGACCGATGTGGCGATTAAGGGTGAAGGCCTCCGTAGCGCATAGGTTACCATGTTCGCTTATGACGCTGAACGCCTGGGTTCGAATCCCGGCGAGACCATCAGAAAAAATTCTCAGCGGTGGTTCCCCTCCTTATGCTGGCAACATTTGTGAGGTACTAGGCCATGTAAAACTTCTTTCCAAAAAGGTGTCGCACTGCGGCACGCCGTTCGGACTCGGCTATAAAAAGGAGGTCCCTATCATTAAGCCTAAACTTTAATCGGACTGCACTCATTGATATGTGAGAAGTTTGTTCCTGTTCCTTAGTGAAATGTCCATGGGCAAAATTTGCAAACTTTTTCAATAAGTCTTCATTAGATGACTGAAAGCAAGTACTGGTCTTAATGAAACACCCCTATTATACTCCCTTTGCGAAACATAGTGCAAATAAAAAAATTTCCGAAATTTCTTTCTACCACAAACCAGATTTCATTCCAATTTGTCATCACCGAGCAATATTACTTATTAAGTTTTTTTTTTATTAATAGTGTACACCAAGTAATAATAGTTCTTTAAATACAACTTTATTGACATGCTTGGAATGACTGGTAATTTCCTTTCAATTACCTCGCGTGGCATTTGAGTTTTGGTTTTTGCTTTGGTTGCTTTCAAAATCCAACATTGATCATTTGGTAAGACTTCTTAAGATCTGGTGATAATGGCAAGTTTTTCTTGGCTAATTGCAACAATATTTTAACAGAAAGGGTACTCTGTGGTAGACATTGGGTGACAGAGCAGCCAGCCCACCTTCTCGCCGCTTAAACTCTATATATAGTTCTCATTTAGAGTTAATTGTGTGGAAATATTCCATCACACCACATTGGACGACAATAAATTTTTGCAAAGTTTTACTTGGGGCTGCACCCAATCATGGTATGCTGAGAGACTGACTGGCTGTATGGGGCTTTTGCAGCTAGAACAACTACCTTAACCCAGTTTATAGCAGTGAAGTGTGGCGTTGGCAGTGGTGGAACTCAATGAACATCAAACAACAATGGTTTTCAGTCTATATGCCTAAAAGGCCTCAATCCATTCATTCATCCAACCGTCTGTTGTTCAACATGTCTCTATCAATCTTGGTGGTGTCCATGTTCTTAGGCATGTTCATCAGCATTACCAATCATCCGTTGAAAATGCATGTTTCCTTTGGTTTTTACATTGGGAGTTTGTCTGGTTTCTACTGCTGCTTCCACTTAAAATAAATGCTGTTTTGAAAATCGAAATCTTGGCGAGTGAATTTGCCGACAAATGAGCAAACATTCGATTTCTTTGTTATTTTGAGCTAAAATGTAGGCATGTTCTCGCCACATAACCTTGAGTTGCTAACCTTTTTGAAAAGCAAAATATTGCAAGCCATCCTCTATCGCCCTGCTGCAAGTCATTGTTTGGTGGAGATGTGGCATGTCTTGATTTATTGCAATATAAAATTAAAATATTTTTGCTGAAATATAATTGATGTGATAGCTAAGGATGTCCTCCTCTTTTTGAGTGCTTGGGGTTTTTTGGTTGTTGATTATTACATTAGATGAGATTTGGAGACGTTCGATAAGGTTAAAGTCGTTGATGCATATTTCAGTTCACTGACAGATTAGAAAAAATTATATCCTACACCACTACTGTGGGATAAGGTGTAACAATTTGGTGAATTTGTTTTAACAACTAGAAGAAATAGAGATAGTGAAAGTATATGGATTAATTCAACATCATTTTTGGAGATGATTTAGCCATGCCCGATTGTCCGTTCCATTTTAAACTGCAGTCAAAGAATAGATTGCAATTTTCATCCAATTATCCTCATTATGAAATCGTCATCAAACATCCTGAAGTTTATCTAAGGGTTCTTTTTTTTGGTCTAGAGACAAATCCTATTGTGATTAGAAGATTCAGATTTAGATATTGCTCTCGTGTATACTTTGATTTATACGATTTTGAATAAGATTGAAATTATATAGAACATTTTGAAATGATCTTCAAGAAATTTAATACATGAAATTCTTACACAACTATTGATGTTGTTGTTGGATTATTTGCAAATCAGTTTAGATTTTGATATAGCTCCCATATCCATTAATTGCCTGATTTTCAGTTGAAGAGCTAAGCATGCGCATTAATCAACATGCTCCTATGCTCCTAAAATTTTGCAAAAATTTGACCACCTCTATCTCTACACAACTTTGTCAAAAACCAGTCAGATTTAGATACTGTTCTTATATGTCTGTATTGCCAGATTTGCACTTAAAGGCTCATAGTTAGCGCATTTGTCTGTGAATATTCCCGAGTTTTGACTATGAGCGCATCTCTGCCTACTAAATATAGTCAAAAACGGTGCAGATGTAGCTTTAGCTTCCATATATAATGTAATTCACTGTGCGGTTATAATTCACTGTGCTATACGGGATCAAAACGTGCCGGGCTTTAGTCAGTACTTACTTTTTTTCTTGTCAAATGATGCACCTGATTTATACCTTTGGGAAGTAGGGTCTTCCCCTCAAAAATCTGAACCGACTTCGGCAATATAAGTAGGCATAGGGGTGAAAATTTTTGTATAGCAGTTTTACGATTAGACACATGAAAATACTATAATGCTGACCGGATTCTTTTGTGATATAATTCGAATTTTTGCTTGTATAACAGTTTCACAATGTGTAAAAATAACAGTTTATCAATATATGTAACAGATTATATTTTGAACTAAAACTCTAAAATTTTTTATTTTAAAAAATACGTCCACGTTCAATCTTCCATATCAATTCTCAAAAATACCAGTTCTTATATACCACTTTGAATAAAAAAAACAGTTTTTGTGTAATTTTTTTATTTATTTATTTCATTTTATGCAATGCGAAGCCATCAGGCCTATAAATAATCACACTATGCATAAGACGTACTTTTTCTAACAGAAGTTAAAAAAACTATTCAACTACATAAATATATAGGAAATTCCTTACGATCGTTCAGATGGTAAAATTTTTGATAGCGCTTCCTTTAAAGGGATAAAATTTAAATATAATCAGCAAACATTGTTTGCTGATATCAGCAGACTTATTTTTCCATATTCCATTCCATATACAGGGCGCGTCAGAGAAATTTACTTACTTGAAAAAACTCCGTGCCTTCGCCGACGAGAGCTTCTTTTCTAACGGTCGCCCATTTATTGCTACGCAACTTGCCTTCCGGCAAGTCCATAGTGGCATGGGGCAATTTAATATCAGCACCCTCTTTCTTTCCCAAAACTTACCAAATGTATATATAGACCAATCACGACAATATGGGACTCAAATGAAAGGTATTTAAAATAAGAAAACGTATCTGATATACAATTGTCGGGGTACCACCCCAATCCTCTAAACACCCCAAAATCGGACATATTTAACGACCATGACAATATGGGCCTCAAATGAAAGGTATTTGCGAGTAGAATACGAATTTGATATTCAAATGTGGGACCAAGTTTCTGGGGGTCCACCCCTTCCCCAAAACACCCCCCAATCAGCACTTATATACTGACCATGGCAATATAGGGCTTAAATGTATTTGAGTGTAGAATACGAATCTGATATCCAGATATGGGACCAAGTGTTTGGGGGCCGCCCATCCCTGAGAACATCCCCCAAAGAGGAAAAATTTACGACCATAGCAATATGGGGCTTAAATGAAAGGTCTTTGGAAGTGAAGGACAAATCTGATATCAAAATTCGGGAAAAGTGCCTATGGGAAATAATTGCTGATCATTGCAATATGAGGCTTAAATAACAGGTTTTTAAAGTAGAACACGAATCCCATATATATTTTCAAGGCCAAGTCACTGAGTGGCCGCCCCATCCCCCCAAAACACCCCCCAAACCGGTCATGTTTGCCGACTATGGAAAAATGGGGCTAAAATGAAATATGTTTGGTAGTAGACCATGACCCCCAAATAGGACGTATTTGCTCACCAAGACAATTTGGGTCTTCAAGACAGTGGAGCTAGATATTCATAGTTTTTAATACCCATATTCCTAACAGGACATATTTGCCGGCTTTTGCAGTAAGGGATTTAAATGAATGGTATTTGAGATAAGAAAACGAATTTTATATCCAATTTTGAGGCCAATGGCAATAGGGGGTTCAAATAAATGATATACAGATATATGAGAATAGAGCACGTTGCTGATATATTTTCAGGGCCTAGTGTTTGGGGGACCACCCCACTCCCCATAACACCCCTAAATCGGGCATATTTACCGGCCATGTCAATGTGGGTCTTAAATAAAAAGGTATTGGGGACAAAGCAAGAATTGATACCCGCTTTCGGGACTAATTTTCTGAGGGTCTACCACTTTCCCAAAATACCCCACAAATAACAATTTTTTACTGACCATCGCAATATGGGGCTCAAATAAAGGTATTTGGGAGTAGTATACGAATTTAATATCCAAATGAAGGACCATGCATTTTGGGCATCACCCCTTCTCCAAAACACTCACAAAGAGTAAAAATGTTTCGACCATGCCAATATGTGGCTCAAATGATTAGAAAACGGATTTAATAACCAATTTTGGGGCCATATATCTGGGGGATGCCTCATCCTGTAAACTCCCCTAAACCAATGGCAATATGGGGTTTAAATAAATGGTATTTGAGAGAAGAGCACGATGCTGATATTTTTCTAGGACCAAGTGTCTGGGGGACCACCTCACCCCCGAAAACACCGTTAAATCAGACATCATGAGAATATCGAGTTGAAATAAAGTATTTTAATAATGGAGTACACCTTACATCCAAACTTAAATTCGTAGACCAATAAAGATCATATGAGATTCAGATAAAGGCATTTATATTGTTAAACTGTTAGTCAAGCGATATACTATTCTCGTAGCATGGTATATCACTAATTGTCGAAAATAAATATTGAAAGGAAAATGTTGTTCCATATAAAGTAAAAGAAGGCTCAGCCCGCTCCGGGTCCGGCTCAGCTACTTATTTATAAAAAAACTAAATTTATTAACTCTACTCCTTGCAAATGCAAATTTTGCCCATGAACATTCCACTAAGGAACAGGGGCAAACTTCTTACATATAAATGAGTGCAGTCCTATTCAAGTTTAAGCTCAATGATAAGGGGCCTCCTTTTTAAAGCCGAGTCCGAACGGCGTACCGCAGTGCGACACCTCTTTGGAGATAAGTTTTACAAGGCATAATACCTCACAAATGTTGCCAGCATTAGGAGGGGAAAACCACAGCTGAACATTTTTTCTGGTGGTCTCGCCAGGATTCGAACCCAGGTCATAGGCGGACATGCTAACCTCTGTGCTACGGTAGTCTCCAACATCATCGACTCCTTAAACATCCAAACAAAAGACTTACGACTTTTGATCAATTACATTTGAATATTTTTTAAATGAGAATATTTTACTTATATTAACAAACTGTTATACACATTGCCAAACTGTTATACATATTACCAAACTGTTATGCATTCTACCAACCTAAATTTTCCATAACTTTACAACCTTTCATTTGTTTCCAATTACTAGCCGGTGGCACATGTTTTTTTTTCCAAAATTATTTATAAAAAATATTTATTCTAAATTTATTAAGCCCACTACTTAAACATCCAAACAAAAGACTTAAGACACAAGCACAAGTTTTCCCCCCTAACATTTTAAACTTAATTTATTTAAAACAAAAATTAGTATCACACATTAAATCTAATCGCAAGTGTTAAACCAATTTGTCTAAGAACCATAAAAGCGATTGGGCGTTGCTTGCGATATCTGCATAAGAGCTATTCAAATGTTCAAGGACGCCAAAATATGTCCACAGTCTGCAGTTGGCAATTAAATAGTTTTACGCATTTTTTAACGCCATAAAATGACTACATTGAATCAGTCAGCCAAGTAGCCAATCCCTTTCCCACAAATGCTTCTAAATGGTCCATATAAAACCATTCCACTCTTAGAGTCAGGCATGCTCACTGCACAACACAGCTCATATGTAATTGTCAAAATTTGTTAGACAACTTTCATAACTGATCTTGTTATTACATTTGGGTTGCTTTGACTTTAGATTGAGTTTTTTTTTTGCAAACAAGTTTTGGGTCAGGTTTTATTTAAACCCTCCAAACGAAAAAAAAAGGAACAAAAGCAAAAATATTTATTGCCAATAAGATAAGATGTCGAAAAAAGACAACAGCAGAAGAAAAAAATAAAAACAACTCCAACAAAAAAGTGCGTTTCTTGTGTAATATGATCTATATGTTGCATAACAATCTTGCGACTTTGTGCGTGTTGAGGCGGCAAAAGAGGGCAGCCACAGATTTGAGTTCAACTAGCATGAGTGCTAGTTTCCTTCTAGCCAGCTAACTGGTGTAGTGAGTATGCAGTTATCTATCTAGCCATTCATTGGGGCATTCCTTAACGCCAAACACTTACCTATGCCGGCGAGAGCCAAACAAAGTTTGCTGCCACAAGAGACTTGGTGTTGCAGGCAGTATGAAGGCGCGCTGTCGCAGTTTACGACACATTAGTAAAGACATTCACTTTGTGGCATGCGTCGTTACACATTTTAGCTGAGTGTATTCGATGGCAATTAGATATTGGCTTTTATTAATGACTTCCACACATTGTGGAGATGTCATAAACAAATGTGTTAGAGGCTTACTTATTTAATAAACACCTGGCATTAAACTGGTAATCAAGAGATTTTTGCCAATTGAGGCTGGTACTATGTTCGTTTTTTAACAGTTAAAAACGCAGATTTTTCGCAAACACTACAAAAATCTCAATGAAAACATAATAATTTTAATAATTTTTTTTTGCTTAAGTTATCACGGAATGTCCTTTTGAATGAAATCAATTTTTTGCTGCAAAATCTGTTATCTATAATAAAAATTCTCAAAAAGCAATCATGGTTAGGTTGAAAAGAGGGTGCAGATATGAATCCGCCCCATGCCACTATGGACATACACCGGCTTGTTGTACGCTCTAAAAACTATAAAGTAACCTCTTAAAAGATAATTTTAATTTAGGAATTCCGTGCTACATACAAAATCCTTAATTTTTTCAATGCCACTCCCCTAAGTTGGTTCTTGTGTGATATTGTGTCTCCACCTAAGTACCGGTATCTGTTGGACGCGAAAGCCGGGCAATGACAAAGGAAATGCTTCAACGTCTCATCATATTCCCCGCATGCCCTACACATGCCATCACTTGCTGCAACGATTTTACATAAGAGAGCTCGTAGTCCTATGTGTCCCGTTATGATACTTATAGCTATACTGACTTCCTTCTTGCTGGATCCCCCCATAGGATTTTCGCCGTCCTACCGACCGTTTCGATGTTCCACAATGTTGCATGCGCATTCGTCGCCCACTCCCTTAACTTGGACTGAGTCGATCCGAAAGGCTTCGGGTTAACCAAATTTATTGACGGCATTCCTCTGGCCTTCACCGCCAAATCGTCTGCCTTTTCATTTCCCCTTAGACCGTTATGGCCCGGCACCCAAACGATGGGGATTTTCCCATCCTCAGAGAAGGCGTTAATCTGCTTCTTACACTGCAAGACTATTCGTGACCTTACCGTCCAGGTTTTTATTGCCCTTATGGCAATTTTACTGTCGGTAAAGATGTTCACACTCGACGTCCTCGCGTTAACACCACACAAGTTCAAGCATTCCGTGATCGCCCGGATCTCCGCCTGCAGGACCGTATTATGGTCAGGCAGTTTAAAACAGATCTCAGTCTCTGGGTTCTCAATGTAAGCCCCCAGGCCCACTCTGTCCTCTAGCTTTGATCCATCCGTGTAACATGATCTTCCAGATGGCAATACTAGGGTTCCGTCAATCCAAGACTGTGCCGATGGCAGCAGTGCCTCGCACTCGACTTCAAGGTACATCTCAGGTATCCGATCGGAAACCTCTCCCCTTCCTTCCAGGTTTCCTATCGTCGCCTCGATTATACCGCGATGGTATGAGTTGCTGCCATCCTCAATCCCTTCTCCCATCGCTTTAAGTCTCATAGCCGCAGTGGCTGCCTCACCCTTGATCTGCATGTCAATGGGTCGGTTATCTAGATGTCTCCCATGCCAAGACAACATGTTCTCTGAATCTGTTGTATGGTCCTTAGGTTGCACTTTTTCTCCATAGCAGTCCACCAAGCTATTGAGGCGTAAGTAAGTATATCTAATAACGCTCCTGTGGAGCCAGTGGACTATCCTAGGATTCAGGCCGCATTTCGAGCCTACGACCCGTCTACATAGTGCCCAACATCTGTGAGCCTTCGCAGTACACTCCTGAATGTGACACCTCCTATTCAGTTTCCTGTCCAAGATCACACCTAAGTATTTGACCTTGTCAGATATCGAAATCGTCTTATTGAGGAAACGTGGTGCGTTAAATTCGCCCACCTTCGTCTTCCTCGTGAACAAGCCTATTTCAGTCTTCTCTGGGTTAACATTGAGACCTCTGGTTCTAGCCCAGTCAAATGCCATATGCAAGACACTTTCGGCCCTTCTCCATAGCTCGTTCGGATCCCTATCCCTTAGAAGTATTATAACATCGTCTGTACAGACGGGTTCAAATCCCTCCTCAGTCAGCATCCGTAATAGGTCATTTATGGTGGTTACCCATAGGAATGGCGATAAAAATGCCCCCCTGTGGCGTGCCCTGTGCCACTTTCTCCCTTATATTTATGCCATTGGACACACATTTTTTCCACCTGTTCCTTAGCATATGATTTATCCAGCCTCTAAGGACCGGGTCCACCCGGTACTGGTCTAAGGATTGGATCAGTGTGTAGCTCCGCACATTGTTAAAAGCCTCCGCCAGTGTGTACGTATGCAAAAAATGCAAACATAGTACCAGTCTTGAAGCAAAAAAAAAAAAAAAATACTTACTACTTTCTAAAGTCTATAAATTGTGTCCAGATGGATATTCAGCTTACATCCAATGTGACATTTGTTGGTGCAATTAAAATTTCTATACATTTTTTTTTTTAACACAATTTTTTTTCATTTTATTTCCAGCAAAACTCTTCGTACCAATTCGGTTTCGATGTCAAGGATGATGAATTCACCAACTACCAAAATCGCAAGGAGGTACGTGATGGCGGTGTAATCAAGGGCAGCTACTCAGTGGTCGATTCCGATGGTTTCATACGCACAGTCAAATATACAGCTGATCCCAAGGAGGGTTTCAAGGCTGAGGTGATTCGTGAGCCCACAGATATTGTGGTAAAAATTCCCACACCTCCACCACCACAACATCAAGGATTGCTGCGCTCCCATGCGCAGGCTGTAAAGGCCCAGGATTACAATTTGAAGCAACAGTATCAGCCACAATATCAACATTAGGTGGAGATTTTCATTAGCAAGAATTATGGAGAATTTATGTAGCAGCTCAATGAGTGAGAAAGAGGAAGGTGTTCCTAAAACTCGTTTTTGTTTCATGGTATCATTTATTTATTAGCAGAAGATTATATTTGTGAGTCCTTCGCATGAGAGAGTTCGCACATTAAAGTGGACTTTTGTATTTAGTTGTCATTCATTCATTTTTTTTTTCATTTTTGGTTAATCCATGCAAACTCACAGGGTAGTGAGTACATGTGAAGTGCGCATGTGTACATATGCATAATTTTTTAAACATTTTCAATACTCGAACATTTATAATAAAGCCAAACTTTCACATAACACTTTATCATTATCAGTGTGGAGTTTAATTTTGCAAGTATCCTTAAAGGACCTTTGGAATGGTCTCTGGATCATTTGAATATGAGTTAAAGGTTTCGTGGTGGACGAATTTGTGTGTTACTGTTGAACATCGACCGGTCAAACCGGTTAGCCTTTGCAATGATGTATCAGTGGGAAAATCTTCTCTCATCATCAAGAATTAGCAGCTAGCTATGAAATGTCATTGCCAAGGAAGTGTCCTTTTGCAATGTCCTTGCATACATTAAATGAATTAGAAATCAACGAAGATCGCCCAAGATGCCACTGGAGATGGGAAAAAAGGGTTAAATGGTACAAGGATGACCTTAAATGAGAACCGGTTCTGGACATACATCTATTTACTCTCTCACACACACACACACATACAAACGCAAGAGAAGCTAGGCCAATGCCGACTGCCAAGCACTAATTCTTGAGTCCCATGTTTGTATCAATTTAGTTGAGGAAAACAATTCAATACATAATTATGTTCACCTTAGTGGCCGTTAAGGACACTGAGGTGTAGCTTAAAAGGGGTCAATGCATTTTCCGGACATCATGTGCTCAAAAGGACATTGTCCTTTAAGCTGGCCAAGGCCCAGCTGTTCCCAAAAAAAAAAAAATTAAATGGTCATTATTGGGATATTTTCCAAATTAGACAACAAAACCCCATATGCAAATGAGTTGCGACGGCTCCTGGTACGTTAAGCCTGCTTTCTAGACAATCCCATCAAGAAATATGAAACAACAACAAACACACCCCTATTTACATGCAAACACTAACCGTCTTAAAGATGCTCATCTCACATCGCTACAACCCTTTATTTCGTTAACATGCTAGCCTTGCTGTAAAAAGTTGTAAGGATTCGTTAGGAAACACATTTTGAGATATCCCCAGGACATTATCATATCCTCGGCCATCACTTGTAAAAGGGTCATTACAAAACTGGTTTGTGATCATCAGAAAAGTGAAAGGGCAGACTATCTGCAGGCAGACTAGATAGTCCTTAATGTAACATTTCGGCTTGGACCTAAGAAATGACCTTTTAAAGGACAATCAGAAGAAGAAGAAACTCGACTGACCACTTTTCAACGTGAGAAAATTGTAAAACATGTCAAGCGATATCAAGGCAGAGATCAACCCCAAAACATTTTAGGATTTAATACTTGCTTGGGTTTATCAAAAGATCAGCAACAAAAGATGCTTCTTTTTTTAACCCCTTTGCCATATGCAAATTTTTTCTATTTTGCCATAAGGGAGAGGGCGAGAAGTCACTTTAATGCAATTTTATTTTGTGTTGACTTTTATTTTAATAAATGCTGCAAAATTTTGTTAAGTCACGTTTGGTTTTTGGGAAGGGCTTGGCTACTTTTCTTATTGTTACTCAAAGTTTTCCCAAAGCCATATTCCATGAGTGTTTTGAATAGCCTCCTTTATTATCCATCCACAGAACCTAAGATCATCGTTAAAGGGGTATGAATTATTATATCTTGGTTTTATATTAAAAGTCATTTTCTATGGCACTTACCTCGCCCTTGTAACGGTTGCCTTCGTTGCGTGATTCAAACCGTTTTTCAAATAATTCTGGCGTCAGTTGCACATGGCCAAATTTGGCCTGATGAGATTTGGGATAATTTAGGAAAATATCACTAGAAGATAAAGTGAGTAAATTGAGTAAATTTGCTAAATATCAAATGAAATTTTGTTAAAAAAATCGTTGTAGAAACGAAGGCCTGGTAAGTAAAGGCGAATGCCGAATTTGGCCCTCCAAACCAAATAAGGAACTTAATTTTGTTGATACTTAGAGATCCCTCAAGTTTATTTCAATTTTCAAAAACGATAGCCTGAAAAATGGGAGTACAGGTTTAGGTTAAGTTAAAAAGAGGTTAGGTGCAGATATTAACCACGACACAGTGGTATAGAACCGAAAAAAATAGTCAAAATATGTCATTTGAGAAAGGATAACTCTTAGAAAAATTGAAATGGTAACAGCTGAGGTGTTATCGAGATCATGTGCAAAATTACAAGGCCCTAGTTGGTACGGGCGCTTCTTGGCAGGGACCTAAAGTTGGTCACCTTTACATTTCAAACAAATAACAAGTAAAGAGACGTTAAGTTTGGCCGGGCCGAACTTTGGATAACCACCACCTCGGGTATATATGTAAACCACCTTTCATCAAAATGTAATGTAATTTTCATACCTTAAGTCCCATAGCAGTTTTATCGAAATATGTTCGGATTTGGACCAAATACTAATCGGTACAAGTCATTGTTCAATTGTGTATAACAAAATATTGGTCTTTTTAGAAGCTATAACTAAAAATAAACCGATCTAAACCATATGCGATACGAATGTCGAAAAGCCTAACACAACGAACTGTCCCAAATCTCGGCGAAATCGGACAATAAATGCGGCTTTTATGGGCCCAAAAACTAAAACCGAGAGATCGGTCTATATGGCAGTTATATCCAAATCTGGACCGATCTGGGCCAAATTGACGGAGGACGTCGAATAGCCAAACGCAGCTTACTGTCTCAAATTTCCGCAAAATCGGACAATATATGCGCCTATTATGGCCCCAAAACCCTAAATCGGAGGATCGGTCTATATGGCAGCTATATCCAAATCTGGACCGATCTGAGTCAAATTGACAAAGGATGTCGAAGGACCTAATACAACTCAGTGTCCCAAATTTCAGCAAAATCGGATAATGAATGTGGCTTTTATGGGCCTAAGACCCTAAATTGGAGGATCGCTCTATATGGCAGCTATATCCAAATCTGGATCGATCTGGGCCAAACTAACGAAGGTTGTCGAGGGGCCTAACACAACTCACTGTCCCAAAATTCAACAAAATCGGATAATAAATGTGGCTTTTATGGGCCTAAAACCCTAAATAGGAGGATTGGTATATACGGCAGCTATCTGGGCCAAATTGACAAAAGATATCGAAGAGCCTAACACAACTCACTGTCCCAATTTTCAGTAAAATCAGATAATAAATGTTGTTTTTATGGGCTCAAGACCTTAAATCGAGAGATTGGTCTACATGGCAGCTATATCCAAATCAGGACCGATCTGGGTCAAATTGACGAAAGATATCGAAGGGCCTAACACAACTTACTGTCCCAAATTTCAGCAAAATCGGATAATAAATGTGGCTTTTATGGGCCTAAGACCCTAAATTGGCGGATCGGTCTATATGGGAGCTATATCAAGATATGGTCCGATATAGCCCATCGGGGAATATAACTTTCTTATGGACAAAAAAAGAATCTGTACAAAGTTTCAGCTCCATATCTCTATTTTTAAAAACTGTAGCGTGATTTCAACAGACAGACGGACAGGTCATGTCTAGATTGTCTTAGATTTTTACACTTTTCTATAACCTGATATAGCTGCCATATATACCGATCTGGAGTTCGAATCGGTTGAAATTATATACAATGGCTTCTACTATGATCTTCAACATACAATTTATTATTAATTATGGACTAAATCGGACCATGACTTGATATAGCTCCAATAGCATAGAAATTTTTTCTTTTATCCTTTGTTTGCCAAAAAAGAGAAAAGAACTCGACAAATGCGATCCATGGTGGAGGGTATTTTTACTTTTACTTTCTTCTTAAGCTTTAAGAAGAAGTTAGTTAACCAATATGACCCAACGTTCCATTCGATAGACATGCTTCTACCATTGCACTGGTCACTAATTAATGAATAGGTGAGAGCATGTAATCTTTTAGTGACAAATCTATCCGAAGAGGCCCCTGGCAAGGCCGAAATCGCGATTATGGTAGGCTGCCCAATGCATAAGCGCAAGACAGTCTGATTTCACTTCTAAAGAGTTCTTTTTGTTTTGCTTATTTTGAACTTCCATTTGTAATGGAAACAGAATTAAAAAAAAACAGTCAGGAAGGGCAAAAGTCGGGCGGTGCCGACTGTATAATACCCTACACCTACCCTATAAGTACAATGTGTGAAAAATTTTGAATCAATTTTGATGGACCTCGGCGAGCAAATGAAAACATTATGGCAAATTACCCGCAATCTGACGAACATATATATGGGTGCTACAACTAATTCTGAACCGATTTTGAGCAAACTTCTTAGATAATGTGGTAATCGTCGAGAAAAGCGTTGTGCAAATTTTTGGCAAAATTGGTCAAACAATGCGCTTACAGTGGCTCTTGGGGTGAAAATATGACGATATACATATATGACAGCTATATCTAAATCTGGGCCGATTTCTATGAAATTGCAAAATTTCGAGAGAATCGGTTCACTAAGCACTTTCTTGCAATATTTCTCAAAATCAAAATATATGGGAACTATATCTAAATCTGAACCGATTTCGAGCAAACTTCTCAGATACTGTGGCAGCCGTCGAAAAAAGCGTTTTTCAATAAATGCGCTTGCTGTGACTTTAGAAGTTAAAATCGGGCGATATATATACATGAGAGCCATATCTAAATCTGAACCGATTTGTATGAAATTCACTAGTAATGTCGAGAGTCGAAAGGGAAAATCCTCCCTGCAAATAGAATCGGTTAACAAATGACTATTTTATTGCATTATTACTGCAAATCGGATGAACATATACAATATATGACAGCTATATCCAAATCTGTACCGATTTTTTTTCAGTTTCAATAGGCTCCATTTCTAGACCGAAAAACATGCCTGTACAAAATTTGAAGACAATCGAATGAATACTGCTACCTGTACTTTGTACACAAATTAACATAGACAGACGGACGGACCGACGGACAGACAGACGGACATAGCTAAATCGAATCAGAAAGTGATTCTTAGTCGATCGGTATACTTATCAATGGGTCTATATCTCTTGCTTTTGGGTGTTACAGTAGTGGTGTACGGTATGAAAACAAAACATATTAGTCTGAGCTGGAGAAAGCCAACAATAAACGATCAAGAATGCGTACACTTTGTCCGTTCAGAAATATGGATATTTCGAAGTGATACAAATAGATTAGCTTTATTAATATTCACCTGGGGGCGCCGGTAGCCGAGTTAGTAGCGTGCTTGGTTGACCAGTGCAGGGGTCGTGGGTTCGATTCCCGCCAGAAGCCTCGGTCTGTGGTATCACAATGGACCTTAAATTGTCTAAGTGAGTCTCTAAAGGACTGCCACTCTTACCTAACCCTAATATACACCTTAGCCCCTTACGAATTAATTACTGTATAGTTATCGGGCCATTTATTTATGTCCAACTACTTTATCTTATTTTTCCCCTTGTAATATACAATTTTAATTCAAAATGCCTTCTATTGTTATCCCCTTCCCAATGTAATTCCTATTCTTAAATCAATATATTGTGGTTCGCAAACATGCATTACAAGGTGTAAAAGTCAATAAAGACGATAACAATTCAATAGTCCCTTTATAATGCAATAAAGGGTCGCACACTTACTGTAAATATCGCATTTCATGCTTTTCGAGGGGTGGTTGTACTGATGAGGGTGCCTGTGTCACAGTCACTGCTTCTAAGGTGGACCCAATCTCAGTCACAGCAACATCACCAACATCATCATCTTCACTATTACCATCATTGGCATGAGCATCCTCAGTATCATTTTCATATTGAGATTCATGAGGATCGTCATCTTCACCACTATCATCCTCATTTTCATTCTCATGCTCAATTAATTTATCAACTGATATTTGCCTTAAATTTCTTTGTTTTCTTATGGGGAGAGGTGTGTGTAAATATTTTGGTTCATTTAAATGCACAATTGACTGATTATACAGGACAATGGATGCAGATGACTGTGGTTTTATCAAAGGCAGATCTGTGGTAACGGTGTTACTTTCATTGGGTCGATGATACACTTCATTGTTCAATACAGCGGTGTGAACAAGTGTGGTCTCATTCGGTGTATTGAGAGAATGCAAATTTGATGTATGAAAGATTTCAGCTTTTAGAGATGTTGCTGTTAGGGTTTCTACTTTACTGGGAGCAGCAGTTGAATATTCCACTTGAGTTTGATAACTTCCAGGATGATTAATCACTAGTGGCACAGCTTGAAAGCCACTAAGAATATCAGATATAGCACCGGACTTGTAAAAATTGACTGCAGTAAAGTTTTGAGGAACTAAGCTGGATTCATAATGTGGATTGTAGGTATATGAGGTTTTATCATTTGGGTGATGAGAAAATTTATTTAATATTTTTGAACTGTTGATCGTTTTGTTTGATTGTTTTTCTGGTGGATTTTGTTCAACAGTTTTAAAATTTTTTCTTCCGATGTTTTTAATATTCGAAATGCGACTTCGAACTTTTCTTGGTGTTGTCTTATTTGCTTTGATTTCGGGAAATGTATGTCTGGTTATATTATTAGGTTTCTTTGCATTGACATCGTGTTGAATTTCCGTTGTAAAATATCGCCCATTGTAGAAGTTAGGCGTAAAACTTTGACAAATTTCGCTTATAAACAGCAACACTATGATTATTGTTAAAATAGTCATCACTAACAACTAT
The DNA here is from genome assembly GCF_963082655.1 of Stomoxys calcitrans. Classification (NCBI taxonomy): domain Eukaryota; kingdom Metazoa; phylum Arthropoda; class Insecta; order Diptera; family Muscidae; genus Stomoxys; species Stomoxys calcitrans. The sequence goes on along the minus strand of NC_081552.1, from coordinate 257,278,707 downwards.
GAAGTAGGTTAACCTTTTCTATTTGTAATGTTTGAATTGATGTTTGCTTTTATAAGGAAAATCAAAACGGAAGTTATGGGAAAGGTCCAATTGCAAAGTCAGTGAAATGTGAAATTGCGGTTAAAAGCCAGTAAATCTTGGCAAGAAATGCAAAGGGTGACCATAGCTTCATGCATATAATGAGTGAAGTGAGTTTTATATAGTATACATGTACATGAAATAGCAATGCATTTTATGATTTGTGAGATCACGCAAAAAACATGATGTATCTAGAAACTAGTTCTTTGATGTTTCATCTTGCAGTAACATGTAATATACCATCAGAGATAGACTCAAACAGATCGTGTGTGTCGGGCCGGACCCAATGGAGAAAGAATTGATGAAAGGATTCTTGTCATATTTGTCTCCGCGGTCTGATGAAATACTCCGGCCTTCCCTCAGAAGGAGTGAAATTATCTTTTCCACTTTATGCCTAAAAATAAAGTATACACATACTTTACTGACAAGTAGCGTACAGCGACGTTAGAGGCTTATATATCATTAAGTCTTGCATTATTCCTTAAAAAACCTCTCATAGTGGACACTATTGCGAATAACATCCACATTATGGCAGGGTCTGTGGGAAACTATACCAGGATGTATAATTGTGTAAATTGACATTGAGGGGGCCTTAAACAATATGAGGACTGACGCATGTATCTTATTCTTAGAACAGTATAAGGCGGGTCAGTCCCTCAAAGTCTGAATAAGTCCCATTCCAGGATCTGCAGGAATATTCCGGCCTTACCGCAGAAGGAGTGTAACTATCTTTTCCGCTTTCTTCCTAAATATAAAGTATAGATCAAAGGCCTACATACTTAAGCCTGACAAGGAGCGTACAGCGACATTAGAGGCTTATACATCATTGCAAATGCAAATGCAAATTTTGCCTATGAACATTCCACTAAGGAACAGAGGCAAACTTCTCACATATCAATGAGTGCAGTCCAATTCAAGTTTAAGGTCAATGATAGAGACCTTCTTTTTTATAGGCGAGTCCGAACGGCGTGCCGCAGTGCGACACATCTTTGGAGAGAAGTTTTACATGGCATAGTACTTCACAAATGTTTCCAGCATTAGGAGGGGAAAACCACCGATGAAAATTTTTTCTGATAGTCACGCCAGGATTCGAACCCAGGCTTTCAGCGTCATAGGCGGACATGCTAACCTTTTCGCTACGGTGGCCTCCATATACATACATATTTATACATCATTAAGCCTTGCATTATTCCTTTAAAAGACCTCGCATTAAGGACACCATTATAAAGAGTAGTATACCGAGCCAACAGCTCATGTGCGTATAACATCCATATGTTTAGGCAGGGTCTGTGGGAAACTATACCAGGATGTACAATTGATAGAGCATGGTGTTCATTGACATTGAGGGGGCCTTAAGCAAATATGAGGACCGAAGCACTTATCTAATTCTTAGAACTGTATAAGGCGGGTCAGTCCTTCACAGCCCCTTTTGTGGTTGACTAACATAAACGGCCAATTAAGGACGCCCCGAAGCGGGATTGGAACCAGTCTATTATGTAAACAATTATACAATACCTCATTGGGGAGATAGGCTGAGAGGATCTTTGAAGTGGCATATAGTTGGGCCAGACCCAGGTATTTAAACTCTGGCCCTGAAAGATGTAGCTGCCATAAAGACCGATCATCCGATTAAGGATCTTAGGCCAATAATAGCCACAACTACGAGGGTTGTCAGACTTCGCTGAAATCTAGGACAGTGGATTATAGATCGATCGGTCGATAACGTGTCTTGAGGCCATTCCCACTTTTTTATAAAATCGAAAAAATGCAAAAAGTTTAGTTTTACTGTGAAATTTTTAAAGATAGCTAAATTTTTATAGCCTCCACCATAGGATGGGGGTATACTAATTTCGTAATTCTGCTTGTAACACCTCGAAATATGCATCTAAAGTATATATATTCTTGATCGTCATGACATTTAAAGTCGAACTAGCCATGTTCGTCCGTCCCTCTGTCCATCAAAAGCACGAAAACTTTTGAAGGAGTAAAGCTAGCCGTTTGAAATTTTGCACAAATACTTCTTATTAGAGTAGGTCGGTTGCGACTGTAAATGGGTCAAATCGGTCCATGTTTTGAACATATGTGTGCAATATGGTCTGAATCGATCTACAGCTTGACACAGCTCCCATATAAACTGATCTCCCGATTTTGCTTCTTGAGCCCCGAATCGGACTATAACTTGATATAGCTCCTCCTCCGTCCTTATCCTTGTACCCATGGTGGAGGGTATATAAGATTCGGCCCGGCCGAGCTTAGCACGCTCTACCTTGTTTTTATTCCGTTTGCAACACATCGAAATATCCATTTCCGACCTAAAAATCTAAGACGATCTAGCCATGTTCGTCACTCTACCCTCTTTCAAAATAGAGATATTGAGCTGAAACTTTGCACAGATTCTTTTTTTTTTGTCTATAAGCAGGTTAAGTTCGAAGATGGGCTATATCGGACTATATCTCGATATAGCCCTCATATAGACCGATCCGCTGATTTAGGGTCTTAGGTCTATAAAAGCCACATTTATTATCCGATTTGGTTGAAATTTGGGACACTGAGTTGTATTAGGCCAGTCGACATCCTTCTTCAATTTGGCCCAGATCGTTCAGATTTGGATATAGCTGCCATACAGACTGATCCGCCGATTTAAGGTTTCGGGCCCATAAAAGGCGCATTTATTGTCCGATGTCGCTGAAATTTGGGACAGTGAGTTAAGTTAAGCCCCTCGACATATATCTTCAATTTGGCCTAGATCGATCAAGATTTGCATATAGGAGCCATATAGACCGATCTCTCGATTTTTGGTTTTGAGCCCATAAAAGGCGCTTTTGTTGTCCGATTTTGCTGAAATTTGGGATCTGAGTTATGTTAGGCTCTTCGACATATTTCTGCAACTTGGCCCAAATCGGATAAGATTTGAATATAGCTGCCATGTAGACCGATATCTCGATTTAAAGTCTTGGCCCTATAAAAGGCACATTTATAATCCGATTTCACTGAAATTTGACACAGTGACTTATGTTAGGCCATTCGACATACGTGTCACATATGGGTCAAATCGGTTTTTTGGTAGATATAGCTACTAAAAAGATCAATATTTTGTTGTACACAATTGAACAATGACTTGTACTTATGAATATTTGGTCCAAATCGGATAGCTACTATGGGGCATAAGGTATGCATTTTTCACCGGATTTTGACGAAAGGTGGTTTACATGTATGGTGCTGGATATCCATAGTTCGGCCCGGCCGAACTTAACGCTTTATTACTTGTTTTAATTGGATCAATTAAAAATTAATTGGGTTTGATTTATTTTATGTTCAAACCAAAGCAGTTTTAAGCAAACGACTCCTTTTCCATTTATAAAGCTCTAAAAAAGACTCTTTACAATTTATAAAGGCAAAACGGCTCGTAAGCCCAAAAAATGCCTTAACTGTGCTTAATAAACACAGCCCTGAATAATGTCCATAAAATTACAATCGAATTTTTTCTTAAAAAAATCTAAAAAATCAACAACATTTTACAGAACATTAATGTTGGAGTGTGAAAAAGTGCAATTTCCAAAACATCTCAACTAGTATGAACGGTGAGATGTTTTTTAAAACGACATAGCAAAACGAGTTAATGTAGACATAGCTTTAAAAAGATTTTAAAAAAGTTCTACTTCAATATATTGGGTTGCCCAAAAAGTAATTGCGGATTTTTCATATAGTCGGCGTTGACAAATTTTTTCACAGCTTGTGACTCTGTAATTGCATTCTTTCTTCTGTTAGTTATCAGCTGTTACTTTTAGCTTGCTTTAGAAAAAAAGTGTAAAAAAAGTATATTTGATTAAAGTTCATTCTAAGTTTTATTAAAAATGCATTTACTTTCTTTTGAAAAATCCGCAATTATTTTTTGGGCAACCCAATAAATGCTCTAACTAATGAATAGATTCCGCCAAATTAACTGTCAAATATTCAGAGGAGGTCTTTATTCTACTATTCTATGAAAATGTCTTCGAAATCTGTTTAGCCTTTATGAGTCTACAGGGAACAAATAAAGTTCAACTCTTTGACATTTATATATAAGAAGAAAGCCTCTCCATAAAGTCAAAAATGTTATCGCTCCTTTTATTTTGATCTCAAATCCTTTCATGAATTCTTGTTGGATATTGTCCAGTCTTCCAATCTTCCCCCACAAACTGCAAAATGTAAAGACGAAGTGTTTGATAGAAATATATTTTTCCTTTAACCAATTGTTACGATAGTCTTTCTTACTAAGTAAAACAGACTGTGGGGTTATCTCACCCCGAATATGCATTATGTCCTTCTTCATTCTTCAATACTGACCTTCCTTTCGAAAACATTTAGTTCGCCAGACACTAATAAAAGTAACATACTGCATTACTACTTCCCTTACAATGAAATCATTTGCATATGGCAAGGGGAAAAGGAACACCTATGCCCAAGACATTATTGCTACCGATCATTCAAAGGATTAAAAGTAAGCAAATGGGGTGGTTGGTTAGCTTCATTTGTCTAGTATTGTCCTTGGCGAGACGAAGAAGATAACAGCGTCGACGAAATATTCTCACGTTAAAAGTGGTCAGTCCAGTTTTTCTGTTGATTTCATGCCTTAAAGGGTCATTCTTGCTTGTCTCTCAAGTCCAAAATATTTTATGGCCTGTCTGTTGGTCTGCGTGTCCTTTCTTTCTCGGTGCATCATCTTGGAAACCAGTTTTGTAATGACCTTTCGCAAGTGACATGTAGAAGATCGACAGCAAGAATTTCTTTGGGACAGTTGGGAGGAATAGATGATTGGATTTTAAGTTTATGTTGTTTTTGGGGTTACCACACACAAAGACAGGCTATGTGATAATGTTTACGAATGGACATTTTGAAGGATCGACTTTTGGGGGTTGTAAAGGGATGGGCTTATATTCATTATTTTACAGATATAATAAAATACAATTTAAAGCATTAACATAAACACTAACAACATAGGATTCTCGAATCTTATTTTAAAAGTTTTATTTGGCTATCACTTAAGACTAATTTTGATATTTTATTTACAATTTTTGAATATCTACAGCGGTCAAAAAAAGTATTCATCATTCAATGTTTTTTTTTTAATAAGTCTACAAAAGACAATTGGAATAAAAACATATTAAACTAATGATGCAGTAGTGCTTGTGTGATATATACAGCGGTCAAAAAAAGTATTCATCATTCAATGTTTTTTTTTTTAATAAGTCTACAAAAGACAATTGGAATAAAAACATATTAAACTAATGATGCAGTAGTGCTTGTGTGATATATATGTACACAATTTCATTGTTTTTAAAGAAAAAAATAGTATTTATTGGAACAAAAAGGGCCATTTTACAGCTGAACACAAAAAATTAAACAAAAAAGTATTCATCATTGCAAAAAAACAAAAAAATAAATAACATAATTTAAAAAAATTAATACTTTGTTATTCGACCACCGCGTCTTATAACTTCTTTTAAACGGTTTGACATCGATTGGACTAATTTAGCGGTTATATTTTGGTCTATATTAGTCCATTCCTCCATTATCACCTGTTGCATTTGACTCTTGCTCGAAAAATTGCGCGTTCTCAATTTGCGTTCGAGATGTTCCCAAAGATGTTCAATTGGGTTCAAGTCGGGACTTTGAGGAGGAGTTTTAATGACTTTGGGGCAGTTATACAGCATCCACATCTTGGTATTTAAAGCAGAATGTTTGGGGTCATTATCTTGATAATATTGAAAGTTATTACCAAGCCCAAGTTTTACAGCACTATCTTTTAAATTCCTCTTTAAAATGTCTATGTAATACTTATGATCCATTACTCCATTAATAATTTCAAGATTTCCCGCTCCTGAAGCCGCCATACACCCCCAAACCATTAAACCACCTCCACCATGTTTTACAGTAGCAACTGTGTTTCGTTCTTCAAGCTCTGTATTTGGTTTTCTGTACACTATGACCTTTCCATCGCACCCAAAAAGATTAAACTTGCTCTCGTCTGCAAAAATGACTGTTTTCCAAAATGATTCGGGCTGTTTTACATACATTTTTGCGAAGTTTAGCCTTTTCACTCGGTTTATTTTATTTATAAAGGGCTTCTTACGTGCAGTTCTTCCTCTGTAACTATGCCTTTTGAGTGTATTTCGAATTGTTTGTGTAGTAACTTCCTTCCCTAAATATTCCATAGTGTTTTTACGAAGAATAGTCGCATTTGTCTTCGGAGTTTTCTGAACTTGCCGCACTAGCCAACGCACATCTCCAACTGAAAGTGCTTTTGGTCGACCAGATCTTGGTTTATTGTCAACAGTTTTCGTTTCTGTCCACTTTCTGATGATGGATTGTATAGTAGATCGTGGTCTATTTAATATTTTACTGATAGTTTTTTGAGTTAAACCATTCCTGTGGTGTTTTATTATCAAAACTTTTACCTCATCAGAAACCTCGTTTTGCTTACGACCCATTTTGACAAAAACTATATTTTCAATGAAATTAAATATTTGCTGTCAAGGGCAAAGCCTCCTTTACTAAATAAAACAGAAAAGGGGGATTCCCAAATAATATTTGAATTTGACTTTGATGATAGCACATCAATGATGAATACTTTTTTTGTTCTGTTTTTGGTGTTATTACATATAATGTAATAACTTTTTTTATAAATATTTAGATGTTATATTTAATGTTGTTATGATATTCTAAATAGAGGCATTAAGCTTAATCGTCTATAGGTAGATGAATAATGCCCAAATGGGCATATTAGCCGACCATGTCTTTATGGGACTCAAATGAAAGGTATTTGGGAGTAGATTACGAATATGACATTAAAATTCGCGTTCAAGTCTATTTGGGGCTTTTCCTCCTAAAGATACGTCAAATGGGTTAATTCACCCATTATGACAATATGAGACTTAAATGAAAGGTATTTGAGAGTAAAAATCGAATTTTATATCCAATTTTGGAGCCAAGTGTTTTGGGGTACACCTTAAAGCACTCCCTAAACTAAAATTCATTTTTGACTATGGCAATATGGAGTTCTAATCAACGGTATTTAGGAATAAAAAACGAATTTGATATCTATTATCAGTGCAAAGTGCCGGTGGCCGCACCAGCCCAAACGGTTCATATTTACTGACCATGGCAATATGGGGCTAAAATTAAAGGGATTTGGAAGTGCAGCACGAATTTGATATCCATATTTGAGTCGAAATGTCTGAGGTGCCATTCCTCCCCAAAAAAGCACTTCCCATTACCCTAATTTTTAAAAACACCAGGAACCGAGCAGGGGAAAGCTCACATCTCAATGAGTGCTTTCCGATTCAAGATTAAACTCAATGATAAGGGACATTTGTTTGGGGAAAATTTTTTAAATGACCATACATGTCATTATACCTAGCAACTGTCGCCGGCATTAAGAGGGGATAACCACCGCCAGGATTCGAACGCGTTTAGTGTCATAGGCTACAATGGCAAATACAAATGCAAATTTTGCCCATGAACATTCCACTAAGGAACAGGGGCAAACTTCTCACATATCAATGAGAGCAGTCCGATTCAAGTTTAACCTCAGTGATAAGGGACCTCCTTTTTATAGTCGAGTTCGAGCAGCGTGCCGCAGTGCGACACCTCTTTCTTTCACTCTTTGGATTGAAGATTTACCTGGCATAGTACCTCACAAATGTTGTCAGTTTTAGGAGGGGAAAACCACCGCTGAAAATTTGTCTGATGGTCTCGTCAGGATTCGAGCCCAGGGGTCAGCGTCACAGGCGGACATGCTAATCTCTGCGCTACGGTGGCTACAATGGCACGAAATCGATATCCACATTCAGAGCGAAGTGTTCCCACCTTAAAAAGATGTTAGAGAGTTAAAGAAAGCGCAGCGGAGCGGGCCCGGTTCGGCTAATTAGTTATAAATATACATTTTATTATAAAGTCTAATTTTTATTTATTTAATCTATAATTTCAAATATTTTGCAGACTTCGGACAGATCTTCGACAGACCTTTTAGCGCCAACAATTCACTTTTTTATTGAATAGTTCTTGGATTAAAATTAACGCTTTAACTGCAATTTTCTTGACAATGTGCGTTAGCTGACCTGTGTAACTATTGTATTTTCAAAAATCATCTTTACAACAAATTTCATTGTGTTACCATTCACTTGCGATAAGGTCATTACAAACTGGTTTCGTTGTTTAGGAAAAGGACATGGGCGCACCAAATTTTTGGACTTTGAAGACAATCAGGAATGACCCTTTAAAAAATGAAATCAACACAAAAACTGGATTGACCACTTTAACGTGAGAATTTTACTATGTAGTGTCTGATGATTTGCCCTCTTTAAGGAGGAAGGCAAGACAAATTGCGCTAGGCAGAGCTATATGAAGACAGCCACCCAACGAATTTACCACCCTTATTGGTTTAATCCTTTAAATGATGATATATTCATTTTGTTATTCCGTTTGCAAAACATCGAAATATCCATTTCCGATCCTAAAAACTATATATATTCTTGATCAGCGTAAAAATCTAAGACGATCTAGCCATGTCCGTCCGTCTGTCTGTTGAAATCACGCTACAGTCTTAAAAAATAAAGATATTTAGCTGAAACTCTTCACAGATTCTTTTCTTTTGTCCATAAGATGGTTAAGTTCGAAGATGGGCTACATCAGACTATATCTTGATATAGTCCCCATATAGAGCGATAGGTCGATTTAGGGCCTTAGGTCCATAAAAGCCACATTTATTATCCGATGTTGCTGAAATTTTGTATAGTAAGTTATGTTAGGCCACTCGACATCCTTCAATTTGTCCCAGATCGGTCCAGATTTGCATATAGCTGCCACATAGACCGATCTCTCGATTTGAGGTTTTGAACCCATAAAGGGCGCATTTATTTTTCGATGTTGCCGAAATATGGGACAGTCAGTTATGTAAGGCCCCTCGATATCTTTCTGCAATTTGACACAGATCGGTCCAGATTTGGATATAGCTACCATGAAGACCGATCTATCGATTTAAGGTCTTGCGCGCATTTATTGTCCGATTTTGCCAAAATTTAGGACAATGAACAACATTCTTCTTCAGTTTGGCACAGATCGGTCCAGATTTTCATATAGTTGCCATATAGACCGATCTCTCGATTTGAGGTTTTGGGCCCATAAAAGGCGCATTTATTGTCCAATTTCGCCGAGATTTGGGACGGTGAGTTGCGTTAGGCTCTTCGAAAACTTTCTGCAATTTGGCCCAGATCGGTCCAGATTTGGATATAGCTCCCATATTGACCGATCTCTCGAGTTAATCTTTTGGGTCCATTAAAGGCGCATATATAATCCGATTGCACTGAAATTTGACACAGTGACTTATGTAAGGCTTTTCGACTTCCGTGTCGTATATGGTTCAGATCGGTTTCTTTTAAGATGTAGCTACTAATAAGATCAATATTTCGTTATACACAATTAAACAATGACTTGTACTTATTAGTATTTGGTTCAAATAGGAACATATTTCGATATAGCTGCTATGGGGCATAATGTATGCATTTTTTCATCGGATTTTGCCCAGAGGTGGTTAACATATATACCCGAGGTGGTGGGTATCCGGCCTCAGACCCCATAAAATATATATTTTCTTGATCGTCATGCCATTTTATGGCGATCTGGCCATGTCTGTACGCCCGTCCGTCTGTCTGTCGAAAGCACGCTAACTTTCGAAGGAATAAAGCTAGGTGCTTCAAATTTTGCACAAATACTTCTTATAGGTGTAGGTTGGTTGGGATTGTAAATGAGCCATAACGGTCCATGTTTTGATATAGCTGACATTTTAACCGATCTTAGGTCTTGACTTCTTGAGCGTCTAGAGGGCGCAATTTTAGTCCGATTTGACTGAAATTTTGCGCGAGATGTTTTGTTGTGATTTTCAATAACTGTGCCAAGTATGGGTGAAAACGTTGCATAACCTTATATAGCTGTCATATAATCCGATCTGGGGTCTTGACTTCTTTAGCCTTTAGCGAGCGCAAATCCTATCCGATTTCGCTGAAATTTTGCATGACGTATTTAGTTATGACTTTTAACAACTGTGCAATTTATGGTTCAAATCGGTTCATAGCCTGATATAGCTGCCATATAAACCGATCTGGGATCTTGACTTCTTGAGCCTCTATAGGGCACAATTATTATCTGATTTGAGTGAAATTCGTACAACATGACCTTCAACATACGTGTCAAATATGATCTGAATCGTTCTATAGCCTAATACAGCTGCCCTATAAAACGATCTCCCTTTTTTACTTTTTGAGCCCCTAAAGGGCGCAATTCTTAACCGATTTGGCTGAAATTTTACACAATCGCTTCTACTATGCTCTCCAACATTCATTTCATTATGGTCCGAATCTGACCATAACTTGATATAGCTCCAATAGCATAGCAATTATTTTCTTTTATCCCTTCCTTTACTTTGTTTGCCTAAAAAGAGGCACCGGGAAAAGAACTCAACAAATGCGATCCATGGTGGAGGGTACATAAGATTCGGCCCGGCCGAACTTAGCTCGCTTTTATGTTTTTTGTATATGATAACTTATGTGATAGCAGATTATGATCTAAAACTTGAAATGAACAGCACTCATTGATTTAACTACTGTTCAGTCTTCACTAAATTAAATTTCGTAAATATATAATTTATGACATTACTTCGAAATCTAGTCAATCCTCCGTATAGTCTAAATCCAACTCTTATACATTACATTATATTTGGATCGATCGATTGTTGCGATATGCTGACCTGGGACTTATCCTTTTTATACGAATAAATTCTTAGAATCTTAGAAATGAGTGATAAGTTATCAGAAAAAAATATTTGTTTTGTGTGGGCTATGTAAACTTTTTGAACCACTCTACGTGTGTATTGTAGAAAAAATCGTATATATAAAAATCTATTTGTGTTTGTAGGTTTGTTTGTTTGTGTGTTTCTTATAGACTCAGAAACGGCTGAACCGATTTTCTTGAAATTTTCACTGATGGTGCATAATGATCCCGTGGTGAAAATAGGGTACTAAATTCTTTGATATCTGAAGGGGGAGCGGACCCTTCCCCTTACCCGAATTTTCAGAAACGCCAGATCTCGTATATGGGTGGAAGTATTTGCTGACCATTGCAATATGAAACTCAAATAAGAGGTATTTTTGAGTAGAACACGAATCTGATATATATTTTAAAAGCCAAGTCACTGAGTGGCCGCCCCATCCCCCAAAAGTCCCCCCAAACCGGTCATGTTTGCCGACTATGGAAAAATGGAGCTCAAATGAAGGGTAGACCATGAATCTGACATCAACATTCGGGACAATGTTGGTGATGTTGGTCTTGGTGAGCAAATAGGACATATTTGCTCACCAAGACTATTTGGGTCTTAAAGAGAGTGAAACTATATATTTATAGTTTTTAGGGCCAATACCCTCAACCGGACATATTTGCTGACTTTTGCAATGAGGAGTTTACATAAGAATAGAAAACGAATTTGATATTCAATTTTGAGACCAATGGCAATAGGGGGTTCAAATAAATGATATATAGATATATGAGAATAGAGCACGTTGCTGATATTCAGCCATGTATTTAAGGCATCACCCCTTCCCCAAAACACCCCCCAAAGGGTAAGAAATTTTTCGACCATGCCTATATGTGGCATGTGAAAGGTATTTGAGATTAGAAAACGAATTTGATAACCAATATTGGGGCCATGTGTTTGGGGGATGCCTCATCCTGGGGTTTAAATAAATGGTATTTGAGAGAAGAGCACGATGCTGATATTTTTTCAGGGCCAAGTGTCTGGGGGACCACCTCGTCCCGAAATCATCCCTAAATCAGCCATCATGAGAATATAGGGTAGAAATAAAGTATTTTAAGAATGGATTACATCATACATCCAAACTTAAATTCGTAGACTATTAAAGATTGGATTCAGATAAAGGCGCTTATATTGTTTAATTGTTAGTCAAGCGATATACTATTGGGTTACCCAAAAAGTAATTGCGGATTTTTTAGAAGAAAGTAAATGCATTTTTAATAAAACTTAGAATGAACTTTAATCAAATATACTTTTTTTACACTTTTTTTCTAAAGCTAGCTAAAAGTAACAGCTGATAACTGACAGAAGAAAGAATGCAATTACAGAGTCACAAGATGTGAAAAAATTTATCAACGCCGACTATATGAAAAATCCGCAATTACTTTTTGGGCAACCAATATTTTCGCAGCATGGTATTTCACTAAAAGCTTTTTAATTGTTGAAAATAAATATTCCAAGGAAACTTTCGTTCCATACAAAGTAAAAGAAGGCGCAGCGGAGCGGGCTCGGGTCAGCTAGTCTTTACATAGTCTAATCATAATCTCACCTTTAAAATATACTTTTCTTGTCAATGTATTTCACAAATACAAATCTAGAGCCCTAGATAACACTTTTCTTTATGTTGAAGGTCAACTAGCTGATGGCTGTTATGACTGCAATGCACAACTGATGTATTGTAACTGAAATGTCTGAAAAATAACGAACTACTTCAAACTTCCATTAACAATAACCAGCTTTTCCCCTTCCATAATAGCAAATGATGCTGTTGACATGTGGAAACAAAAACCTACACACACACATGCAAATAAGTAGTGGCACCTTTAATTAGTTAAATATGCATCACAAAAGTAGTTCTTAACGGTCAAAAGGGAGTTTGCACTTTAACAAAGAGACAACAAACAAAAAATTCAAGGTCAGCCACAATATTTACACAGGCCTATATAAGTGGGACATAACGGCATTTGCAATATCATACACTCATACACTGATATGTATGGGTTTCCTATGGAAATTACGCAACTCAACCATAAAATCTAGTTTGGTAAACTAGGCCGAGCAACAAATGAAAACATGATGGTCCTGGCAATTTTTTTGCAATTATTCCTATGAGGACACAGCCCAAAACAACACTCCAGCATGTGATTGGTGGAAGTCTCAAAAGGGGGTTGATTTACAAAACCTTCTGAGGAGCATAGTCCAATATAGCAACCCTCAACCCTTAAATTGAAAGGAAATTCTTCAGCCAAAGGTCACCACTTCTCAAGAAGAACATTTAAACATTGCGTTGTGACAAGACTTTAACATTCAACTTTTGAAGTTGAAAGCAAACGCAACGCTCACAATATTTCTTAAAGAAATTTGAAAATAATATTTGAAATATTTCAAAAAAAAACTATTTTTGTGAATAAAAGCAAAAACAAAAAAAAATATATATATTTTTAAATTAAAATTCAAATTGGTGAGTTGGTTTTTTTAGTGTTTCTGTGTGTGTGTGTCAAAAAGAAAGGATTAAACAAAATAGTGTTTTATTGCTTGTAATAATTTGTTAATACATTTATTATTATTTTTTTTATTTGTTTTAAATTTGTTTATATATATTTGTTTTCTCTTTGCTTATAATAATATCAGGATATGACTGCTTTAAAAACAGATTTTTAGAGTTCTTTTCCTTAATTTTGTTAAATAAGTTTTAGTAAAGCACAATTAAAAGCGCCGCTTTCATTTCAAATTTGATTCTTATAAGAAAAAATTCCCCTTAATTGTTTATCATTATGGTTATTTGTAATAGTATTACCCTGGTTTCGATTGATTAGTACAAAGTGTTTGTTTTTTGCTGAAAATGATGGAAAAAGGATGGCCTCAAGGATAATGTCAACTGATCCATTTACAAAACAACAACAATTGGTTTATTGATCATTCATTTCCGCATTGTTCATGCGCATCTTGGCAAAGTCCTCAAAGACAATGTTATCATCATCGTCCTGATAGTAGCCTTTGGTATTGCGATGCTGCTCAATGGATTTCATTTTCTTCATGGCATTGGAGCGTTTCTTTTCAATGGTTCCTAAGAAAAATCAAAGAATGATAAGGTCAAAAATAAGTTGCAAAACAAGAACAAAATTTGTAAATAGATGGTATTGCGTGGTGTATTGGTCGATTAATTAATGATATGTTGAATGATTTTTACAATGCATCGAAAGTATAGTTTGAGCTAAATTGATAGAAGTTGAACAAAGAAAATCAAATTTGTAAAAAAAAATTCAGAGATTTGTTGAACGATTTGTTTAACGATTTACAATACATCAAATCTAAAACAAGCAGAAGTTAAACAAGTGAAAAGGCGTTAAGTTCGACCGGGCCGAACTTTGGATACCCACCACCTCGGGTATATATGTAAACCACCTTTCATCAAAATCCTGTGAAAAATGAATACCTTATGCCCCATAGCAGCTATATCGAAATATACTCCGATTTGGACCAAATACTAATAAGTACAAGTCATTGTTCAATTGTGTGCAACAAAATATTGGTCTTTTTAGTAGCTATATCTAAAAATAAACCGATCTGAACGATATACAACACTGATGTCGAAAAGCCCAACATAAGTCACTGTGTCAAATTTCAGTGACATCGGATTATACATACGCCTTTTATGGGGCCAAGACTTTAAAACCAGATATCGGTCTATATGGTAGCTGTATCCAAATCTGGACCCATTTGGGCCATTTTGCAGAAAAATTTCGAAAAGCCTTACACAACGCACTGTCCCAACTGTGCTTTTATGGACCTAAGACACTTAATCTGAGGATCGGTCTATATGACAGCTATATCCGAATCCGGACCGATCTGGGCCAAATTGACAAAGTTTGTCGAAGGGCCCAACACAACTCACTGTCCCAAATTTCAGCAAAATCGGATAATAAATGTGGCTTTTATGGGCCTGAGACCCTAAATTGGCCAATCGGTCTATATGGGGGCTATATCAAGATGTAGTCCAATATAGCCCATCTTCGAACTTAACCTGCTTATGGACAAAAAAAGAATGTGGGCAAAATTTCAGCTCAATATATCTATTTTTAAAGACTGTAGTGTGATTTCAACAGACACGCAGACAGATGGACGGACATGTCTAGATCGTCTTAGATTTTTACGACGATCCGAAATATATACACTTTGTTGGGTCGGAACATAGGAACATTCAGATATAGCTCCCATATAGACCGATATCTCTCGATAAAGGGCCTGAAGACCATAAAAGATTTATTTATTACCCGATTTCGTGGAAATTAGGAACAGTGGGTTAATTTAAGCCTCCCAACAAAAATGCAATTTTTGCCCATGAACATTCCACTAAGGAACAGGGGCAAACTTTTCACATATCAATGAGTGCAGTCCGATTTAAGTTTAAGCAATGATAAGGGTCTCCTTTTTATAGCCGAGTCCGAACGGCGTGCCTCAGTGCGACACCTTTTTGGAGAGAAGTTTTACATGGCATAGTACCTCACAAATGTTGCCAGCATTAGAAGGGGAAAACCACCGCTGGAAATTTTTTCTGATGGTCTCGCCAGGATTCGAACCCAGGCGTTCAGCGTCATAGGTGGACATGCTAATCTCTGCGCTATGGTGGCCTCCAACACTCATCATCAACATCAAGTATCTGTGGAAATTTTCAAGCGGCTAGCTTTACGCGTTTGACCGCTATTGTGATTTCGACACTCGGACGGACGGACGGACAGACATGGCTAAATCGACTTAGAATGTCGAGACGATCAAAAATATATATACTTTATGGGGTCCAAGATTAATATTTCGAGATCAAATTATAAACGGAATGATCAGATAAGTATCCTATCCCCATTGCCCCATCCCCATCCTATGGTGGTGGGTATAAAAACACATCTTTTAATCAAGGACCTAAAGCCAAAATAAATCAACAAATTGTTGTCTATATAATTAAAATCTCTTTTCATAGTTCCGGAATAATATTCAAATTTCTATTAAAGATTCATTCATTCAGAGTACCCAATAATACTTAAAATTATTCTGCATCTCATTAAATAATTTTTTTTTATCAGCATTATTGAAAATCTTACCTGGAGCAGGTTGCGCCAATTTGAAAGGTACATCAGTTTGGATTTCACCACCCAAAGTTCCACAGTTAAGTTTTACACGTACCGAATAAGAGATCACAATACCACAGGCATCACCAGTTGATTTGCCTTCTGACACCATGGTGGAGGAGGCCAGATTTACATCTTCATCCTTTAGATGGCCATCCAAAGCAATACCTACAGAAAAATCGTAAAAATGCAAATGATTTTAGCAACGGTGGACTTTCACAAGGACTGCATTTAAAGGAAATTTCAAGCATAAAAGACTTCAATATAAGACGTATTTTCAACATGTCATACAGTTATAGGGCGTATTAGAAGCAGCACCCTTACCTAACCAGCTGGGGCTAATTGACATTCCTTTGATGCAACTGTAGTTACAAAGTTTTAATTGAAGACTTAGAACCAAGTCTGCTTTTCATCAGAACCCATTTATGGGCTTACCAATAGAACGACCCCATGGACAAGGAATCATCCCTTAGCCATACCTATAGAAAAATTGTTTAAATAGAATTGCTTTAGACACCGATAAACCTTAAAAAGGACAGACTTTAAAGATATTTCAACCATAAGCAAATTATAGTCCGATTCGGACCATAAATGTATGCTGAACATTGTAGAAGTCATTGTGCAATATTTCAGTCCATTCTGATAAGAATTGCGCCTAGTAGGGGCTCAAAAAGCAAAATCGGGATATCCGTTTATATGGGAACTGTATCAAGCTATTGATCTATTCAGACCATATTAGACGCGAATGTTGAAGGTCATAAAAGAAGCCGTTCTGCCAAATCGGATGAGAATTGCGCCCTCTAGAGGCTCAAGAAGTCAAGATCCCAGATCGGTTTATATGGCAGCTATATCAGGTTATGTACCGATTTGCGCCATACATATCGCAGTTGTTGGAAATGATACCAAAACACCACGTGCAAACCACGTTTCAGTCAAATCGGACAAGAATTCCGCCCTCTAGCGGGTCAAGGTTAGTTTATATGGCAGCTATATCAGATTATCAACCGATTTAGACCATACCTGGCACAGTTGTCGGAAGTAATACCAAAACACCACGTTCAAAATTTCAATCAAATCGGACAAGAATTGCGCCCTCTAGGGCTCAAGAAGTCAAGACCCAAGATCGGTTTATATGGCAGCTATATTAAAACGTGAAGCGATTTGGCCCATTTACAATCCCAGCCGACCTACACCTATAAGAAGTATTTGTGCAAAATTTCAAGCGGCTAGCTTTATTCCTTCGAAAGTTAGCGTGCTTTCGACAGACAGACAGACGGACGGACATGGCTAAATCGACTTAAAATGTCATGACGATCAAGTATATAAATTTTATGGGGTCTTAGACTCATATTTCGAGGTGTTACAAACAGAATGACGAAATTAGTATACCCCCATCCTATGGAGTGTATAAAAAGAATTTGTCACAAAATAATAGTTGGACAGTCATCTGTGAGGTAAAATAAGAATCAATCAGTGATCAAAATTTGAGAAGGATGGTCATGTCCGTTAGTAGATAGGAAATTAGATTTAAAGATAGCATCTTTATTCCAAATTTTTGGTTCATTCTCTCGTTTTCATTGTTAAAATCCCACGAATGAGGAAAAGTTTAACATTTTGAGCCCACTTTTTTTTCGGTGTAGTACTGGTTTCGACTTTTCGCTCGAACAACTGTCAAAACGCATTATAAAGAAAATGGTGACGAGGAAAATGCGAACATTTAACTCTATCAGCAAAATAAATTTCGCTGCAATTGCAAATGTAATTGAATGTTCAGGAATGGGCCACCAATCAACCTTGCATTAATGCTGTTGTCTTCCTTTTGTATAGTTATTTGACTTATGTAGGTGTTCAGGCGAAAAAATAGATATTTTCGCTGCGAATGAAGTTAGTACTAGGCTAAAGTTTTGAACGATTTAATAAATATTTCTACTAAACAATTTTCGAGAGAGAAAATAGACTTCTAGAAAGGTCAATTTATTGCCCTTCCGTCTCTTTTTCTCCCTCTCTTCTCCTCTCTCTCTCTCCCATACTCACCATGACGATCCTTGTTGTTCGCTGCCAATGGTATCAAATAGAAAGTTTTCGATAGATTTGCTCCTGGTGTTATGGGGCATCCCTCTTTGGTCTCCAGCTGGGCCACATGTTTGCTAAATTGAGCATTGACCATTGTGATCTCGGTATGTTGGATGACGAAAACTTTGATATTCTTTACCGCCTTCTTGGAACTGTTGTTGATTTGTACAGTGGCTGCCACTTTTTCACCATGATAGTAGATTTCACGATCCAAGGTCACCTCCAAGCTAATTTTGCCATTCGAAAAGGTAAAGCCCTTGCTGACCAATGAGCTGGGCAAACGTTGACCGCGTGTGGGTGGAGCATATTGCAACTTCTTGATCACCAAACTGACCATGCTGCGTTTGTGTTGGCGCTCATCTTCGGTGTCGGCCACATAGGCACGAATTGTGTACTCCACTCCCAAGGGTTTGCCATTGTCATCGCCCTCCTGTTGCAGCGTTACCGAGCTGGGTGAATTTGGGGGAAAATGGAAAGTGAAGGGATGAGCATTAGCACCGAGTTTGCGAACAAGTTTCTCCTGCACTGGGGTCATTTCCATGTTGGGATTGTTCATGGGCACTATTACTTCACGGCACAAGATAAGCTCCTTGGAGAATTTGACACCCATGACCTCATCCTCTTCACGGCCATAGCGATATGTGGTGGCCAATTGGCCAAAAACTTTACGCCTCTTCAGATATTCCTCATCCACAACCACCACACCATCGACGGGATCACAGTAATCCAAGTGATCGATGAAGTCACGCCTGCCCAAATAAAAGGTGACTTTGCCATTAGGCGTTGCCTTCTTGTAAACTTTAACGGAGACCACCATGTCAGTCGGAGAGTTTGACTATTAAAATTTCACTAAAATCTTATCACAATTACCCGGTGGCTAATGTTTGTTTTTTTTTTTGTTCGTCTCAGTGATGTTTTTTATGCCAAGTCTTTCGCGAAAATGCGGTCAAATGGTGGCGGCCACCTGCTTTTATACCTTTAATTAGTGGTGGAGCATTTTAAGGGTTTCTGTGACAGAAGCTAAGTGGATTTAATGATTATGTTTTAACATTTGAGCGTTTACAACAATGCTGTTTTCTTTTTCTTGATGTAACACTTCTCGGGCAATGACGATGACGAAGAGTGTGATGATGTTAATGGCGACGTGCGCTTTTACTTGGGGCTTTTCTCGAATTTCGTCAGTTTGTGTGGTCAGCGAGTGCCACAAGTTACAGGAAGTGTTCGTTGGTAATATGCAAACATTCTGGGGGTAGCTGCGGCTTGCCACCAATTTAGACACATAGTCTCTTTTATTAGTGGCCAACAGTCTCTATAATGTCAGGGTAGTGTTCTAAATGTTATCCCCCACTTAAAAGCATTGACCTTGTATAAGCTCATTTTAAGGCAAGCAACAACTAGGAAGTATTCCCTTTGAAAAATGAATATACAATTGAAATAAAACAAAAAAATACTTTTAAACTTAGGGAAAACTATTTTTTTATTATGTACTAAAATTAAAAAGATATAAATTAAATGGAAAAATATGAAAACATTGTTCGAGTTCGAGAAAAAATTAAAGGTTTTTCTCGCTTATTTTAAACAAAATTATTCCTCAATTCTTTAATAATTAATTATTAACTTTATATAAAATTTAAGCTTAATGCTAAAACTTAAAGTCTTTTGTCCATACAGAAGAACTCGTTTGTTCAATTTCTTTATTTCGGTTATTTTGCTTTCTTCGTTAAGTTACCACTAGTGTTTCATTTTACGAGGATACCTTCCCTTTGTCAAGAGCGCCGAAAAGCATGCAATAAAATCTATCAATAAATATCAGCGCAATTATTTATGTAAGACACGAACCCATGTTTACAGTTTACATATCGATGTTGCGGTTAAAACGACGTGTGGGTTACTTACACAAAATGTTGCATATCTTAAGGCTGACACAGCAAATTCCTATCGAAAGAGGTTTGTGTCTGTAATACGGGATGAAATCATAATGAGGGGTATTCGCTACGCAAATTATCCAAAGAACGTAAGGGTGGTAATTACGATATGTCGAAGAAAGGGTTTTTGGTTAGGGAGTCCAGGCCAAAGGAAAGACACCACATAGATAGGAAAAGGGAAGATAAATAATTGTTACGCCTTATTCACAAAACTTAATGAATGAAGCCTTAAAAGAGGTTTGTTTGACAGGTCTATAGAGAAAATTTGTTAAATAAATCTATTTTAAATCCACATTAAGTGAATACCGGTGTTAAAATAAAAATAATTCAAATTTATATAAGATATTATTAATAAGAAAATTGTCGTTTAAAACGTTTTTATTTTTTTCTCTGTTTCAGTTGAAGACAAAAAATGTACACCACATATACCACAGCTGATCGCCATGGTTATAGTGTAAAGTATTCAACATTTGAAACAGATCGGCTGCTGCTGGCAACAAGGTATGTCATTACATTAAATACACCTTAAAAAAATATTTTAGTTAACATAAAAAATATTAATAAAATTATTAAATTAAAATAAAACCAGTAAGGAAGGGCAAAAGTCAGGCGGTGCCGACTGTATAATACCCTATACCTACCCTATAAGTACAATGTGGGACCTATATCCAATTCTGAACCAATTGATATGGACCTGGGCTAGCAAATATGTTCAAACTGTAAAAACTACGGTTGACAAATGACATTATGGCAAATTACCCAAAATCTGACGAACGTATATATGGGAGCTATATCTAATACCGAACTGATTCCGAGCAAACTTCTCTGATAATGAGGTAGTCGTCGAGAAAACGTTGTGCAAAATTTTGGCAAGATTGGTCAATAAATGTGCTTGCAGTGGCTCTTAAAGTGAAAATCGGGCGATATACATATATGACAGCTATACCTCGACCTTACCATCATGGAACCCAAGGCCTTGAGAGCCACCATACTGTCCACATAAATCCTCCTCCTCTTCCCACATCGTTATCGACCTTAAAGCATATCCTATATTGATGAAAAAAGGAGTACTGGATGGAGACGTTCCAGCTTTATATCTAAAACCCCTACTGAATACAACCAAGCTCGTGTATAAAATCTAATCAAATAGGACTCACCTCTCTTGATGCTATCCGTGCTTCCCCAGGGACTGTGGTGCGCATTGGCGTCGCCCTCTAGCACAAGGTCATGCCGCTTGTCCTCGCACCAGCTGACCAGGACCCGGTCTATGTCTGTAGGGGTTTTGTCGTCATCATATGGTACGTAAATGGAGGCCAGGACCAATAATGGTTTGCGCGGTCTGTCCAAGGCCACTATTGTGAAGCTTTCATCGCTGAAACGAGAAATCAGAGAATTGGCTACTACACAGCTTCTAATCTTATCTTCTGCTGGGGGGAGATAAGATAAAGATTAGGTGATCTGAGTCCACGAATCTTGTTACTTCGTAACCACGGTTCCTGAACGAGGGCCACATAAGTTTCATCTCTCCCCATAGTTCTCAGCAGTTAATCTGTGGCTGCCTCTGTGTGGTCCAGGTTAATCTGCTCTAACTTCAGTGAACTCATGCCCCCATATTCCCTGGGTGGCGTTGTGGTAATCGGAGAATATGATCATTCTTTCTTGGTTCAAACCGAACTTGATATCTCCCAGCTAGGACTTCAGGAGTGACAAGGATTCTGTCCAGAGATCCTTGCTACTACCTTTATCCCATGCTCATACCCTTACCATTGTCCTGTCCTCTGCTGGAAAATTGTTATGCTGCTCTTTAACCAGTCTAAGTATGGCTTCATCCTCCAATACAGGAGGAGGAATCCACACCGGCAACCTTGTTCAGCGGGGTATTTCATGCCAGGCCAAAGAGAGTGAATCCGCCGCTGCAGGTCGAATGAAAATTAATGCTTTCCCATCTCCGCATCCGATGACATTGATGCCCTTCTGCCATTTGGTTTCATCGAAACCCTCGAATGAGTCGTCCTCGCTACCGATAGAGCTCGAAAAAATCTTATCTGCCATCATCAGCCATATTTTCGTGGATAGCCGGACTTCAGGAATGCCCTGTTTCAGGATAGCCACTTGTGGTTCAGGTGCCGATGACAAACTGTTAAATTTCTTGGCCCGTTTGCTATCAGGCGCTGCGCATGCGCATCCCTAGATCGCTCCCTCTTATTCCCTGCATAGGGGTTGTCATTTGAGTGAAATACCTTTGCCAGAAGGGCACTCTCCTGGGCCTGGTGTTTTGGGCGCGGTGCTTTCATTTACGGTTTCGGGTTTATCTGTAGCGTTTGTACCAGTTTTTGGTGTTGTTCTAGCGTTGGTGCCTGTTCTGGTCCGATGTAACAGAGAGAGTATAGGTCCCACGACATTAGTGTTCATCATAGACTCGTAATTCATGACGTGGAACCTTTGTTTGTGCATCAAATGATAGTCACGAATCGTCAGGGTGGAGAGTTCTAGAGCTTCCATCTGGCTCAGATACCGTAATAAGGGTTTGTACCCCTTTTCTCGTTTCCGCTCGTAATACTTCTGTACTTTCCGCTTATCTCCTTGCGAGGTACCCATCCCACCACCAAGATTTGGATTTTCAGTTGCTATCGGACCTGAGGAGACCATTTGGACGTTCTCTTCTTCCGTTTCGAAATCTTCGCAGATATCATCGCAGGACGACACGTCAATGTTGTCTTGCCGGAACAGTGTATAGTTCGTAGAGTTCCAATTGGGTTTGTTGTGTGTAACATGAGGTTGGAACCTGCAGATATTGCGTCCCTGCCGAACCTGCTGATTCGGGAGTATTTCAGGAACTGGACCGTTCACCACCTGCAAAGTTTCTTTCAGCAATTTTTTCACTAATGTTTGTATTTCTTGGGATAACTTTTAGTTCAGGTTCGACCCGAAGTCGTTGCATTCACCTAGGCAGCCGAGTTGTAAGCGCGCTCAGATTACCTTTACGGGGGTCGTGGGTTCGATTCCCACCAGTGAACTGGTTTGTCGCTACTGTGGGTTCACAATGGACAAAAAATAGTTGAAGCGAGTCTGTTTAAAAAAAATGTTCATTCTAATCTAATCCAACCTATATCTATATTAAGTTATATTCTAATCAGTTTTTCCTCCACTTTCTTTTGTTTTATTTCAGCCAACTTTATGGCCTGGCCGGCGGTGGTTCTTTATTTCTTTTACAGCATCTACCGGCGAAAGGTCTCAACGAGATTGGCCGTCTCGAGTGGTCTGATGGTCTATTTGATGTTTCATGGTGCCCCTATGCCAATAACATTGCGGTCACCTCATCGGGTGATGGCTCCCTGCAGATATGGTCTGGCCTAGATGCCGATAGTGAGTCAGCCATGAAAATACCCCAAAAACCTGTGATGTGTTTGCGTGAGCACAAAAACGAGGTATACAGCGTAGACTGGAGTGAAAAATGGAACTATCATCAAATACTGTCGGCCAGTTGGGACGGCTCTATCAAATTGTGGGATTGTAATCGCCAGAAATCGGTGGCCACCTACAGTGGTCATTCCGATTTGATATACAGTGCTAAATTCTCACCATTTATAGCAAATATCTTTGCTAGTGTAGGTACAGATGGACTGCTAAATTTATGGAATTCTTTTGATTTTTCAGGTAAACCTCTGATGTCGGTACCCGAGGCGCATAACAGTGAGATACTTTCGATGGACTGGAGTAAACTCGATCGCAATGTTCTGGTGACTGGAGGCGCCGATGGTCTGGTGAGAGCATGGGATCTGAGAAATATGCGTGAACATGTATTCGAATTGTACTCGGGAGATTTTGCAGTGCGAAGATTGGCCTTTTCGCCGCACAAGGCGACCGTGTTGGCATCGGCAAATTATGATTTTACCACAAGGTAAGCTGCTTATAGACCACTAAAGGGTTAACAAGTAAGAGTGTGCAAAGTTGGGCCGGGCCGAATCTTACATACTCTCCACCATGGATCGCATTTGTCGAGTTCTGTGCGCGGTATCTCTTTTTAGGCAAACAAAGAATATTGAATAAGAACTGTTATGCTGTTGGAGCTATATCAAGTTATGGTTCGATTCGGACCAGAAATGAATGCTGAACATTGCAGAAGTCATTGTGTAATATTTCAGTTCATTCGGATAAGAATTGCGCTTTGTAGCGGCTCAAGAAGCAAAATCGGAAGATCGGTTTATATGGGAGCTGTATCAATCTATTGATCGATTCAGACCATATTAAAAACGTATGTTGAAAGTCATGGGAGAAGTCGTTGTAGAAAATTTCAGCCAGATAGGAAAATAATTACGCCCTCTGGAGGCTCAAGAAGTCAAGATCCAAGATCGGTTTATATGACAGCTATATCAGGATTAGGACCAATTTGAACCATATTTGGCACAGTTGTTAAAAGTCGTAACAAAACTTGTCATGAAAAATTTCAACAAAATCGAATGAGAATTGCTCCCTCTTGCGGTTCAAGAAATCAAGACCCAAGATCGGTTTATATGACAGCTATACCAGATTATAAGCCGATTTGAATCATACTTGACACAGTTGTTGGAAGTGATATCAAAATACCGCGTGCAAAATTTCAGTCAAATCGGACGAGAATTGCGCCCTCTAGAGGCTCAAGTAGTCAAGACCTAAGATCGGATTATATGGCAGTTATACCAGATTTAGAACCGATTTGAATGATACTTAACACAGTTGTTGGGAGTGATATCAAAACACCGCGTGGAAAATTTCAGTCAAATTGGAGGAGAATTGCGCCCTCTAGAGGCTGAAGAAGTCATGACCCAAGATCGGTTTATATGGCAGCTATATAAAAATATGGACCAATTTGAGCCATACTTGGCACAGTTATTGGAAGTCATAACAAATATTTCAGCCAAATCGGATGAGAATTGCGCTCTCTATTGACTCAAGAAATCAAGACCCAAGATCGGTTTATATGACAGCTATATCAGGTTATGAACCGATTTCAACCATACTCCACACAGTTGTTGGAAGTGATAATAAAACACCTCATGCAATTTTTCAGTCGAATCGGAGGAGAATTGCGCCCTCTAGAGGCTGATGAAGTCAAGATCCCAGATCGGTATATATGGGAGCTATATCAGGTTATACACCGATTTGTGCAAAATTTCAGTCAAATCGGATAGGAATTGCGCCCTCAAGAGGCTCAAGAATTCAGGACCCAACATCGGTTTATATTACAGCTATATCAGGTTATGGACCGATTTGAACCATACTTTGTGCAGTTGTTGGAAGTGATACCGAAACACCTCATGCAAAATTTCAGCCAAATTGGATGACAATTGCGGGCTCTATTGGCTCAAGAAGTCAAGATTCAAGATAGGTTTATATGACAGTTATACCAGATTATGAACCGATTTGAATGATACTTAACACAGTTATTGGGAGTGATATCAAAACACCGCGTGCAATATTTCAGTCAAATTGGAGGAGAATTACGCCCTCTAGAGGCTGAAGAAGCCAAGATCCCAGATCGGTTTATATGGGAAGTTATTGAAAGTCATAACAGAACACCTCATGCAAAATTTAAAATTTCAAATCGGATGAGAATTGCGCTCTCTATTGGCTTAAGAATTCAGGACCCAAGATCGGTTTATATGACAGCTATATCCGGTTATGGACCGATTTCAATCATTCTCAAAACATTTGTTGGAAGTGGAAAATTGTGCCCTCTAGTGGCTCAAGAAGTCAAGATCGGTTTATATGGCAATTATATCACAATATGGACCGATATAGCCTATTTACAATCCCAACCGACCTACACTAATTGGAAGTGTTTGAAAAGTCTTCTAACCAAAAACGAAACGCGTCCCATAGTGGTTGGTGTGTGGCTTTTCTTTTCCATTTGCATCTCCAATCATTGAGCTCGTCTCGAAAGAGAAACAAACAGGCAAAAAACTTGAAAAATAAAAAATTTGGCAGAGCCCGGCCAGAATTCGAACCTGGGAACAGGGAGCAACAGCTAAAAAATTCGGCAGAGCCCGGCCAGGATTCGAACCTGGGCGCACAGCGACATCCATTGCTGTTGTCTTAGCGTTTGAAGCCATCAATACAACTTCCAACGGATGAACAAAATCATGTGTAGGACGGAAGAAGTGTAATTTGTTACAGATAGAATGTCTGTCATTACAAAAAAATACATTCATTGGAAAAAGTACAGCTAATAGACAGGGTTGTCGAGCGTGGTTAATGTGGTAATTGTATCATAGATGCGTTTTCGCTATTAATACGATTCAAATACAATATACCAACGCACGGCCCTTGAAGCCATCACACCTAATATGGTTGAAAAGTCTTCGAAGCAAACACGAAACACGTCCCATAGTGGTTGGTGTGTGTTGCTATCTTTGACTTTCCTTTTCCATTTGCATCTCCGATCATTGAGCTCGTCTCGAAAGAGATACAAACAAAAATTGTCAAATCTCATGATCTCGCCCTAACAGGCAGAAAACTTCAAAAACTAAAAGTTAGTACAAAATTTCAATCGGCTAGCTTTACCCTTTCGAAAGTTAGCGTGCTTTCGACAGACAGATGGACGGACATGGCTAGATTGACTTAAAATCCCATGACAATCAAGAATATACTTTATGGGGTCTTAGACGCATATTTCGTGGAGTTACAAACAGAATGACGAATGTAGTATGCCCCCATCCTATGGTGGAGGGTATACAAATGTTAAATAAAAAAATTTTGTCAGAACAATTTTGCTTTGTATTAGCAAACAAGTGTGTCTAGAATTAATGCAAAACATTAAACAAATTTTCTATATTTCAGAATTTGGGATTTCAGCGTTTCTGCGGATGCTGTCGAAATACATGAACATCACACCGAATTCGTATGTGGTCTGGACTGGAATGCCAACAAACCACATCAACTGGCCGATTGTGGATGGGACAGTGTCATCAATGTGTTCACACCAAAAACACTTAAAGTCTGAAGTGTAGGAAGGCAAAATATGGAATACCATAACCGAATAGGAATCACCACAGGAACATCTATACCAAAAACAAAAAGGCCTTAAAGACAGCAACAGCATGCCGCATGTAAACAAACTGAATAACAGCCCAACTACGTCGTCAAGGTTCAAGTCACAACGTTTGTAACAAACATTAATACACAACCATAACTTCGTATGGGATACGACGAAAACGGATATAGCGAAGCTAAATATCAAACAAACCCAAATGTGATAATAGTGGAGAGCATTGCATGCAAACGAAAGAAACCAAAATGAAAAAAAAAAAATTACAAAACGAAATGAGAATTTTGTAAAAAGGAAAGAAAGACTATAAAGAAATTAGATTTATCCAACTTAAGTATAAATAATTTATGTATATACAAACTATCTTTCTAATTTTAAGTTTTGAATTAATAAAATAATTGATAGATTGCAAAAATGGATGGCTATCTGTTTTACATCTTACATTGGGCATTGGGGGCCGCCCATTTTAAACTGTGGGAAAGGGGTCATCGTTTGATCGGCTGGTGTTTGCCACTTTTCTTGGGTATCTTATGGTGTGTTATTTTTAAAATAAATTCAATAAATTCCAACGATCACATGCAGCGCACGACGTCAGCCGTTTAAAATAAGAATCTCCCACCACTACTGCCAACAGCAGCACCAACGCCATGGCCTGTGCCACAATGATCACCACCCTACCTCATCGCCACTACCGTAAGCAGCAGCACCAGCATCAGCAGCCTGAACCTGCAATCGAAATAAAACATGTGAATGTTTTTGTACATCGCTAGTTGTTGCGCTAGAGGCGCGTGATTTTCCTATAGAGGTGTTATAAATACGCCCGAGAGTACCACACATATAGCCGCCAGCATCCAAAAACACCCACACACACACACACACACATACACACCCCATTCCTTGTGTCTTACTTATTATTCATGTTGAGTTGGCAAGTGCACGTAAATACATACATATAGTAAAAAGAGTGGAACCTTTATAATTGGATTTGGCTACTTTTTGTCGTGGTAGCTATATCCATAGGTTACTAGCCCCGCCACTCGAAAACCTTAGGTCCACTGTGTGCCCCCTAACTAGAGAGTAGAAGAGAAGAAGATGTAGAAGAAGAAGTTCAACATACACCACAGATACTCTGCTTGTATCAGAATGTCGCATATACCTGTGGGATGGAGGGATACGAAGGTTATTTTCATTCCGAAAGCAGGAAACCCCTACCACACGAAGGCGAAAGATTTTCGTCCTATTAGTCTGTCATCCTTTATGCTGAAGGCTCTGGAGAGGTTGATAGTAATATATCATAGGGCAAAGATCCCTGGAGATTGCCTATCGCGGCAGCAGCACGCATATATAGTAAAGGCAAATCCACTTAAAAAGCCCTTCACGAACTAGTCGGCTACATAGAGGGTTCTCTCGATGTCAAGGAATATACAATGGTAGCATTTCTGGACATTGAAAGTGCTTTCAATAATGTAAAACCGACGTCAATCATGAAGGAGTTGGAATTTCTAGGCATCAACTCTACCGTAAGAAAGTTTATTAATAACTTATCTTCTTATATTGGGTTGCCCAAAAAGTAATTGCGGATTTTTCATATAGTCGGCGTTGACAAATTTTTTCACAGCTTGTGACTCTGTAATTGCATTCTTTCTTCTGTCAGTTATCAGCTGTTACTTTTAGCTTTTACTTTCTTTTAAAAAATCCGCAATTACTTTTTGGGCAACCCAATATATAAAAATCAATTTGTGTTTGTTTGTATGTTTGTGTGTTCCTTATAGACTCAGAAACGGCTGAACCGATTTTCTCGAAAATTTCACAGATGGTGCATAATGACCTCGTGGTGAAAAAAGGGTACTACATTTTTTGATATCTGAAGGGGGGCGGACCCTCCCCCTTACCCTAATTTTCAGAAATGCCAGATCTCGGAGATGGGTGGTGCGATTTAAGCGAAATTTTGTGTGCTCTCATATAGTACCCTAAAAATAGAAATTTGGTATTCAAATTTCGGATGGGGTACCAAGGGGGGCTGCCCCACCCTAAAACCTATTAAACATATATTTAGACCAATCACGACAACATGGGACTCGAAGGAAAGGTATTTTGGATAAGAAAAAGTATTTGATATCCAATTGTCGGACCAAGTGCTAGGGGGACCACCCCAAGCCCCAAAACACCCCTAAATCGGACATATTTACCGACCATGGCAATATGGGACTCAAATGAAAGGTATTTACGAGTAGATTACGAATCTGATATCCAAATGTGGGACCATGTTTCTGGGGGTCCACCCCTTTCCCAAAACACCCCCCAAGCGGGACTTATGTGCTGACCATGGGAATATGGGGCTTAAATAAAAAGTATTTGAGTGTATAATACGAATCTAATATCCAAATATGGGACCAAGTGTTGGGGGGCCGCCTCTCACCAAAAACATCCCCCAAAGGGGACAAATTTACGACCATAGCAATATGGGGCTCGAATGAAAGGTCTTTGGGAGTAAAGCACGAATTTGATATCAATATTCGGGAAAAGTGTCTATGGGGCCATGCCACCCCCACAACACCACCCAAATAGTAAGTATTTCCTGACTATTGCAATATGAGGCTCAAGTAAGAGGGTTTTTAAAGTGGAACACGAATCCGATAAATATTTTGAAGGCAAACTCACTGAGTGGCCGCCCATCCCCCAAAACACCCCCAGGCCGGTCATGTTTGCCGACTATGGAAATATGGGACTCAAATGAAAGGTATTCGGGAATAGATTACGAATATGGTCAGGAAGAAGAAGTATGCTTTATAAGTTTTTAATATAGGAAGGGGACGGACCCTTCCCATTACCCCAAAAATACCACCCAAAATCACAAGTGGACCGTTAAAGACAATATGGATATCAAATAAAAGGTATTAAAGAGTAGAATACGAATATGGTACTAAAAATTGGGTCCAAGTACCCAGAAAGTCGCCCTAACTCCAAAATTTCTAAAAACAGATAAATTGGTTTTCCATATCAATATGGGGACTAAATGAAAGGTAGTCGGGAGTAGATTACGAAACAAAATCAGATCGAAGTGTAGGGGGTCACCCCACCCCCAAAAAACTCCAAAAACGGGCATATGACCCATCATTACCATATGGGACTCGGTTTGTTTGTTTGGTCCATAGAATCAAAAAAGAGAAACATAGGTTATATAATTTTTAGATATCGGATGGTGGCTGATCCTCCCCCTTACACCGAAAACGGTACCCAAATCCAAAAGAGGACTGATGGGCACAATATGGGTATCCAATGAAAGGTATTGGGAACTGGAAAATGAAAATCATGTTAAATTTTGGTTCCAAGTACCTAGCGGGCCGTCCGTCCCAACCCAAAAACTCCTCTAAACAGAAATATTCGACGTTCCTATCAATATGGGACTCAAATGAAAAATATCCGGCAGTAGATTACAAATATGGAATAAAAAATTAGGTCCAAGTAATGGGAGGTCGCCCCACCCCCAAATACCCCAAAATGGGCATATTTGCCGACCATGGCTATATATGAGACTCAAATGAAAGGTATTTTGGGAGTAGACTATAATGCGACTTTAAAATTTACGTTCAAGTCTAGGTGGCGCTTTTCCTCCTAAAAATACGTCAAATAGGTTAATTGACCCATTATGCCAATATGGGACTCAAATTAATGCTATTTGAGAGTAGAAAAAGAATTTGATAACCAATTTTGGGGGTACGCCCTAAACCACCCCTTAAACTGAACTTTATTTCGGACTATAGCAAAATGGAGCATATAAGAGTCGAAATGTTTCCCCTAAAAAGCACTTCTTATTACCCTTATTTCAAAAATACCAGATCTCGGAGATTGGTAATGCGATTAGTTTGAATTTTTTGCACTCTAATAATCACCAAAAAAAAAACATGGTTTCTATTGTTGGGGACGGGTGCCGTGGGGAATGATAAGCATGCCGATCGGCTTAGAATCACTTCCTGATTCGATTTCGCTATGTCCGTCCGTCTGTTTGTCTGTCCATGTATTCTTGTAATCAAGGTACAGGTCGCATTTGTTGTTCGACTTTCATAAAACTTCGATCAAGTCACTTTTTTTGGTCCCGAACAAACGCTATTGATTTTTAAAAATATCGGTACAGATTTAGATATAACTCCCAGTAATACCTTTCATCCGATATGGCCGTATAAGGTTGTAGAAGCCACAATTTTGATCTGATCGTTACCAAATTTGGCATAAAGCGTTTTGTTTGACGTCCTTATATTTGTGCAAAAATTTCGTCAAAATCAGTTCAGATTTCGATATAGCTCCCATATATATATTTCATCCGATGTGGCGTTTTATGCCTTTTGAATCCAAAATTTTTATGCGATCCTTACAAATTATAACATGAAATGTTTCGTGTGACGTCTTAATACGTGTGCAAATTTTCATCAAAATCGGATCAGATTTAGATATAGCTCCCATATATATCTTTTATCCGATTTGACCTATTAAGGCCGTAGAAGACCCAATTTTGTTCCGATCTTTGCCAAATTTGGCATAAATTGCAATATATGTGCAAAATTTCATCAATATCGGATCAGATTTAGATAAAGCTGCCATATATATCTTTCATCCGATATGTGTTTTAAAGCTGGAGACGGTACTCTTTTGGTCTGATCTTTACCAAATTCGAAATGAAGTGTTTTTTTATACCTACCATCGAAGGATGGGGGTATATTCAATTTGTCATTTCGTTTGCAAAACATCGAAATATCCATTTCCGACCCTATAAAGTATATATATTCTTGATCAGCGTAAAAATCTAAAACGATCTAGACATGTCCGTCCGTCAGTCTGTTGAATTCACGCTACAGTCTTTAAAAATAGAGATATTGAGCTGAAACTTTGCCCAGATTCTTTTCTTATCCATAAGCAGGTTAGGTTCGAAGATGGGCTATATCGGGCTATATCTTGATATATACCCCATATAGACCGATCGGCCGATTTAGGGTCTTAGACCCATAAAAGGAAGCATTTATTATGCGATTTTGCTGAAATTTGGGACAGTGAGTTGTGTTAGTCCTTACAACATCCTTCGTCAATTTGGCTCCGATCGGTACAGATTTGGATATAGCTGCCATATAGACCGATCCTCCGATTTAAGGTGTTAGGCCCATAAAAGCCACATTTATTATCCGATATTGCTGAAATTTGGAACAGTGAATTGCGTTAGGTCCTTCGACATCCTTCGACAATTTGGCTCAGATCAGTCAAGATTTGGATATAGCTGCCATATAGACCGATCTCTCGGTTTTAGGTTATGGGGCCATAAAAGGCGCATTTATTGTTCGATTTTGCCGAAATTTGAGACAGTGAGTTGCGTTAGGCTCTTCGACGTCCTTTTTCAGTTTGGCCCAGATCGGTGCAGATTTGAATATAGCTGCGATATAGACCGATCTCTCGATTTAAGGTTTTGACCCATAAAAGGCGAATTTATTGTCCGATTTCGCCGAGATTTGGGACAGTGCGTTGTGTTAGGCTTTTCGACATCCGTGTTGTATATGTTCCAGATCGGTTTATTTTTAGTTATAGCTTCTAAAAAGACCAACATTTTCTTATACACCATTGAACAATGACTTGTACCGATTAGTATTTGGTCCATATCGGGACATATTCCGATATAACTGCTATGGAACATAAGGTATGCAATTTACACCGGATTTTGATGAAAGGTGGTTTACATATATACCCGAGGTGGTGGGTACCCAAAGTTCGGCCCGGCCGAACTTAACGCCTTTTTATTTGTTTTTCTGATTGTCTCGCCGGGATTCGAACCCAGGCGTTCAGCGTCATTGGCGGACATGCTAACTTCAGCGCTACGGTGGCCTCCTCTCTTATGACATCGAATATCCATACCAACCATATGATCGGAATCGGTCAAATCCCGATGGATTTCATACAAACCGATCTGTCAATTTGACTAATTTAGTGCCTAGAGGAAGCAATTCATATCCGATTTAGTTTAAACAATGGCTTTTGGTAAACTTGTTTTACCCAAACATGGTATTATGGTCTTTTGAAAATATTTGTGCTTTAAAGGGTCGAAAATTGAGTTTTAGTTTTTAACAAATGGTTGAATAAATTTAATATGCCGGCCGTCCTATGGTGGAGGGAATACAAATATTTTACAATTTTTGATCTCCATTTTTGGTTGTCCCACTGTAAAAAATATTTTCTGTTTCAAATTTGCTAACACCCGCATTCAATGAAACAAACAACTCGATGTTGATGGCCCAAAAAGGGTGTAGTGTGCTGAGGAGGTGGGCTAAATACGCTGTTTCACTTTTGTTTTCCCAATAAGTCGGTGTGTGCGTGTGTGTGTATGTATGACTGGCACACGAATGAATTTGAAAATTCCATTGTTTTTCCTTTGGACTGAAATTGGCGGCTCTATTTTTAAATTCAACTGACCATTCACATGATAAACGCAATGAAACAATGCAAAACCGCTCATGTCGATCTGGTGTAAAAGTGCAAACCCAACACCCCCGTCCCATGCATACAAATAAATAAACAAGTGTAAGTATGGACCCATCTCAACACATGTGGGGGAGTATTTTGATTGATTAAAATTTTGAAAATCAACTGCCACATATACAAATGTCAATGTGTGAGTGTGAACATTTTAAAAATAGATTTACAAAAATATTTTTGAAATGCATCATCATCATCTTTGCATTGGCCAGAGTGCAATGCCGCTGTCGCTTCGCTTAGATTGATCAGATTGCTGTTTTTTTTTTTTTTGTTTAGCTCAGCGAGAGGAATATTAAAAAATCATTAAATATTGACAAATGCCATCAGGTGCGCCATATACTGAAGCTAAGATATGGGCATTTTTGCGGCAAGAAGGTCTTGTTGTTTTATATGTGCAGATATCGAATACTTCCGTCACATAAAAATTTAACCTAAATTAAGTAAAAGTGGTTTAATGACCTCAAGCTAAAATATTCCTCCTTATGAACAAATTTTTGTCTTATTGAGCCTAAAAATATCCATGTTAAGGAACTCATTCTCTGCACTTAATATAGAAGCAGATGAAACAAATACAACAAAAAGGTCAACATATTGATATGCATTGATAAGTGGGACTTTTTCAAAGACAAATATAACAAGTAAATTAAATCGAGCAAAACCATATACCAGCCTTTCAGCAATTGCACTTTAACGTTTTATTTTTATACATCGATCGATTGACTATTATGTCGTTTTCAACAGATCTGTTTAGTATGAACAAAAAGGATATCTAACCTGTTATAATCTTATAAACAATGAGCCTCAAAATAAAGTGTACAAATCAAACAAGATGCCTTTTTCAAAAAAAAGTAAAAAGACGTTAAGTTCGGCAGGGCCGAACTTTGGATACCCACCACATCGGGTATATATGTAAACCACCTGTCGTCAAAATCCGGTGAAAAATGCATACCTTATGCCCCATACCAGCTATATCGAAATATGTTCCGATTTGGTCCAAATACTAATAAACTTGTGCTTATAAACAAACAAATAAATAAATAAACATTGTTCAATTGTGTATTGCAAAATATTGATCTTTTTAGTAGCTATATCTAAAAATAAACCGATCTGAACCATATACGACACGGATGTCGAAAAGCCTAACATAAGTCACTGTGACAAATTTCAGTTAAATCGGAAAATAAATACGCCTTTTATGGCCCCAAAACCTTAAATCGAGAGAATGGTATATATGACAGCTATATCCAAATCTGGACCGATTTGAGCCGAATTGAAGAAGAATTTCGAAAGGCCTAACACAACTCACTGTCCCAAATTTCGGCAACATCGGATAATAAATACGTCTTTTATGGACCCAAAACCTTAAATCGAAAGATCGGCCTATATAACAGCTATGTTCAAATCTGGACACAACTCACTGTCCCAATTTTCGGCGACATCGGACAATAAATGCGCCTTTTATGGGCCCAAAACCTTAAATCTAGAGATCGGTCTATGTCGAGGGGCTTAACACAACTCGCCGTCTCAAATTTCGGCGACATCGGACAATAAATGCGCCTTTTATGGGACCAAAACTTGAAATCGAGAGATTGGTCCATATGACAGCTATATCTAAATCTGGACTGATATGGGCCAAATTGAAGAAGGATATCGAAGGGCCTAATACAATTCACTGTCCGAAATTATAGCAAAATCGGATAATAAATGCGCCTTTTATGGGCCCAAAACCTTACATCGAAAGATCTGTCTATATGACAGCTATATCTAAATCTGAACCGACCTGTGCCATATTGCTGACGTATGTCGAGGGGTTCAACACAACTCACGGTCCCCAATTTCGGCAACATCGGTCAATAAATGCGTCTTTTATGGGCCCAAAACCTTAAATCTAGAGATCGGTCTATATGACAGCTATTTTCAAATCTGAACCGATCTAAGCCAAATTGAACAAGATGTTGAAGGGCCTAACACAACTCTCTGTCCGAAATTTCATCAAAATCGGATAATAATAAATGTGGCTTTTATGAACCTAAGACCTCAAATCGGCGGACCGGCCTATATGGCAGCTATATCCAAATCTGGACCGATCTAAGCCAATTTGACGAAGGATATCGAAGGGTCTAACAAAACTCACTGTCCCATATTTCAGCAAAATCGAGCAATAAATGTTTCCTTTATGGGCCTAAGACCCTAAGACGGAGGATCGGTCTCTATGGGGCCTATATCAAGATATAGTCCGATATAGCCCATCTTCGATCTAAACCCGCTTATGGACAAAAAAGGAATCTGTGCAAAGTTTGAGCTGAATGTCTCTATTTTTGAAGACTGTAGCGTGATTTCAACAGACAGACGGACGGGCATGGCTAGATCGTCTTAGGTTTTTACGCGGATCAAGAAAATATACAATATATACTTTATAGGGCCGGAAATGGATATTTCGATGTATTGCAAACGGAGTGATAACAAGTAAAAAGGCGTTAAGTTCGGACGGGCCGAACTTTGGATACCCACCACCTCGGGTATATATGTATGAATATACCCCCATCCTTCGGTGGTGGGTATAAAAAAGTGGAATACAATCGTAAATTTAAAGACTAAAATTACAAATGCTTTTATACACTTCATTTTGACGCTCACTATACTATTTACATAATCACATAAACTAATTTTCATCCTGACTTCTTTATCCGATTTACCTTTCTGCACTTCTGCTCTGATTTTCAACAGTTCTCTTAGTACGTTCCAAATAGATATGTATGTAACCTGCTACATATAGCACCCATAATATGGGTCCCATATATACCGAACTTTCAAGTTTACCTCAGGAACCCCTAGAAGGCGCATTTATCCTTCAATTTGCTGCAATTTTCCAATATCCAAGTAAAGTATATTCCGTAGTTGGTTTAATAAATTGATTAAACTCCCCTATAAAGTACTCTCTCGATTTGACTTCTTAAGCCCTTTGACTTCTTAAGCCCTTAGGGCCTTAGGGGAGCAACTTTCATGCGATTTAGTTGAAATTTTGCACATAGGTTAGGTTAAGCTAGGTTGGCGAAGGATGATGCCAAGATCTTTGACGTCAAGACAGCCACGTTGGTCAAATTAACGTCCATTGTGATTCCTCATCTTTCCTCTTCTCCTTCCCATGAATTAATTCCATTCCACTGAGTGCTATCGGACTCCGGCGTGCCGCAATGCGACACCTCTTTGGGGAGAAGTTTTTACATGGCATAGTACAGCTTTGGCAGGGGATAATCACCGCTAAAATTTTTATACCCTCCACCATAGGATGGGGG
Organism: Stomoxys calcitrans; assembly: GCF_963082655.1. Lineage (NCBI taxonomy): Eukaryota > Metazoa > Arthropoda > Insecta > Diptera > Muscidae > Stomoxys > Stomoxys calcitrans. The sequence continues at coordinate 257,241,829 of NC_081552.1, read as the reverse complement.
TATACTCATTTCGTCATTCTGTTTGTAACACCTCGAAATATGGGTCTGAGACCCCATAAAGTATATATATCCTTGATCGTTTTGTCATTTTAAGTCGATCTAGCCATGTCCGTCCGTCTGTCTGTCGAAAGCACGCTAACTTTCGAAGGAGTAAAGCTAGCCGCTTGAAATTTTGCACACACAAATACTTTTTATTAGTGTAGGTCAGTTGGTTATTGTAAATGGGCCAAATCTGTCCATGTTTTGATATAGCTGCCATATAAACCGATCTTGGGTCTTGACTTTATGAGCCTCTAGAGGGCGCAATTCTCATCCGATTTGGCTGAAATTTTGCATGAGGTGTTTTGTTATGACTTCCAATAACTGTGCTAAGAATGGTGCAAATCGGCACATAACTTGATATAGCTGCCATATAAACCGATCTTGGGTCTTGACTTCTTGAGCCTCTAGAGGGCACAATTCTCATCCGATTTGGCTGAAATTTTGCACAACGGCATTTCTCATGACTTTCAACATACGTGTCTTATATGGTCTGAATCGATCAATAGCTTGATACAGCTCCCATATAAACCGATCTCCCGATTTTGCTTCTTGAGCTCCTACAAGGCGCAATTCTTATCCGAATGAACTGAAATATTACACAATGACTTCTACAATGTTCGGCATTCATTTTGTTCGGCATAATTTTTAGCACGGATTTTTGAGGTCATCACGCAAAATTTAAACCAAATGGGATAATAATTGGGCTCTGTAGAGACTCAAGAAGTCGTATCTGGAGATCGGTTTGTATGGGAGCTATATCAGGTTATTGACCGATTTGGGCCATCTTTGAGACGTATGTTGGAGGACATAACATTAGTCGTCATGTAAATCTGATAAGAATTGCGCCCTCTATAGGTAAAATACTAGATTGGGCATATCGGCCACTGTGCGGAGGTGGGATTACATTTTTTTTGGACAAACGATTACCAAATTTCGATTTCAGTGCTATATGTCAAAAAAATGCTACACTTATTTGGACACTCGAAATCATCATTAATTAGTCGGCAACGGATTGCCCCTACCACCTAACCTATAACCTCTCTAAGCCATGTTAACACCTTCCGAACGAAGCTGAACGACACCTTGTGTCTCACTTCCAAATTTTATATAATTAACTAAAATTTGTCATATTATTTTGTTGTTGTTCTAGCAAAATTTCTATAAATAGATTCTTTTTCTGCGTAATTTAAACTAAGTCTCCGTAACTTGAATTCACTATTTGCATTTTTTTTAATAAAACATCCCTTTGTGATTGGCTGACTCGCAACCACTTACAATCACGAAATCCCAAAATGAGGAGGGATTATAAAAATGTTTTTTTTTTTTAGCAAATATTGAAATAGTCAGAAAGAAAATGGCATGTAAATATTTTTTGGTATCAAATATTTATTAAGATCATATCATAATTTGTGAAATTTGCCTCGTGCAAAGATTTTGAACGTCGAACGAACTCTTGATTACGCACGTGGCTTCATTCAGACCATACAATAACAAAACAATTTGACTATGGAATTTATTTTTAGGCTTGAACTTTTTATATTTAAAAACAATACATCAAATCATTATAATTATGTTAGAACAAACAAAAAGGGGAAATGGTGTGGCAATTTATGTTTGAATTTCAAATTTTATAAATATACTAGCTGACCCGGGCCCACTCCGCTGCGTCTTCTTTTACTTTATATGGAACAAAATTTTAATGGAAATATTCATTTTCGACAATTAATGAGCTTTTAGTGAAATACCATTCTACGAAAATAGTATATCGCTTGACTAACAGTTTAACATCTGAATCCCATATGATCTTTCTTGGCCTACGAATTTAAGTTTGGATGTAAGGTGTATCCATTCTTAAAATACTTTATTTCATGATATCTGATTTAGGGGTGTTTTCGGGGTTGAGGTGGTCCCACAGACACTTGGCCCTGAAAATATATCAGCAACGTGCTCTGTTCTCATATATCTATATATCATTTATTTGAACTCTTTATTGACATTGGCCTCAAAATTGGATATCAAATTCGTTTTCTAATCTCATTTAAACTTCTTATTGCAAAAGTCAGCAAATATGTCCGGTTTAGGGTATTGACCCTAAAAACTATAAATATTTAGTTCCACTCTCTTTAAGACCCAAATTGTCTTGGTGAGCCAATACGTCCTATTTAGGGGTTGCTATGGTGGTGGGGCGTCCCCTTGACAGTTGGTCCCTAATGTTGATATCATATACGTGGTCTACTCCCAAATACCTTTAATTTGAGCCCCATATTTCCATAGTCGGCAAACATGACCGGCTTGGGAGGTGTTTCGGGGGATGGGCGGCCATTCATCGAGTTGGTCGTGAAAATATATATCGGATTCGTGTTCTGCTCTTAAAACCCTCTTATTTGAGCCTTATATTGTAATAGTCAACAAATACTTCCTATTTGGGTGGTGTTGTGAGGGTGGGGTGGCCCCATAGACACTTTTCCCGAATATTGATATCAGATTCGTGCTTTACTCAAAAAGACCTTTCATTTGAGCCCCATATTGCTATTGTCGTAAATATGTCCCTTTGGGGGATGTTTTTGGGGAGAAGCGGCCCCCCAAGCACTTGGTCCCATATTTGGATATCAGATTCTAATTCTACACTCAAATACCTTTTATTTAAGCCCCATATTCCCATGGTCAGTAAATAAGTACTGTTTGGGGGGTGTTTTTTGGGGTAGGGGTCCACCCCCCAGAAACATTGTCCCATATTTGGATATCAGATTCGCATTCTACTCGCAAATACCTTTAATTTAAGTCCCATATTGCCATAGGGGTTGGGGTGGTACCCCTAACACTTGGTCCAACAATTGGATATCAGATACGTTTTCTTGTCCTAAATACCTTTCATTTGAGTCCCATATTGTCGTGACAGGTCTAAATATATGTTTGGTAGGTTTTAGGGTAGGGCGGCGGCCCTAGGTACCCTATCCGAAATTTGGATACCAAATTTTTATTTTTAGGGTACTATATGAGAGCACACAAAATTTCGCTAAAATCGCACCACCCATCTCTGAGATCTGGCGTTTCTGAAAATTATGTTAAGGGGGAGGGTCCGCCCCCCCCTTCCGATATCAAAAAATGTAGTACCCTATTTTCATCACGGGATCATTATGCACCATCTGTGAAAATTTCAAGAAGATCGGTTCAACCGTTTCTGAGTCTATAAGCAACACACAAACATACAAACAAAGAAACATACAAACAAACACAAATTGATTTTTATATATAAGATATTGTATATAATATTATGGAATGTGCCATGTCACAAGGGCAAATATGGGCACCTTGAACATGGAATACCAGGGTTCAAAAGCTAGCAAAAATAATCAGACAATTTTTATCCACTAAAGCTGGCGACATTTGTAATGCGTTCAACTATCTAAAACTTCCAATAGTACTATGACATGCTAATAACAGTACCCAGCAGACAGGCTATCATTCAAAATAAAAATTATGTATAAAGTGATTTTGCTGATAAGAATACACGTATCTAAATTTTTTTATAATAAACAAAATTTTGTTTGTTTTTTTTTTTTTTGGCACAATATCACCGAATGTATATGCTTTCTGCATAATCTAAATTCAGCCTCTGTAACATGAATTCCCTGTTTTAATTTTTTTTAACATAAATGCCATCCTCCCCGTTGATTTCTCCTGTGATTGGCTTATTGGCACCCATTCGCAGTCATGAGAAAGCCAAAAATGAGGGGGGATTATGAAAAATAAGAAACATTTGTTGCTAACGGTAAGTTTCTGTTTTAAATTGTGAGGGTGAAATGAGAAATGTTTTAGACTAGGCTCCGCTGCGCCTTCTTTAACTCTCTTATATCTTTTAGGGGTGGGGGCACCTTGCCCTGTATGCGGATATCGAATTCGTGCCATTGTAGTGCTATGACGCTGAACGTGTTCGAATCCTGGCGAGAACATCGGACAAAGAGGTGTTTATCGCCTCTTAATATTGGCGATATGTGCGATGTGCAATGCCTTGCATGGTCATTTAAAAAATTTTCCGCAAAGAGGTGTCGCACAGCGGATGCCGTTCGGACTCTGCTATAAAAAAAGGTCCCTTATCATTGAGTTTAAACTTGAATCGGAAAGCACTCATTGACGTGTGAGAATTTGCCCCTTCTCGGTTCTTGGTGGTAATGTTCTTCCTTAGGGTAATGTTCTCATTAGGAGAGGAATGACACCTCATACATTTCGACTCTAATATGGATATCAAATTCGTGCTGCACTTCCAAATACCTTTAATTTGAGCCCCATATTGCCATGGCCGGTTGTGGCGCCTACCGGCACTTTCCACTGAAATTAGATATCGAATACGTTTTTTATACCCAACGGGAATAAAGTTCAGTTTAGGGGGTGCTTTAGGGCGTACACCAAAAAACACGTGGCTTCAAATTCGTTTTCTACTCTCCAATACCTTTCATTTAAGTTCCATATTGTCATAATGGGTCAAATAACCCATTTGACGAATCTTTAGGAGGAAAAGCGCCACCTAGACTTGAACGCAAAATTTAATGTCATATTCGTAATCTACTCCCTAATACCTTTCATTTGAGTCCCACATAGCCATGGTCGGCTAATATGCCCATTTGGGGGTATTTGGTGGTGGGCAACCTCCCATCACTTGGACATAATGTTCTTTTCATTTGAGTCCCCTATTGACATAAACTTCGAATATATCTGTTTAGAGGAGTTTTGGGGTCGGGATGCCCTGCTGTGTACTTGGATCCAAATTTTAATACCATATTTGTTTTCTGGTCTCGAATACCTTTCATTTGATATCCTTATTGTGCCCATCGTGCCACTATCGGATATGGATGGTGTTTTTGGGGTAAGGGGGAGCGTTCGCCTTCACCCGATATCTCAAAATTATATAGCCTATGTCTCCTTCCAGACAAACGCATACAATCTATGAAAATTTTAAGAAAATCGGTTCAGCCAAGTATCATATAGTCATAATGGGTCTAATGGCGTTTTTGAGGGATGGCGTGACCCCCTATACTTCCATCTGATTTTGTATGCCAGATTCGAAATCTACTGCCGAATATATCTCATTTAAGGCCCATATTGGCATGAATGTCCAATATGTTCGTTTGGGGGAGTTTTGGGGTTGGGGCGGCCCGATGGGTACTTAGACTCAAATTTTAATACCATATTCGTATTCTACTCTCCAGTAACTTTCATTTGATAACCAAAGTTGTCACGATCGGTCCATTTGATTTTGGGTTGTGTTTTTGGCATAAGGGAGAGGGTCCGTCCCTCTTCCGATACCGAAAAATTATTGGGTTGCCCAAAAAGTAAATGTCGGTAATATAGTAGTAATATAGTCGGCGTTGACAAATTTTTTCAACGGCTTGTGACTCCGTAATTGTATTCTTTCTTCTGTCAGTTATCAGCTGTTACTTTTAGCTTGCTTTAGAAAAAAAGTGCGCGAAATTTTGTTTACATTTGTTTGTTTGGCGTCAATTTTAATATGGGTAACACATGTATTGAAAGAAATTCATTTAACAAACCGAATCAACGCTTTTGATATGCAGCTTAAACGCAATGAATTCGATCCGTTTTTAAAACGAATCATAACTGGAGATCAAAAATGGATTGTTTACAATAACGTTAGTCGAAAACGATCATGGTCCAAGCATGGTGAACCAGCTCAAACCACTTCAAAGGCTGATATCCACCAAAAGAAGGTTATGGTGTCTGTTTGGTGGGATTGGAAGTGTGTGGTATATTTTGAGCTGCTTCCAAGGAGTAATTCGGATGTTTACTGTCAACAATTGGACAAATTGAATACAGCCATCAGGGAGAAGCGACCAGAATTGGTCAATCGTAAAGGTGTCATATTCCACCAGGACAACGCTAGACCGCACACATCTAGGGTCACTCGCCAAAAACTGAGTGAGCTTGGCTGGGAACTTTTGATGCATCCACCATATAGCCCTGAGCTTGCACCATCAGACTACCATTTATTTCGATCTTTGCAGAACTCCTTAAATGGTAAAACTTTCGGCAATGATGAGGCTATAAAATCGCACTTGGTTCAGTTTTTTGCAGATAAAGGCCAGAAGTTCTATGAGCGTGGAATACTAAATTTGCCAGGAAGATGGCAAAAGGTTATCGAACAAAATGGCAATTATATATTTGATTAAAGTTCATTCTAAGTTTTATTAAAAATGCATTTACTTTCTTTTAAAAAATCCGCAATTACTTTTAAGGCAATCCAATATATAGCCTATGTTTCCTTTCAGACCAACCTACACAATATGCGAACATTTCGAGAAAATCGTTTCTGCCGTTTTTCAGTCTATGCGAAACAAACAAACCGTGTCCCATATAGTCATGATGGATTCATATGCCAATTTGAGACGTTTTTGGGGGGTGGGGTGACCCTATACTTCGATCTGATTTGGTATACCATATTCGCAATCTACTCCCGAATACCTTTCGTTTAAGCCTCATATTGATATGGACTTTCAATTTGTCTGTTTTTAGATATTATGGGGTTAGGGCGACTCTCTGGGTTCTTGGACTCAATTTTCAATACCATATTCGTATTCTACTCTTCAATACCTTTCATTTGATATCCATATTGTCCTTATCGGTCCACTTGCGGTTTTGGGTGGTATTTTTGGGTAACGGGGTAGGGTCCGCCCCCTTCCGATATCAACAAATTATAAAGAAGATTTCTTCTTTATGACCATATTCGTAATCTACTCTCGAATACCTTTCATTTGAGTCCCATATTGTCAGGCTCGTCCAATGAACCTATTTTAGGGGGTTATGGAGTTCGGGCGGCCCCTCACTTATTAAGACCCGATTTTTGATATGAAATTTGTATTCTACTCCTGAATACCTTTAATTTGAATCCCATATTGTCCTGAATGGTACACTTTTAGTTTTGGATGGTACTCCTGGGGTAGGGGGGAGAGTCCGCCCTCTTGCGATATCAAAAAATTATATAGCCTATGTTTCCTTCCAGACCAACATACATAATCTATGAAAATTTCAAGGTAGTCGGTTCAACCGTTTTTGAGTCTATACGGAACAAACAAACCGACGAACAAAAATTTAAAAGATTGGGGTTTATCGGGTGAGGTGGGCCCAGACATTAATTTAAGATTGAAAATTCATTATACAAGTTCCAAATTGTTTCGTTCTCCAAAACATGTTGACTTGGTTGGGTTTTTGGAATGGTGTGTCTGCCCGATAGTAAGACACGAATTGTCGGTGAAAGGGGAGAATCGCCAGGATTCTAAGGCAGACAGACTTGCTGATGTATGCTAAATGTGCATTAGGCTATCCTATTTAAAATCTCCGAATAATCCAATGTGATAAATATTCAAGTTTTGTTCCAGCCCAAAATGTTTATCAACATTCCAGGGGTTTTTTTTAATCATGAAATTTCTTTAATTTAAAAGTTGTCATAACCTTTTAAATCGAATTTTTATACCCACCACCGTAGGATAAGGGGGTATATTCATTTAGTCATTCCGTTTGCAACACATCGAAATATTAATTTCCGACCCTACAAAGTATATATATTGGATTGCCCAAAAAGTAATTGCGGATTTTTCATATAGTCGGCGTTGAAAAATTTTTTCACAGCTTGTGACTCTGTAATTGCATTCTTTCTTCTGTCAGTTATCAGCTGTTACCTTTAGCTTGTTTTAGAAAAAAAGTGTAAAAAAGTATATTTGATTAAAGTTCATTCTAAGCTTTATTAAAAATGCATTTACTTTCTTTTGAAAAATCCGCAATTACTTTTTGGGCAACCCAATATTTCGGATCGTCGTAAAATTCTAAGACGATTTAACGATGTCCGTGTGCCTGTCAGTCTGCCCGTCCGTCTGTAGTAATCACTCTTCAAAAACTGAGATATTGAGCTGAAATTTGGCACAGATACGTCATTTTGATGCCCGCTGGTTAAGTTCTTGAATGGGCCAAATCGGAGCATATTTGTATATAGCTGCTATATAGACCGATTTTCCGATAAAGGGTCTAATGCCCATAAAAACTTAATTTTTCATCCGATTTAGCTGAAATTTTAAGCAGTGAGTAGTTTTAGGCCTCCCCACATCTGAACCAAATATGGTTCAGATCGGACTATATTTAGATATAGCTGCTATATAAACCGATCTGCCAATAAAGGGTCTGAAGCCCATTAAAGCTTTATTTATTGTCCAATATCGCTGAAATTTGAAGCAGTGGGTTATTTTAAGCCTCCCGAAATCTGATCTAAGTATGGTTCAGATAGGACTATATTTAGATATAGCTGCTGGTCTGAAGCCCATAGCTGGTCTGAAGCCCATTAAAGCTTTATTTATTGTCCAATTTCGCTGAAATTTGAATCAGCGGGTTATTTTAAGCCTTCCGACAGCTGACCTATGTATGGTACAGATTGGACAATATTTATATATATAACAGCCATATAGACCGATCTCCCGATAAAGGGTCTGAGGGCCATAAAAGCTTTATTTTTTATCCGATTTCGCTAAAATTTAAAACGGTGAGTAGTTTTGGACCTACCAACATATGACCTAAATATAGTTCAGACCGGACTATATTTAGATAAAGCTGCCATATAGACCGATCTGCTGTTAAAGGGTCTGAAGCCCATGAAAGCTTTATTTATTGCCCAATTTCGCTGAACAGTGGGTAATTTTAAGCTTCCCGACATCTGACTTAAGTATGGTTCAGATCGGACTATATTTTGATATAGCTGCCATATAGACCGATCTGCGGTTAAAGGGTCGGAAGCTCATAAAGCCCTACCTATTACCAGATTTCGCTGAAATTTGAAACAGTGGGTAGTTTTAGGTCTCTCGACATCCGCCCCAAATATGGTTTGGATCGGACTATATTTAGATATAGCTGCTGTATAGACCGATCTCTCGATAAAGGGTCTGAAGCCTATATGAGCATTATTATTTATCTAATTTCACTGAAATTTGAAACAGTGAGTAGTTTTAGGCCACCCGCCATCCGGACTGTTTTTAAATATAGGTGTCCTATAGACCGCTATACCGGTTAGGGGTTTGAAGCTCATAAAAGCTTTATTTATTTACCGATTTTGTTGTAATTTGAAATACAAAATTCAACAGTGACTTATATTAATAAGACCTCTCAATGCCCGTGCGAATTTGGGTGCATAAGTTATCCAATCGGATTGTGACGACAGGGGGTTTATATATATACCCAAGGTGGTGGGTATTCAAAGTTTGGCCCGGCCGAACTTAATGCCTTTTTACTTGTCATTAAAAATCTCGTAGGTATATGGAGTATGCTTTTATATTTGACGGAAATGATAGCAATTCAGAAATGGCGCTCTATTTACAATGCCAGTAATAACACTAAACATTTTTTTTTTAAATAATTTTGCAAAGTTTACGCTATGCTATTTTTGTTTGGCGGCAATTAACTGATGTTCCAAATTTCATGTTCTAAAATTGGACATTATCTGGTTGGAATATCTTTAAAAATAAAAATTTTACATTTTTGCATATCATTGAATGCGAACGAACATACACCTCAATTCATTTCAAGGCCTCTCTGTTCCCATTTCTCAGTGGATTTATGGTAACATTAGCCATTGCTTTAACTCTGGTTGTTAAATAACTGGAAGTTGAGTATAAGCAGTTCATGGGAAATTTGTTAAAGGATTTACTTTAAGCATGCATCACATTTCCACCATTTCCCAAACAATTGAGAAGGATTAAGTCAAAAGGATTTTGCCTATGGTTGTTGTGGAAATCCTGGGGGATTTGTGAATGTTTTGATTTTGCAGCTAAACAATACGCCTATGTTTTTGGATTAAATATGAATCGTTCGAGAGTTAGCGCGCATGCGCAGCAGTCAAATACGATACACTGTTGCATCCCAGTGAGCGGTGGAGAGATTAAGATTAAGTAGAGCACAATCGCCAACAATGTTTGTCGATGTACCTCCTTCAAAAAGGATTAACACACAAGGTTCTTGGCATATCCGCTTCACATCAATTAGTCAACCAAGCAGCTAAGCGAGACGTTGACAGTTGTTGTTGTTGATGTTGTTGTTAATGTTGCTGCAGCAGCGCAAGTGTACACGCCCACTTTGGCTTGTAATCAGTGCAAGGACACACAGACATTGTGAAGGTCACACCCCATGCAAATCACAAATCAATTGAAATGCCCTGGAAATGTCGCAGAAACGTCATCAAGCCATCAAGAACCCTGAACATGACCATTGGTAGGCATGCATGATGACTGACGACTCGTCTCAACGAGATAATTTGTCAACGGCAAAAGTTAAATTTCCGCATCAACTCTATCAACCCTTGGGCCAAATGATGACCATAAACATGACATGTCAAAAACAACCTTACCTTTGCGGCCATAATTGACGGCATGGCCATAATTCCTTGAACTGACCGACTGGCTGGCCGTTCATGGCCCATAATAATAAAAAAAAACATCCGCATTTAGAACAATTTCCCCTAAATATAGAACAACGCGACCGAGAGCGTAAATACGTTGTGGGCATGTGAATGCGTTTTTGCTGTTCTTTGTTCTCCACCTACCAAGGCTGTTGGCTGTTGTTTGAGAACAACATAGTCAACCCTTTCTGTGATGCTTTCACATGTTTATAACCCCTTTCCATTTTTTTTGTTAGTAAAACGGATGGTTTTGCTCGTTTTTATGGCCTGTACGAGTATGGTATGGACAAGGCAATTCGAATGACTGCTGGGAACTGCTCTAGTAATCTAGTTCGGTGTGTTACTTGGAATTTTCAATATTTTAGCCTCTTTTTTAGTTACGCTCTGTTTTTTTTTGTTATTTTCTGCCATAAAGCAATAACCAAAATAGGATATTAGAGCAGTGCAAGGAGAGCATATTAGAACAAAGGACTCGAGAAAAAAAAGACTTGTACCAAAACGCATCTAAAATATAACAATTAGTTTAGTAATCCTTTTTTCGCAGAAAATCTAGCGATTTATTAAAGGTTCTTTTTACGAAGAAGACGACCATGGCAACTAATCCTGGTAAATATTTGTTTTGAAATAGTTTGGAAATTTTTATGGTAATTTTTGGTTGCAAAGGAAAATCTGTATAAAAATGGTCGTTTATGAAGGAAGATATCATATGCATACAAGTAAAAAGGCATTAAGTTCGGCCGGGCCGAACTTTGGATACCCACCACCTCGGGTATCCCATTTCGTCAAAATCCGTTGAAAATTGGATAACTTAAGCACCTAAATTCGGCACAGACATTGAGTGGTCTAATATATATGCCACTATTCAATTTTGTAGAACAAAATATTGGTCTTTTTGGCAGATATATCCAATTATAAACCGATCTTAACCATATTTAGGTCGGATATCGTGAGGCTCAGAAACACTCACTGTTTCAAATTTCAGCGAAATCGGGTAATGAATAAAGCTTTAATGGGCTTCAGTCCCCTTATTGGATGATCGGTCTATATGGCAGCTATATCTAAATATAGTCCGATCAGAACCATATTTAGGTCGGATGTTGGGAGGTCTTAACCTACTCACTGTTTCAAATTTCAGCGAAATCTGGTAATAAATAAAGCTTTTATTGGCTTCAGACCCCTTATCGGCAGATCGGTCTATATGATAGCTTTATCTAAATACAGTGCGATCTGAACCATATTTGGGTTGCTTGTTAGTAGGCTAAAAATAACTCACTGTTTCAAATTTTAGCGAAATCGGTTGAAAAATAAAGCTTTTATGGGCTTCAGACCCCTTATACGGCAGCAATATCTAAATATAGTCCAATCTGAACCATATTTAGGTCGAGTATCAAAAGGTTAAAAATAACTCAGTGTTTCAAATTTTAGCGAATTCGGTTAAAAAAAATAAAGCTTTTATGGGCTTCAGACCCTTTTTCGGCAGATCGGTCTATATGGCAGCTATATCTGAATATAGTCCGATCTTAACCATATTTAGGTCGAGTGTCAGGGGGTTCAAAATAACTGACTGTTTCAAATTTTTGCGAAATCGCTTAAAAAATAAAGCTTCTATGGGCTTCAGACCCTTTATTGGCAGATCGGTCTTTATGACAGGTATATCTAAATATAGTCAGATCTGTACCATATTTGGGTCGGATGTTGGGAAGCTTAAAACTGCGCACTAATCTAAATTTCAGCGAAATCGGGTAATAAATAAAGCTTTTATGAGCTTCAGATCCTTTATCAGGAGATCGGTCTATATGGTAGCTATATCTAAATATAGTCCGATCTTAACCACAATTGTGTCAATTTTCGGGAAGCCTAAAACTACTCACTGCTTCAAATTTCAGCAAAATCGCTTGAAAGATAAGGTTTTTATGGCCATTAGACCCTTTATCGGAAAATCGGTCTATATAGCAGCTATGTTCAAATATGGTCCGGTCCAAATATGGACCGTTTAAGAACTCAACCAGCGGGCATCAAAAAGACGTATCTGTGCCAAATTTCAGCTCAATATCTGAATTTTTGAAGGCTCTAGAGACGGACGGAAAGACACACGGACGTCGCTAAATCGTCTAAGAATTTTACGATGACCCGATATATATATACTTTGTAGGGTCGGAAATTTGTATTTCGATGTGTTGCAAATGGAATGACTAAATGAATATACCCCCTATCCTACAGTGGTGGGCATAAAAATCACTTTCTACAATATATGGAAGCTATAACTAAATCTGGACTTTATCTGGAAAGCGTTCGTCCTTGGATTAAAAAAGTGATTTGTGCAAAATTTTATGACAGTCGGTCAAAAAATGCGTCCTGCACCTTTATTACAAGAATACAAGGACTCACAGACGGATATGGCTAAATCGAATCAGAAAGTAATTCTGAGTCGATCGACCCATTGATAGGGTCTAGCTCTTCTTATTCATTGCGTTGTTAACAAATGCACAGTTATAATACCCTGTACCACAGGGTATACAAATTTGATATGCCGGTAATAGTCGTTAAAGTTAATACTGCGGAATGGACAAATCGGAGGCTGTATCAAAACCGAGGTCGCAAGTTGCGCAAAAGGCAGTATAAACTTTTGCATACCAAATGACATTCATATTTGAGGTTAATATTGGACTAAGGCCTTACGTAGTTCCAACTGCCTCATATTTGGTACGCCAATTGTAAGTCAGACAAGTACATAAACCTTGATTTTGGATTGAATTGGATTCAGTTTTATGGTGACTCGGAATGTTATGCTAGAATATTGTTTTATTTTGGTTATACTTGCATCTACTATGTTTTTTGCAGCTCATACAAAAGGAATTTAACAGTAGAGCGTGGTGTGGAATGACCGCCCCTCCCTACATACCCCTTTAAACTAGACATATATTTATTTTTGCCATAATATTTGTGGATTATGGCAAAAAGGGACTCATATCTGATATCTGTGTTTTATGGCCAAGTGTTTTAGGGACGACTCATCTCATAAACTTCCCCTCGACCACACATGTTTACAGGCAATAGCAATATGTAGCTTAAATGTGGTTTTTGGGAGTGGAGTATTAATCTGATATCCATTTTCGGGGCAAAGGGTTTGGCTACTCCAATTCATCTCCAAAACCAAAACAATAAGGTTGATCTACATCGAAAGTTTAATGGGCGGACCCTCCCCTACCATTTTTTTCAAAACCGCCAGATCTCGGAGATGGGTGGGGTAATTTAAGCGAAATTTTGTTTGTTTATAATAACTCACAAACAAAAAATTGGTATACATTGTGGCTCCAGCCACAAAGCCAGCCAAATAGAAATTTAAGCCAATACTCGCAATGACAATATAGAGCTCAAATGAAAGGTATTTGAGACTAGAACACAAATCTGATACCTGCGGGTCCACCTCACCACCCCCATACCAAATATATTGTATTTACCTACCGTTGAGATATAAAGCTCAAATGAAAGGTATTTGGAAGTGGAGCACATTGGGGCAAAATATCTGAAAGACCGTACCAGCACACCCAAACAGGATTTTTTTCCTGCCTGTGTCAGTATAGGGTTCCGATAAAATATAAAAGTGAAAGAAGGCGCAGCGGAGCGGGCATTGTCCAGCTAGTCTTCTCTTATATATAAAAAGCAATTGGTGTTTGTTTGTATGTTTGTTTGTTTGTTTGTGGGTTCCTTACAGGGTCAGAAAGGGTTGAACTGATTTTCCTGAAATTTTCACTGATAGTGCATAATAAACCCGTGGTGAATATAGGGCACTATATTTTTTGATATCTGAAGGGGGAGCGGACCCTCCCCCTTACCCTAATTTTCAGAATCGCCAGATCTTGGAGATGGGTGGTGCGATTTAACCGAAATTTTGTGTGTTCTCTTATAGTAACCTACAAAAAAAATTTTGTTCCCAAATTTCGGATGGGGTACCTATGGGGGGCGTCCCACCCCAAAACTATCAAATATATATATATATATATATATACACCAATCACTGCAATATGGGACTCAAATTAAAAGGTATTTAAGATTAGAAAACGTATCTTATATCCAATTGTCGGACCAAGTGCTAGGGGGACCACCCCAAGCCCCAAAACACCCTTAAATCGGACATATTTACCGACCATGGTAATATGGGACTCAAATGAAAGGCATGTGCGAGTAAAATACGAATCTGATATCCAAATGTGGGACCACGTTTCTGGGGGTCCACCCCTTCCCCAAAACACCACCCAAACTGGACTTCTTTACTGACCATGGGAATATGGGGCTTAAATAAAAGGTATTTGAGTGTAGAATACGAATCTGATGTCCAAATATGGGACCAAGTGTTTGGGGGGCCGCCTTTCACCATAAACATCCCCCAAAGGGGACAAATTTACGACCATAGCAATATGTGGCTCAAATGAAAGGTCTTTGGGAGTAAAGCACGAATTTGATATCAATATTCGGGAAAAGTGTCTATGGGGCCACGCCACCCCCACTACACCACCCAAATATTAAGTTTTTTCTGACTATTGCAATATGAGGCTCAAGTAAGAGGGTTTTAAAGTGGAACACGAATCCGATATATTGGGTTGCCCAAAAAGTAATTGCGGATTTTTTAAAAGAAAGTAAATGCATTTTTAATAAAACTTAGAATGAACTTTAATCAAATATACTTTTTTTACACTTTTTTTCTAAAGCAAGCTAAAAGTAACAGCTGATAACTGACAGAAGAAAGAATGCAATTACAGAGTCACAAGCTGTGAAAAAATTTGTCAACGCCGACTATATGAAAAATCCGCAATTACTTTTTGGGCAACCCAATTTTCAAGGCCAACTCACTGAGTGGCCGCCCATCCCCCAAAACACCCCCCAAGCCGGTCATGTTTGCCAACTATGGAAATATGGGGCTTAAATTAAACGTATTTGGAAGTAGACCACGTATCTGACCTCAACATTAGGGACCAATTGTCTAGGGGACGTCCCACCCCCATAACAATCCCCAAATAGGACGTATTTGCTCGCCATGACAATTTGGGTCTTTAAGAGAGTGGAGCTCGATATTGATAGGTTGTAGGGCCCATACCCCAAACCGGACATATTTGCTGACTTTTGCAATAAGAGGTTTAAATGAGATTAGAAAACGAATTTGATATCCATTTTTGAGGCCAATGGCAATATGGGGTTCAAATAAATGATACATAGCTATATGAGGATAGAGCACGTTGCTGATATATTTTCAGGGCTTAGTGTTTGGGGGACCACCCCATTCCCCAAAACCCCTCAGATCGGGAATATTTACCGACCATGTCAATGTGGAGCTTAAATAAAAGGTAGTGGGGGATAGAGCAAGAATTAATACCCATTTTCGGGACCAATTTTCTGGGGAGTCTACCCCTTTTCCAAATTACCCCACAAACAGCAATTTTTTACTGACCATCGCAATATGGGGCTCAAATAAAGGTATTTGGGAATAGAATACGAATTTGATATCCAAATTTAGGATCATGTATTTAGGGCATCACCCATTCCCCAAAACACCCCCAAAGGATACAAATTTTTCGACCATGCCTATATGTGGCTAAAATGAAAGGTATTTGAGATTAGAAAACGAATTTGATAACCAATTTTGGGGCCATTTGTTTGGGGGATGCCTCATCGTGAAAACTCCCCTCAAAAGGAATGGCAATATGAGGTTTAAGTAAATGGTATTTGAGAGAAGAGCACGATGCTGATATTTGTTCAGGGCCAAGTGTCTGAGGGACCACTTCACCCCCGAAAACACCCCCTAAATCAGACATCATAAGAATATCGGGCTGAAATAAAGTGCTTTAAGCATGGAGTACACCTTACATCCAAACTTAAATTCGTAGACCAATAAAGATCATATGGGGTTCATATAAAGGCACTTATATTGTTAAACTGTAAGTCAAGCGATATACTATTTGCGTAGCATGGTATTTCACTTAAAGTTCTTTAATTGTCGAAAATAAATATTCCAAGGAAACTTTTGTTCCATATAAAGTAAAAGAAGGCGCAGCGGAACGGGCCCGGGTCAGCTAGTATATATATAAAACAATACATAACCAGCTGTAATGATTAACATCTTGAGCCCCTGGAAGACGCAAATGTTCTATGGAAAATATTGTCCAAATCGGTCTATAACCTGATATACCTCCCATATAAACCCATCTTCCGATTATAATTCTTCGACAATTTGAAGCTTAAATTCATGCTTCATTGGGCAAACACTAGCCGTATGCCCTTTACGTAAGTTCATATGGTGGTGGATTCCCAGGTTTGGGCCTGGACGAACTTAGCACATTTTAACTTGTTTTGGGTTTTGAATTATGAGAAGTTTTGCGAACAGACGATTAGAGAGACGACATAAATACTCCTACTCTAATAACTTTTTGCAATAATTTTAAAATCATTTTTTGAGAAGAATAAAAGAAAACAAATCTAAACTAATTTTTGCCATGTAGGTATTTTGTAATTTATTCAACACAATTACTAACTTGCATAGTCAAAACAGTGTTAGTAACCTGCACCCATACATGTAGACTTTTTGTTTGGCTAAGTTCTACGCACACAGTCATAAAATTCAGCGACTTTGGCCAAGGATCATAAAAATGCACAGCACGTTGCATTTTTTTCCGCTATTACGCAAGATTGCAGCAAACCGTAAAAGATATGCCACAAACAAAAGATAAAAATTCTCAAGGATATTTAAGTGCCATAAAATTCAAATTACATTAATCCCCACTTCGGAGAAATGTAAAGATTTTTTGGCTTGTGGAAATTTCTCACACATTTTCCCAAGGAGAGCTGGCTAATGGCGCGCAGGCGGAACACCAAATGACCTCATTTTTTGTTCTAATTATTTATAATGAGTGCAAAGAAACGATACACAGAGAGACTTGCCGGCCCAGCAGCAGCGGCAGCGGCTGCACCACAACACACATTTTGTTACAATTTTTCTTAGGAAAATTGGGAAAATCTTTTTTATTGTCTTTATGCTCGAATTTGGTTTTGGCATAACAAAAAGTGGTCACACTTTTTGCTGTGGCAAAAAATTTTGCATACCTCGACATGGAGTGTTGTGTTACAAATCTCTTCTTTTTCAAAAGGCGATTCTTTTGTTTTGGCCTTTTTGTTTTTGGAGTATTTTTGGTTTTTGGTCTATTTTCTTTAAAAATTAGTTTATCATCATTGTGGCCTACGTAAGATGGTTTTTTTTTTTTTTTTTTTAATTAGGTTGTGGGTTGCGTACCTGCGAAACGAAATGTTTAATTTTATTTTTTGTGTAGGCAAAAATTGATTTTACATGTGGCACGTGGAGGTATTGTTGTTGTTTTCGTAATTGGAGTGTGTCATTTGGTTAAAGTTTACAAAATATTTGCAATATAGGTACGTGGCTATTTAAAAATAAACTTTTTTTACATAATGAAAATTTATACAAGTTTAACTCAGGGCATACAATTTGATATAGCACCATGTTTTATAACGTTGGGATATTCAGGTTATAAATATACAGAATGAAATGCAAAGGGAATGACCATTTTATGTTTCAGGCTCTCCCATGCGATTGATGAATAAGAAATAGTTTTTCTAATACTAAGTATTGGCTGGCAAATTTAAACTCAAAGATATGATAAGGGAGCTGAAATGTAAAGCTACGGAGTGGTTGTGGAGAACTGGACTACCTGTAAACCAGTAAGGAAGGGCAAAAGTCGGGTGGTGCCGACTGTATAATACCCTATACCTACCCCATAAGTACAATGTGGGACCTATATATTGGGTTGCCCAAAAAGTAATTGCGGATTTTTTAAAAGAAAGTAAATGCATTTTTAATAAAACTTAGAATGAACTTTAATCAAATATACTTTTTTTACACTTTTTTTCTAAAGCAAGCAAAAAGTAACAGCTGATAACTGACAGAAGAAAGAATGCAATTACAGAGTCACAAGCTGTGAACAAATTTTTCAACGCCGACTATATGAAAAATCCGCAATTACTTTTTGGGCAACCCAATACAATTCTGAACCAATTTTGATGGACCTCTGCGAGCAAATATGTTCAAACTGTAAAAACTACGTTTGTCAAATGACAACATTATGGCAAATTACCCAAAATCTGACGAAAGTATATATGGGAACTAAATCTATTTCTGAACTGATTCCGAGCAAGCCTCTGAGATAATGTGGCAGTCGTCGAGGAAAGCGTTGTGCAAAAATTTTGGCACGAGTGGTCAATAAATGCGCTTGCAGTGACTCTTAAAGTGAAAATCGGGCGATATACATATATGACAGCTATATCTAAATCTGGGACGATTTCTATGAAATTCACCAGTAATATTGAGAGTCATACGAATTTTTTTCTAAAAATTTAAAAAAAAAATAATTTTCGAAAAAATTAAAACAAATTAATTTATCTTTTATTTTGTGAGCCACTGCGTTTTTACAACAACAATAGATATTTTATAAAAATTATGACCCTTTAACGAAAAAAAATTAATTTGAAGACTGTGCACTATAGTCTCAACCCACTGTTTTGTAAAGCTTTTATAACTTTAAAACTAGAAGTCTGATCGTTTTGCAATCATCAAACGGTTTGTAGTTGAGGTTATAGAGGTCAGAAAATGCTTAAATTGGCCACCTTATTAATAACATGGGGTGTACTATTCTGGGTAATAATTGGCCAAGACTTTTAATATAGATATCGGTCTATATGGCAGCTATATCCAAATCTGAACCGACCTGAGCCAAATAAAAAAGGATGTCGAAGGGTCCAACACAACTCACTGTCCCAAATTTCGGCGACATCGGACAATAAAGGCGCTTTTTATGGGCCCAAAGCCTTAAATCGAGAGATCGGTCTATATGGCAGCTATATCCAAACCCGAACCGATCTGAGCCATATTGCAGAAGTATGTCGAGGGGTTTAACCTAACTCTCTGTCCCAAATTTCGGCGAAATCGGACAATAAATGCTCCTCTTATGGGCCCAAAACCTTATATCGAGAGATATGTCTATAAGGTAACTATATCCAAATTTGGACCGATCTGAGCCAAATTGAAAAAAGATGTCGAAGGGTCTAAGGCAACTTACTATCCCAAATTTAACCAAATTGGATAATAAATGAACCTTTTATGGGCCCAAGATCTTAAATCGTTAGATCGGTCTATATGGCAGCTATATCGAAATCTGAACCGATCTGAGCCAAAAAATGGATGTCGAAGGGTCTCTGTCACAACTCACTATCCCAAATTTCGGCGAAATCGGACAATAAAGGCGCCTTTTATGGGCCCAAAGCCTTAAATCGAGAGATCGGTCTATATAGCAGCTATATCCAAACCTGAATCGATCTGCGCCATATTGCAGAAGTATGTCGAATGGTTTAACCTAACTCACTGTCTCAAAATTTCGGCAAACTCGGATTATAAATGCGCCTTTTATGGGCCCAAAGCCTTATATCGAGAGATGGGTCTATATGGTAACTATATCCAAATCTGGACCGATCTGGGCCAGATATTGAAGAAGGATGTCGAAGGGCCTAACGCAACTAACTGTCCTAAATTTTAGAAAAATCGGATATTAAATGCGCCTTTTAGGGCTCAAAACCATAAATCGAGAGATCGGTCCATATAACAGCTATATCCAAATCTGAACCGATCTGAGCCAAATTGAAAAGGGATGTCAATTGGCCTAACACAACTCACTGTCCCTAACTTTGGCAAAATCGGACATAAATGCGGCTTTTATGGGCCCAAAACCTTTAATCGAGAGATCGGTCTATATGATATGTAAATCCAATCTGGACCGATTTGGGCCAAATTGAAGAAGGGTGTCGAAGGTCCTAACACAACTCACTGTTTCAAATTTCGGCGACGTCGGACAATAATTGCGCCTTTTATGGGCTCAAAACCATAAATCGCGAGATCGGTCCATATGGCAGCTATTTCCAAATCTGGACCGATCTGGGCCAAATTGACCTAACACAACTCACTGTCCCAAATTTTGGGGAAATCGGACAATAAATGCGCCTTTTAAGGGCCCGAAACCTTAAATCGACAATAATTGCGCCTTTTATGGGCTCAAAACCATAAATCGCGAGATCGGTCCATATGGCAGCTATTTCCAAATCTGGACCGATCTGGGCCAAA
This sequence comes from Stomoxys calcitrans, assembly GCF_963082655.1. NCBI lineage: Eukaryota > Metazoa > Arthropoda > Insecta > Diptera > Muscidae > Stomoxys > Stomoxys calcitrans. Next base: position 257,221,169 of record NC_081552.1, on the reverse strand, counting down.
TTGACCTAACACAACTCACTGTCCCAAATTTTGTGGAAATCGGACAATAAATGCGCCTTTTAAGGGCCCGAAACCTTAAATCGAGAGATAGGTCCATATGGCAGCTATATCCAAATCTGGACCGATCTGAGCCAAATTGAAGATGAATGTTTAAGGGCCTAGCACAACTCAATGTCCCAAATTTTGGGGCAATCGGACAATAAATGCGTCTTTTATGGGCCCAAGACCTTAAATCGAGAGATGGGTCTATATGGCAGATATATCCAAATCTGGACCGATCTGGTCCAAACTGAAGAAGGATGTCGAAGGGCCTAGCACAACGAACTGTCCTAAATTTCAGCAAAATCGAATAATAAATGTGGCTTGTATGGACCTAAGACCCTCCCATATATATGTTCGTCCGATTTTCAGTAATAATGCAATAAAATGGTAATTTGTTAACCGATTCTCTCGAAATTTGGCAGGAAGGACTTTCTAATGACTCTCGCTATTACTGATGAATTTCATTGAAATCGGCTCAGATTTAGATATAGCTCTCATATATATATATATATATTGCCCGATTTTCACTCCTAGAGCCACTGCAAGCACATTTATTGATCAATCTTCCCAAAACTTCGTACAACGCTTTCCTCGATGACTACCATCATATACATAGAATTTGATCAAAATCGGTTCCGATTTAGATATAGCTCCCACATATATGTTCGTCCGATTTCCAGTAATATTGCAATAACATTGTCTTTTGTTAAGCGATTTTCTCGAAATTCGGCAGGAGGAATTTTCTCTTGACTCTCAATGTTACTGGTAAATTTCATGGAAATCGGTTCAGATTTATATATAGCTCTCACATATATATATAGCCCGATTTTAACTTCTAGAGTCACAGCAAGCGCATTTATTGATCCATCTTGCCAAAATTTAGCAAAACGCTTTACACGACGACTGCCACACCATCTGAGGAGTTTGCTCGAAATCGGTTCAGATTTAGATATAGCTCTCATATATATGTTCGTCCAATTTTGAGAAATATTGTAAAAAAGCGATCATTTGTAAACCGATTCTGTCGAAATTTTGCAAGAAGGATTTTCTTATGACTCTCAATATTACTGGTGAATTTCATGGAAATCGGCCAAGATTTCACTTTAAGAGCCACAGCAAGCGCATTTATTGATCCATCTTGCCAAAATTTAGCAAAACGCTTTGCACGAGGACTGCCACACCATCTGAGGAGTTTGCAATATGGCTCAGATCGGTTCGGGTTTGGATATAGCTGCCATATAGACCGATCTCTCGATTTAAGGCTTTGGGCCCATAAAAAGCGCCTTTATTGTCCGATGTCGCCGAAATTTGGGACAGTGAGTTGTGTTGGACCCTTCGACATCCTTTTTTATTTGGCTCAGGTCGGTTCAGATTTGGATATAGCTGCCATATAGACCGATATCTATATTAAAAGTCTTGGCCAATTATTACCCAGAATAGTACACCCCATGTTATTAATAAGGTGGCCAATTTAAGCATTTTCTGACCTCTATAACCTCAACTACAAACCGTTTGATGATTGCAAAACGATCAGACTTCTAGTTTTAAAGTTATAAAAGCTTTACAAAACAGTGGGTTGAGACTATAGTGCACAGTCTTCAAATTAATTTTTTTTCGTTAAAGGGTCATAATTTTTATAAAATATCTATTGTTGTTGTAAAAACGCAGTGGCTCACAAAATAAAAGATAAATTAATTTGTTTTAATTTTTTCGAAAATTATTTTTTTTTAAATTTTTAGAAAAAAATTGTTGTTAAAAATACTCCAAGTAATGAAAATATAAAATCTCATCAATATCGGCCAAGGGAATCGAGGGTCAGGCGTTAATGGATAAAGTTTATTTTTACTTGTTTTTCAAATTTTTCTTAATGTGCTAAAAATACTTTTCCTCCAAAATATTGTTGCTATGATCTGCTTTGTTTTACTTTCTTAAAATGTAAAGTTTTTAAAATTTTTTCCAAAATATTTTGTTTTTTCCTACAAAAACATGACCTATAAACACAATGGAAGTAAAACAAACGAACGACACAGACTGATCCATTTTTATTGCCCTAGGGAAAAATGAGGCAAGGCCAAATACAACGCAAAGAGCGGGAGGACAATAATTCATTGTTATGTAAGAAGTGCGACCGCCGCCATTATAATCTGCTTGTTGTTGCTGCCATCGTTGTAAGTAAGGTTCCTTGAATTATAGTTCATGTCCGAGGGTGTGGGTGTACGTCTGTGTGATTACGCAAAACGCAATAATTTGCACGCATTTCCAATGACATTAAGGCCACATCTCGCCATGACCAGCCAAGAATGCAATGTTATGTAACATTTTATTGCCCTCACGGGCAAAATAAGGCTACCTAAACGCTAAGGACAAGAGCATCTAACGCAAGCTACAATTAACAGCTTAACTTTATGACAGGCAGTTAAAAAATTCAGGA